>NW_008794904.1:0-6455 GCF_000699145.1 Aptenodytes forsteri | reverse complement strand
AGATTTTACATCCTTGAAAAATAACTGTAGAACTGACTAGAATGTTCAAAATAACTACTGTCATTTGCACAAATAGTATTTTTCCTTAAGCATTAAAAAAAAAACCCTCCCTAATTATATATGTACCTAAGAAGCTAGTCCATCTTCAAGAAGCACTTCGAATTTCTTGGTTTGATCAGAAAGCTTTCCTTCTCTTTCTAATTGTTTACATCCTTGAAAAATAACTGTAGAACTGACTAGAATGTTCAAAATAACTACTGTCATTTGCACAAATAGTATTTTTCCTTAAGCATTAAAAAAAAAACCCTCCCTAATTATATATGTACCTAAGAAGCTAGTCCATCTTCAAGAAGCACTTCGAATTTCTTGGTTTGATCAGAAAGCTTTCCTTCTCTTTCTAATTGTCTAATTACTCAAGTGGTCACAATTGCAATTGAAAGCCTTACATAGAGATTTAGGCTATTTTTTAAATGAAACAGAAAAATAAAAAAATCCATTATTAAAATAGACTTTGCCAACTGTAAGTGAAGTGAAATGGAAATTATTTCAGTAATGTGGAATTTTTAAAATTCTCTAATGTAGTCTACTGATACCTTCTGCCAATTTAGCATCCTAATTTTACCTCCTGAGATTGTGAGGTCCTTAGAAACTCTCATTGCTCTCTTCCACCTGCATTCAGAGTACTAACGATAATTTCACAGCATTTATTAATGCCCCATTTCCCAAAGACCTGGAAGCAGAAATAACTTCTGGAGGATGTAGGACCCTTCACATTTAGATCCCTTCTTAACTGGTTTTAATTAAAACCATCATCTTCTAACAGTCTGATGGACCAAGTGCATTTCTTTAGGTGCTCATCACCAAACCTACCCTCATGTTAATCAATTCTAAGTGGAGATCTCTGCAAGGAGATCATGGAAATCTGGTCATCATCTACCCAGACCAATTCACATTGGAAAATCAATACTGTTACACAGGCTGTGCCTGCTCGGGATGCAAGTAATATTTAGCCTTTAGGACTGGCAATCTGAATCCATAACAGGAGAGCAGGAAGCTCTGTGCTTTCCGTACAAGTGGTCAACATTTCAAATCATACTCAGTTCATTTGCAAAGGAAAGGAGTATTTATTTCCTTAACACCTTTCACAGGCACTGAATAAATTGTACGTGCTATGAAAGCATACTTCTGAAACCATAAGCACAATAGTTTTCAGGAAGACACTATGCCTGGAGAATGTGGCACACTGGGCTCTACACACAATACCCAGAAAGATAAATTAAACAAGCAGGAAATGCTAGCAATTTTACTTGCTCCTGGAATCACATCTGATACCACCTTGGGATACAAAGCTTTTGTTTGATATCCACCTGTTTGGCCTGTCAGAATAAAAACACAGCAGTTGTAGTGGATGTGAGTCAAAGAGAAAATATCACTGACAGTGACATCTTTGTCAGGAAGGACAACCTTCCTGCTGAGAGAGTTATGCTAATTACCTGGAAATTCAGAGCTGTCGAATATCAACCTCAAGCTGTTTAAAAGAAAAACCTGATATTTTAAGAAAAAAAGTTTTATGGTACTTTCTACCAGTAAATCTGGCTTCAAAGCAAAAATGTCACCAGTTCTGCTTAAACTCACTTTAACTCCAGCCAGACTTTTACATTCACCTGCAGTACAGCTGATGCCTCACAAGAAGAAACATTCCGCTAAAAATTAACAAGCTCACCTGACTTGCAATTTGTCACTTATTTATCTATCTTTTTACCTTCAAGGAGATGCAAAAACAGCTTAATCTAGAAAACGGTTCTGTGCACTTGAGAAACCAGAGTAAACAATACTGTTGGAACCAGCACTAAAACAAGGTCCTGTACCTACAGTTTCGAAAGATAATTAGAATGTGAATGAGTAATGGCCTGTCACAAGCCTTGTTCCCTTGACTAAAGAGCAGTGGATATTTGCGTACTCAAAACAAGGGAATCGCATACTGTCTCCATTTCAGTTATAGTACTGGACCTTCAGCCCTGATCTCAAGTCAAAACCAAGCAGGCAGTTTTGAACTCGTACTCCATTGCGAGACTCAATTGTCTCCAGGGAAGAACTCTACCTGCCTGCCATAGGCAACATGTAGATTAAGCTGTGATTGCAAACACAGAGGTAGATAACTGGAGGGGTGTGTAAGGAGGGGGTGAACACCCAAAACACAACTTCTAAACTCTCAAGCAGAAGCCTAGTTGCAACCAGTATGGGCTGATTGCATATTTTGATAACATCTAAACAAAAGCAGCACATCCTGAATTCTCCAATTCATAAAAAAAGAGATGAGACGTAACCATGGATTAGAAAGCTGATCACGCATTGTGCTTCTGCATATAGACAGTTTAGATAGGGAAAACCAGGGACCTGAGGTTCTGTAAAGAAAATCTCATGCAAAAAAGGAAGGGTTCCATTAAAAGATTGTCTAGAAAACAAGAGGAGAGCTAGGAGAGACAAAAAAAAACAATCCGTGCTGGGGAAAAACCTGGAGATGAAGGATGCATGGAGGCAAATGTCAAGGGTGCCCAGGGACCTTGGGCAGTAATGCCAGAGACTGTAACTGCATAACTGTGAGCAGCCGCACAGCAGGAACCACAGCTTTCTGCCCAACCTCCCTGGACCAGCAGCAATGTCTTTGCCGGGAAGGGAAGGTGAGACCTAGGGAACGTAGTACTGTGTGCAAGCCGGTGAGCTCACATGAGAGCTAGTCAAGCAGGGTAAAAGCTCTCATCTCGTCTGCTCTTAGATAAACCCCATTATCTAGATCCACTGTAAGTTTACTCTGCCTAACCCATGACATGCCACTTTCCAGCCCAGCTCCAAACCTTAACTCATTTTTCCCCTCTCAACCCCAACCCTTGCCTAAGCAATAATCCCAGGTCCCCACTATTCACAGCCAAAGGAGAATTCTAGCACCAGCCCTTAGTTCACTTAGGAAACTGCTTTCCAGCTCCCCTACAACTGCTGCTCCGGGTTTCCTTTCTCAGAATTAGGCTGGACAAGGAAACCCAACCCTTCCTAACCCAAAAAATTCCTCAGGGATGGATCCTTTCTGCAGCCATCAGCTTGCTTCAGCAATCAATCCAATCTCAGCTGCACTCATAGCTCTGGGCTTATTCTCTCAACCTTAACCAGAGGTTTAGTCGCAGACAAGCCACTCCATGGTATCCAAGAACTGAGTCAGTAGCAGCTCTGACTTTTAAGCTGGTGGTGTTTTCAGCACAAAATTTTGCACGCACATACAAGAAGTTTAAGCAAACATTACTGTACAAAACAAGAACAATATAAATTATTCATTATTAAGATAATACTAACAGGACAAGACTATTTAGTGGTTATACATTGAAAAAAACAGAAAATTGTCCATTACATTGCAAAGAGCTCTATAGTTTTCTTCCGTGCTCCGCTCTTCACATTCAAACCAAGCTGTTATATACCTGTCTCTGTGAGCTTGGAGGTAGCCAGCAAAATCCTCACTACTGTAATGGCACATCAGAGCATGAGAACTCTAACACAATTAATAGTAACTACATTCATACACACACATCTGTATGTACATATATGGAGCTTTGTTTCAGGTTTTACCAAATTTTAACATGTTATCACTTGTTACATATTGCCTCTATTACATCGCCTCTTGTTACAAGTTATTTCCACAGCATCATGCCAATATTAAGACAGAAAAAAAGATCTTTAGCGAAGTTTCAAAAGCTTTGTTGGTGGTGGATCAGCTCTCTCACCAAAATAAGACCCACCCCAGTAATTTGTTTTCAGACTCATACAAAAGGTGTTCTGTGTATCTGATTTTTTTTTTTTTTACATATATACACACATATATAAAAGCAAGCCTTACATTATACTGGAAAGGAACCGAGTACTTTTAAGAACAGTACATTTTTATAGATGAGGAATTACCACACCTATGAGACTAAAAAGTCTCAAGATGACTGCAGCTGGTAGTAAGAGTGGAAAAAATTACTGAGATCTAATCCATATTGATTTAATTTGCTATTTCTTCTTTTCATTTCCTATTGCCCCTTTTCTTTCCTGCCTAATGTAAAAGCAAAATGCTCTGGTGACCTCATAAGCCTCACAGTTTCCAGCATAAATTAATCTTTCTGAAGAAAAAAATAAAGAAATCTTACCATTTGGGGTTTTTTTTTGGGGGGGTGGGGGGTTTTTTGTAAACTGATTTAAGACATTTTTTCTTCTTGACACCTTTTTTAAAGCATTGTACAGATACTTCCATTTTCAATTGTTTCTGCAGTGATGTTGGGTTATACATAGGTAACATCTTTTCTAATTCCGCTCCCAGTAAATTGCAGGTGTTCTGCAATAAAAGGGTAAAGAAATATTTGCAAAAGTCAGAATTCAGGTGTCAGTAGCACTGTTCTTTTCATGTTGCAGCAAAAGAAGATACTTCTCTAGTAGGGACCAAATTCCTGATGTGACGTTCTCAGATTGATTGAGCTTTGTAAATTGATTGGTTTTGTAAAAATAAACTACAAGAGTTTCTATGGCCACAAGTCTGAAGTGCAATTTGCAGCAACACAGAAAATAAGAATCAACATGTGCTAAACAAGAAGTGAATATATTATGAATTTTAATACTTTTTCCCATCAAAAATTTTAAGTAATAAGAAAGATTTGAACTGTACATATTAATAGGTTTAAAGAAGTTCTGTTACTGAAATGCACACTGTAAGGACAGCTGGTACATTTCCACATGCAATTTTTCCTCCTTTATAACATTGTTTTTATCCAGATCAAATGTATGTAATGAATGATTAATATACCTGCATTGCTAAAATTAAAACATCTACCCATCAGGCTACAGAATGGCTATTTTTAATTTAAAAAATCCAATTATTCAGATTAATATCAGCACGACATCCTAGAAACCATGATAAAATTAACCAGACATCTGTTTACTTTTTAGAATACTCTCCCATTTTTGTATGGCCTCTTTTTTTCATCAGCTATCTTTTCCCCTTTTAGTAGAGCCTCTCCAACAGAGATCAGAATTTAGATCATGTATCACAGAATAATTAATAAGTATTCAGAATAATGAGTATATATTTACCACCTAAGGTTATTTTCCATTTTATTTTCAGTAATTCCTCATTCCAGTTGCAGACAAAGCAAACATCACAGAGGAGTTAGGAAGAAATATAACCATACTTTAAGACCACCTGTTAGTGTCTTTAAACAAAATGCTTTTCTAAAACAGAGTTCAAAGAGATGGAATAGGCTATCACTTCAGCAAGAAATAGCTAATATTTTTAGAGAAAAAATGTTTATATTATGAAAACCTTCTCTCTTTCAAGAATTCAAATGAAAATGCATGACGAGATGAGAGCTTGGAAAATATTAAGGCTTAAATGTATAATCCCAGGCAGACTTAGCTATAACTTCAAGTCACTTTTACCAGTTTGCACAACCAATCTTTCCTATCTATTTAAAAAAACATTTTAGCAAAAAAATGCAATGAATTAGAAGTTTTCCATCAAGTACAATATTTGTTTTTATTACTCATTAAAACTTAAAATAAGTTGTAGTACACAGAGAAACATACTAAAACAGTCATTCCTCATCACCTCTGAAAACTTATGTGATCTGCTGCCAAAACATTGCATGTTTCACTTATTTCATTCAACAGCAAAAAACAATTTTCAGTACTTTGCACTGCTTTCTGTCTCCATAGATGAGCTATTTCATGGAAAAGGACTAGGAAAAATAGCTAAGTATAAATAAAGCACTATTATTCAATTCATTCTCTTGGTTATAGCCTGTAACTGTAAATAAAGACCTATGTCCCAAAAGCACAATGAAGCAGATGTGCTAAAGGTTATTGCAGACTAAAGGCTAAAATTTTTACTGTTTTAAATGAACATCACTTCACTGAAGGCAGAGCCATGCCAGTTTCCAGTGGTTGAAAAATATGATCAATATATTTGGGATTTGAAATTACTCTGTTAAGGTCTGTGCTTATAAGATAGGGAATCTGCAAGGCAGATAGCTTTTGCTAGTTCCTGAATAACAAAGAGTAGTCACTGTAAAACTTTCAGAGCATAATTTTTAGTTGAACTATCAAATTTACAAAATTCCTTCTCTTAGCATTATTTATATCAAAGATGACCTACTAAAATTTAGAATGACTTTTGGGTTTACTCGTATTCTATTAATGCCTACAGTCCTGACTACTACATCAGGTTATTATTTCTAACTAATGAGTTGCTGGTTAGTAACAAAGAACTTCACTCCAGCTACTAGAGTGACTGCATGGGTGGAAAAGGGAAGAGCAGCTGATATCATGTGTCATCTATCTTGACTTCTGTAAAGCCTTTGATACTGTCCCACACAACATCCTTGTCTCTAAATTGGAGATATATGGGCAGCCTGGTTTCGGCAGGGATAGAGTTAATT
>NW_008794903.1:2737-3222 GCF_000699145.1 Aptenodytes forsteri | reverse complement strand
ACATGGGGACGCAGGGACACGATGGGACACAGTCACCAGGGGACCACGGGACACAGGGACACGATGGGACACGATGGGACACGGTCACTGGGGGATCATGGGGACATGGGGACGCAGGGACACGATGGGACATGGTCACCGGGGGATCACAGGGACGTGGGGACGCAGGGACACAATGGGACACGGTCACCGGGGGATCCAGGACACGGGGACACGGGGACACCATGGGACACGGTCACCAGGAGATCACAGGGACACGGTCACCAGGGGATCATGGGGACACCGTGGGACGTGGCCACCAGGAGATACAGGACACGGGGACACGATGGGACATGGTCACCAGGGGATCCAGGACATGGGGACACGATGGGACACGGTCAACACAGGACACAGGACATGGGAACATGGGGACACGGTGGGACACGGTAGACACAGGACACAGGGACGTGGCTACAGTGGGCCATGGGGACACCATAACCAACCAA
>NW_008794903.1:0-2538 GCF_000699145.1 Aptenodytes forsteri | reverse complement strand
CCACCGGGCCCCCCGCCCGACCCAGGACACCCCCCCCAGCCACCGCCTGCCCCCCTGCGGGGACAGGGACACCGTGGGATGGGGACAGCAAGGGAGAAGGGACACGGGGACACCGTGGGACATGGTCACCAGGAGATACAGGACACGGGGACACCATGGGATGTGGCCACCAAGAGATACTGGACACGGGGACGTGGCTAGAGTGACATGGGGACAAGGGGACACTGGGAGAAGGCGACATGGCTATGATGGGACATGGGGACACCAGGGGACGTGGCCACCAAGGTCCCCACCTGCTCCTCCAGGACACAACCCCTCCCCAGCCACCAGGCCCCTGAGACGGGGGACACGGGGACACCGCGGGACACAGCCACTGAGGGACAAGAGACATGGGGACACCACGGGGCTTGGAGCACCATGGGATGGAGGACACGGGGACACCACGAGACGTGCTCATTGAGGGACAGGGGACACCGTGGGACGTGGCCACCAAGGTCCCCACCTGCTCCTCCAGGACACAACCCCTCCCCAGCCACCAGGCCCCTGAGACGGGGGACACGGGGACACCACGAGACGTGCTCATTGAGGGACAGGGGACACCATGGGACGTGGCCACCAAGGTCCCCACCTGCTCCTCCAGGACACAACCCCTCCCCAGCCACCAGGCCCCTGAGACGGGGGACACGGGGACACCGTGGGACGGGGCCACCACGGGACGTGGCCACCAAGGTCCCCACCTGCTCCTCCAGGACACAACCCCTCCCCAGCCACCAGGCCCCTGAGACGGGGGACACGGGGACACCACGAGACGTGCTCATTGAGGGACAGGGGACACCATGGGACGTGGCCACCATGGGATGGAGGACAAGGGGACACGGTGGGACGTGGCCACCAAGGTCCCCACCTGCTCCTCCAGGACACAACCCCTCCCCAGCCACCAGGCCCCTGAGACGGGGGACACGGGGACACCGCGGGACACAGCCACTGAGGGACAAGAGACATGGGGACACCACGGGGCTTGGAGCACCATGGGATGGAGGACACGGGGACACCGTGGGACGGGGCCACCACGGGATGGAGGACATGGGGACACCATGGGACGTGGCCACCAAGGTCCCCACCTGCTCCTCCAGGACACAACCCCTCCCCAGCCACCAGGCCCCTGAGACGGGGGACACGGGGACACTGCGGGACGCGGCCACTGAGGGACAAGAGACATGGGGACACCACGGGGCTTGGAGCACCATGGGATGGAGGACAAGGGGACACCGTGGGACGTGGCCACCAAGGTCCCCACCTGCTCCTCCAGGACACAACCCCTCCCCAGCCACCAGGCCCCTGAGACGGGGGACACGGGGACACCGTGGGACGTGGCCACCACGTGACAGGGCTATGACGTGACATGGGGGCACCGTGGGACACGGTCACTGAGGGACATGGGGACACCGTGGGACACGGTCACTGGGGGACGGGGGGACACCGGGGGCCGGGGCCACCACGGGACGTGGCCACCATGGGATGGAGGACACGGGGACACTGCGGGACGCGGCAACTGGTGGACAAGAGACATGGGGACACCATGGGACATGGTCACTGAGGGACAGGGGACACCATGGGACATGGTCACTGAGGGACAGGGGACACCATGGGACGTGGCCACCACGGGATGGAGGACAAGGGGACACCGTGGGACGGGGCCACCACGGGACGTGGCCACCACGTGACAGTGCTATGACGTGACACGGGGGCACCGTGGGACACGGTCACTGGGGGACGGGGGGACACCGGGGGCCGGGGCCACCACGGGACGTGGCCACCACGGGATGGAGGACACGGGGACACTGTGGGACGTGGCCACCACGTGACAGTGCTATGACGTGACACGGGGGCACCGTGGGACACGGTCACTGAGGGACATGGGGACACCGTGGGACACGGTCACTGAGGGACAGGGGACACCGTGGGACGGGGCCACCACGGGACGTGGCCACCAAGGTCCCCACCTGCTCCTCCAGGACACAACCCCTCCCCAGCCACCAGGCCCCTGAGACGGGGGACACGGGGACACTGCGGGACGCGGCAACTGGTGGACAAGAGACATGGGGACACCATGGGACGTGGCCACCAAGGTCCCCACCTGCTCCTCCAGGACACAACCCCTCCCCAGCCACCAGGCCCCTGAGACGGGGGACACGGGGACACCGCGGGACACAGCCACTGAGGGACAAGAGACATGGGGACACCACGGGGCTTGGAGCACCAAGCGATGGAGGACACGGGGACACTGCGGGACGCGGCAACTGGTGGACAAGAGACATGGGGACACCACGGGGCTTGGAGCACCATGGGATGGAGGACATGGGGACACCACGGGGCTTGGAGCACCATGGGATGGAGGACACGGGGACACCACGAGACGTGCTCATTGAGGGACAGGGGACACCATGGGACGTGGCCACCACGGGATGGAGGACACGGGGACACTGTGGGACACAGTCACTGAGGGACGTGGGGACACTGTGGGACGTGGCCACCACG
>NW_008794902.1:0-391 GCF_000699145.1 Aptenodytes forsteri | reverse complement strand
ACTCCGTACTCCGTCACAGTTTCATCTCATGCTCCGATGTGGAGCGAGCCGTTTCCCTGTCAGCCAAGGGGGGAGAGCCGAAGCCCGTGAGAAACGTGCTGTAAAACTCCCGAGGGGGCTCAACCGGCTCTGGATCAGGGCCCCCGCAGCACGGCTTGACCAGGGGGGACGGCGTCGCCCCACCTTCCCCCTGACCCTGACGTGAAAAGGTGTCATCCCCGCATCACGCGGCCGCCGTGGCTGCTCCCCCGAAGCGCCTGTCCCCCCTGCCCCGGCGGCGTCCCCGCCGGGTCCTCCGCCTCCCGGGAGGGTGATGTTGTTGCCTCTGCTCTCTCGTCCCAGGTCGCAGGCCCACCGGCTCCGTCCCGCCAGGACGCAGCTTCCCAGCGGA
>NW_008794901.1:0-279 GCF_000699145.1 Aptenodytes forsteri | reverse complement strand
AGGTTACCCTGTTAAAAAGAAGGAAAAATACATCATGCACTAGTTCTATGTTTGTCACCACTGCTATCGGTAGCTTCCCAGGCAAGTGGGCCATGAGGTTTAGTTAAAGTCATAGGCACAGTACAAATGGATGGTAGATTAACCATCACAGGCTGTCCTGGCTGTAATGTCGTCGGATATTCTCTTTTCCCAGTAGGTGGAGTGCTAAACTCAGTGTTTTCAAAGAATGCTCGGCTTACAGGACTTCCACTAGGCCCGTATCAATTATTTAATTGATGG
>NW_008794900.1:0-439 GCF_000699145.1 Aptenodytes forsteri | reverse complement strand
GCCGGCCCCCGAGCACCTCCAGTGACGTGAGAGCAGCGGTTCCTGAAAAAGAAAAAAAAAAAATTAAAATAAAATAGGGGATATTTTTATTCATCCTTGTCTCCTGCTAAAAATAACCGGCGTTAAACTGCCTTGAGAGCGCGGGGAGGAGAGGCGTCCCTCCGCCTTGGCTTCACATCTAAAAGCCGCATCAGTGAATCTCTCAAGCGCCCTGAAGAGAAGAGAGGAGGAAATGGGTTTTCTCCCGGTTTTCTTTCACGTGTGACAGCACCAATCGATGGCCCCGGGCGTAAATCGATGGCCCCGGGCAGATGACTTGTGCGGGATGCTCCCCCTTCCAGGGGGGACCAAATCCATCCTTCCCCCTAGTACCCAGATAACCCACCCACTGCCCATTTTGGGGAGCAAAGCACCTTTTGCAGCCCAGCGATGCCGTGGC
>NW_008794899.1:0-3231 GCF_000699145.1 Aptenodytes forsteri | reverse complement strand
GCCCTTGCTCAGCCAACCAGTCTTCCACAATTCCCCCGTTTTTATTTTGGGCTAGCCAAGCGTCACTAGATATACGTGTTATTAACCGTTTAATACAAGACAAAGCGCAACTAAACAACAATAATCCTATAATCACTATTATTAGTATTAGTATTAGGCTCTGAATTATTCCCTTTAACCACCCTCCCAGGCCTAGCCAATTAGTTAGCCCTTCCAATCCAAAAACCCCAACATCTTGTTGTATCTTTTGGGAATGTTCCATTAGCTGCTTGATCTCCTTGTGTATTGAACTAGAGTTATCCTGCAAGTCCATACAACACATCCCATCAAAATCCTCACACCCATGCCCATGGGCTAAAAGCAAAAAATCAATAGCCATGCGATTCTGCAAAACAGCGTGTTGCACCGTGTCCATTTCTGTTGCCAATTCAGACAGCACTCTACTGGTTAGGTTGGCCTGCTTGACAACCCAACACGAGAGTGTATCTAAATTTCGATGGGCGCGGGCTGCTGCCGCGCCTGGCAAAAAGAGGGAGACAAAGATTGTTTCCCATTTATTCCAAAGTTGGACATTATCACTACACGTATTTTCTAATTGTTGCAGCTCACGTCGATACCGTCTTATAGGGTTTTTCCCGTCAGGATGGTAGTGGGGCAATGCAAGGCTCAGCCATCCAATTGTACAAGGGCCTCCCTCAGGCTTTGAGGGGATTCCATTCCAAGCCCGGTTGCCACAAATGAGGAAAAGCCCCAGTATCCAATAGGGCAACAAGGGAGATCGTCTGTCCCGCGTGCCTCACGGAAACCGTGCGCCGAGGTCGTTGTTTTAATCCAATCGTTAGAAAGGCTGTCTGGCTTGTCGACCCAAAGGCACCACATCCCCTCGGTGTCGGTTGAGCAGGAGACACTGCTTCAATTAGGTGGGGTAGCGGAATCAATTGGGCGACTTTTGAGCCCTTGGCAACAAATAGAGGTGGGAACAGTGTCTGTACCATTATTTGTATTTCACCTTGATAGTCTTTGTCAATGAGCCCCACCAACACTGTGAGGCCCAGCATGGTGGCCGAGGAGCGGCCAATTAATAGGGCCCCAACAGCTTGATTGTTCACTAGGATGGGCCCGTGTATCCCGGTGGCAATCCTCGCGGGCCTAGAGTCCAATAGGGTACAATCTACTGCTGTTGCCAAGTCCAGTCCGAGGCTGCCGCTGGTGGCGGGCTGGAGAGGAAGGGGGTGTTGCTGGTGGATGCCGGGTTTGCTGCCGCATTTTGTGTCAGCGCGGGGCGGCGCTTCCCGCTGGTTCCCCCGTTTCCCGGCCCGTTTCGCCGACACGCTGACTCTGCATGCGATCCAGATTTACACTGCTGACACCAAACCGGGCCGGCCTTGCATTCTCTCCTTATATGTCCCACAAGGCCACAACGGAAACATCGGGGGCGGGGTTGTCCTCTGTCGGGACCCGCCCGGGCTGCTGGAGTCTGCAGAGGCGCAAGGGCGGCCATAACCTGACTATGCGTTGACTGCGTGTGCTCCTTTAGGCTCTTCCCTAACTCCCTTACCGCTTCTACCAACATAGCTTGTGGACCCACCGGTACTTGCGCCATACGTTCTAAACCCTCTTCTATTGTCCAGGTACCGGGGAGGGTAGCCAGAATACTCCGAGTAGCGGGGTTACTATTTTGAATTGCACACTGCTTAAGAATGGTGCCCCTCAAATAGTCAGGGACACCCGCTGCCTGTACAGCACTGGCCACCCTATCAATAAAGACTCCAAAGGGTTCCTCTCTGCCCTGTTTGATTCCCATGTAGGAGGGAATACCCCCAGGTTCCTTAATTTGTTCAAATGCCTGCCGGGCAAGCTGCATTGCCTCCTTCGCTTTGTCTGGACCTATAAGCACTTGAGCCTCAACGCGTAGGTATGCTCCGAGACCTAAAAGCTCATCTAATGTAATCCCATGGAGAGGGCCCCGGGGCTGTCTAGCCACAGCTACTGACCTCATGCTGGCCGCCTGCCAATGTGCATTAAATAACAACTGCTGATGTTGAGAGAGGATTAACTTCATAATACTGCGTATATCCCCCGGAAGTAAAATGTTAGTCGTCCAAATATAATCTAACATCTGGCGCGTGGGCTCCCCTTTGATTCCAGACTCGTTAACCGTGGCGCGTAGCTGCGTTAGTAACTTCCAGTCCAGATTTTGGAGTGTAGCCATCAAATTACCCTGGCCATCTGGTTGATATAACACAGGGAAGGCCGCCGCTTCCGTTAAGAGGCTGCTAGCAGCTTCTCGGTCCCCTGCCTCCATTACTGCTTCTGCCACCTTTCGCCAACATTGGTGGCGAGCAGAGGCTAGGTCCGCTGCCTCTTGAGTCCAAAAAGGATTAGTGCTGCGCCCCGGCGCCGGGCTAACGCCCTCCGACATTGACTCAGCCATCCCGTCCGTCCCAACCCTTCCCTCGGGGGGGGGTCTCCCTCTGAACTGGCCGTTCTGCCCGCGAGGGCTCTGGTACCTCGTCCTTTAATGCGGAGCCTAGGTGGGAAAGATTCCAAGGACCATTTAGGCCCTGGGGAATCGTGAACGTCCGCACCGAGGGCGGTAACGGACAGTCAGGTGGGGGGCTTACAGCCGTCTGATGTGTGGAGAATGTCCCTGTGGTACCCGTGCTCCCCAACCGCTCCGCAGCAGCGGCAGCTGCCTTTTGTTCAGCCTTATGCATGGTTTAATGTGTTTGTTCCCGCCCGCCAGGGTTTCATTAGTTTCCGTGCTAGTTTCTCCTCTTTTATAACTGCGTCAAACAGCTTATCTCCTAACTTCCGCCATTCTTCCTCCTCAAAGACCGTATTAGGATCTGTAAAAATTCCCCGGGCTACCCCATAATCTAACAGGTCAGTAACTTCCTTCTTTAAATCTACCCCTTCTGTGCCCCGCTTCTCCAAGAAGCATTTGAGCAAGTTATACGCCGCTTGCCTATTCATACCTTTAAAGAGCGCGCTATTGCAGCCTTTGCAGACTCCGGCGGCGTGTAGCTGGCGGGACAGCCTCTTTAGGTGCTCCCGGGTGCGGGGACAACTATCCCTTTCACCTCCTGCGCTGCTTACAGGACCGCACTTTAGTTCTCTACTGGCCGTGGCTTCCGGACTCCGCTATCGGTTCGCCGGTCCCTGTTCCGGTCCCTGTTCCGGTCCCTGTTCGGGCATCAAATGTCGCGCCATTCGCCAAAGCAGAGGGAA
>NW_008794898.1:0-454 GCF_000699145.1 Aptenodytes forsteri | reverse complement strand
CAATAAAAAAGAGATGAGGAGCCCTGCAGCGACGCGGCAGAAGAAAAACAGGGTCAGGGAGCAGGACAGAAGGAAAGAGAGAGAAAACGATGAGTGAGGAGCAGAACAGACGGATTGAGAGAGAAATTGAATGAGAGGAATAAGGAAGGAGCGGGGGAGAGAAAAAGACAGGGAACAAGCCAGAGGAATCGAGGGGAAAAAAGAGGGAGACCGATCAGGACAAAGAGATGGAGAAAGAAAAAACAGTGCTGGGCTGCAGGATGGGAAAAAAGGCCAGGGAGCAGGACACAGGGGAATAACGGGGCAGCGAGCTGGACAGGGGGATATAGCGAGAAATGATGGGAGTGGTATGGAGGTGTATGGACAAAAAGTTAGGGGGAGGATGGAGGACAGAGAGAATAAGAGAAAAGGGACAGGTAGCAGGTCAGAGATGGAGAAAGAAACATTCCAGACA
>NW_008794897.1:0-713 GCF_000699145.1 Aptenodytes forsteri | reverse complement strand
AAGGGATGGGATGGGACAGGATGGATGGGTTGGGATGGGATGGGATTGATGGGATGCGATGGATGGGGTGGGAGGGGACGGGACAGGAGAGGATGGGATGGGACGGGATCGATGGGATGGGGTGGGATTGATGGGATGGGGATGGAGATGGGATTGATGGGATGGGGTGGGATGGGGTGGGGTTGATGGGATGGGAAGGGATGGGATTGATGGGGTGGGGATGGGGATGGAGATGGGGTAGGATGGGGATGGGGTGGGTATCATGGGATGGATGGGATGAGACAGGATGGATGGGATGGGATGGGATTGATGGGATGGGGTGGGATGGGGTTGATGGGATGGGGATGGGGATGGGGACAGGATGGGGTGGGATTGATGGGATGGGAAGGGATGGGGTGGGACAGGATGGATGGGTTGGGATGGATGGAGTAGGATGGGACAGGATGGATGGGATAGGATCGATGGGATGGGATGGGATGGGATGGGAAGGGATGGGATGGGGGGGGGGGGGATGGGATGGGATGGGATGGATTGATGGGATGGGGATGGGGATGGGGACAGGATGGGGTGGGATTGATGGGATGGGAAGGGATGGGGTGGGACAGGATGGATGGGTTGGGATGGATGGAGTAGGATGGGACAGGATGGATGGGATAGGATCGATGGGATGGGATGGGATGGGATGGGAAGGGATGGGATGGGGGGGGGGGGGA
>NW_008794896.1:2689-3054 GCF_000699145.1 Aptenodytes forsteri | reverse complement strand
GCGCTGGTGGTGCTGGTGGTGCTGGTGGCGCTGCTCTTACTGGTGGCACTGGGAGCACTGGTGGCACTGGTGGTGCTGCTCTTACTGGTGGCGCTGGTGGCACTGGGAGCACTGGTGTCACCGGTGGCGCTGGTGATGCTGGTGGCGCTGGCGGCACTGCTCTTACTGGTGGCACTGGGAGCGCTGGTGACGCTGGTGGCGCTGGTGACGCTGGCGGCGCTGCTCCCGCTGGTGTCACTGGTGATACCGGTGGTGCTGGTGGCGCTGCTCCCGCTGGTGGTGCTGGTGTCACTGGTGACACCGGTGGCGCTGCTCTTACTGGTGCTACTGGCGGTCCTGGTGCCCCTCTGAGGGGAGGGGGGGAA
>NW_008794896.1:0-990 GCF_000699145.1 Aptenodytes forsteri | reverse complement strand
GCACTGGGAGCACTGGGAGCACTGGGGACACTGGAAGCACTGGGAGCACTGGGATCAGTGGTGTCAGGGCACTGGGAGCACCGGGAGCACCGATGCAGGGGTACTGGGAGCACTGGGATCACTGCTGTCAGGGCACTGGGAGCACTGGGAGCACTGGGATCAGTGGTGTCAGGGCACTGGGGACACTGGGAGCTCCGGGAGCACCGGGTCACCGGTGTCGGGAGCACTGGGAGCACTGGGATCCCCAGTGCCAGGGCACTGGGAGCACTGGGAGCACTGGGAGCACCAGTGCTGGGGCACTGGGAGCGCTGGCATCAGCGGTGTCAGGGCACTGGGGACACTGGGAGCACCGGGATCCCCGGGATCCCCGGTGTCGGGAGCACTGGCAGCACTGGGAGCACTGGGGACATTGGGAGCAGTGGGAGCTCTGGAAGCACTGGTGTCAGGGCACTGGAGACGCTGGGATCCCCAGTGTCGGAAGCACTGGGATCACTGGGGACACTGGGAGCACTGGGATCACCGATGCCGGGGTACTGGGAGCACTGGTGTCAGGGCACTGGGAGCTCCGGGATCACCAGTGTCAAGGCACTGGGAGCACTGGGAGCACTGGGGACACTGGAAGCACTGGGAGCACTGGGATCAGTGGGATCCCCGGTGTCAGGGTACTGGGAGCACTGGGAGCACTGGGGACACTGGGGACACTGGGAGCACTGGAAGCACTGGGAGCACCGGGATTGCCGATGCCGGGGTACTGGGAGCACTGGGAGCACTGGGATCCCCGGTGTCAGGAGCACTGGGATCACTGGGATCACTGCTGTCAGGTCACTGGGATCACTGGGATCACTGGGGGCACTGGGAGCACTGGGAGCACTGGGAGCGCTGGGGGCACTGGGGACACTGGGGACACTGGGATCACTGGGATCACTGGGAGCACTGGGAGCACTAGGATCACACTGCTGTCAGGGCACTGGGATCACTGGGATCACTGGG
>NW_008794895.1:0-413 GCF_000699145.1 Aptenodytes forsteri | reverse complement strand
GTGCTCGTCTGCATAAACCATTTTTTGTTGTTTGCTACCGAGGTTGCGACGGATTACCGCAGGTTTACCGGCATTTAATAACGCTTTTGAAATGTAGAATTCGTCAGGGTTCACCGCACCTTGCACGACCATTTCACCCAAGCCATAGCTTGCGGTGATAAATACCACGTCATTAAAACCACTTTCGGTATCATGGTGAACATCACACCTGAAGTGCCTGTCTCTGAACGTACCATGCGTTGTACGCCAGCTGATAACGCAACACCTGCATGCTCAAAACCTTTGTGAACGCGGTAAGCGATGGCACGGTCATTGTATAAAGAAGCAAAGACTTCTTTAATAGCAATCAAGATATTGTCAATACCACGGATATTAAGGAAAGTTTCTTGTTGACCAGCAAATGAGGCGTCTGG
>NW_008794894.1:0-289 GCF_000699145.1 Aptenodytes forsteri | reverse complement strand
TTGAAGTTGGTAATGGTGTGATTACGGTCATCTGCTATGCTTTTACTACAATGCTAAGTTGTTCAGTGTAATAGTGTAGTACTTGTTACCAATCTGCTGCGCCTAATGTCTTGTCTGATCACCAAATTCTGGTGCTGTGACCTACACTGGAGTACAGCGTACGAAGTTGGCTTCCAACATAGGTTGTCAAAGTAAGTCCTCAATAAAGGAACTTTGTCTGGGAATGGGGAAAGGAAGAAAATTTCAAGTATACGTGATACGCTGCTTGTGGGCTTGATTCTATGCATCG
>NW_008794893.1:217304-219743 GCF_000699145.1 Aptenodytes forsteri | reverse complement strand
AAAAAACCAAACCCATCTGGCTGTGGGCAGGTGGGAATACACAGAACTGGGCAGTGTCACTCAGCATGAGGAACAGTGATGTGGGTACAGCCGTAGCGTGACAGTTCTCATGGCCTGAGCAGCACAGCGAGGATTTCCAGGCAGCAAGGCCGGCTGCCAGGGGTGTGTGAACACCTCCTCCTGAGCATGGAGATGGCCATAGGAGAAGCCAGTGCTGTTCCTGTTGGTGTGTAGCAGGGGACAGTGGGTGGAAGCTGCTCTCAGGGCCTGTCATTAGGAGCTGTCGTCGTGGTACTCAGTGGGAAGTAACACGAGGGAGGAGGCTGAGTCATGAAAGGCCATATTAACTGTATGTGTGAAGTGACGGAAACAACTTCAGGGTGTTAAGGAGACAGTGAGTTGCGATTAAGGCAGTGAGTGAGATGATCCTTGTAGGAGCTTTCTGAGTGGGTCAGAATGGGGCAAGACTGCACGGAAGGACAGAACAGGCTGTGGCAGTAGTTGAGCCGATCAGAACTCAAGTAGGAGATGATTTGGTCAATGTCTGGTGAAGTCAGCGTCTTATACATGTTGCGCAGACTGCGTAAGGCCTGACTGCTGGCGAGGGAAGGAGTGTGAACGGAGTGTTGGAGTGGGGGCCTGGCTGATGGGACCCATAGGGCACGTTATGAAAATTCCCTTCCCTAACTATTAGATCAACCAGTCTTTATATTCTTATTAAAGCGTATTTACTTTGTTTATATACATATATGGTGAGTTCCCATGATACCCGGTGATGTGATGAGATAGTGGAATTTTACTGGAGACTTTGGTGTTGTTCATGCTGAAGTAAAAGAAATGAAAGGACAGCCCGGCCCTGGAAAGAAGGACTTTGCTTCTGGGAAGCTTAGAGCTGTCCATGAAGGATAAAGGATACCCCGGGTCAACCAAGACAACACCAGCGTCCTAGCCCCTCTGAGACATCTTTGAAACCCTCCCAGTGTCATCTGGCATCATAGATCAGTAACTCCAGCAAGACTGACTCCCGGGACATCTGGATCAATAGACAAGCAGCAAGGATGATGCAAAACTAGAGTTGCTTTGCAAAGTTTGACGTTGATTAGTAATGGGTAGCGTGGGTGCTAGTGATTAGCCAAGTCGTCTTCTACCTGAACGATTGAAGGGTATAAGAACCCTGTGTAAAGGCACATTCGGGGTGCCCCAATTGGGCTGGGACACGACATGCGCATGAGAAAATATTTGCCCCTGTAATTCCATACTTTTCGTGCTAGCCTCTCACATTGGTTGGCATGTGCCGGTTGTGAATTTTTTGTGACACTGGCTCGGGGCTGACCTGTGGGCAGGGGCTTTTGCTGGATGAGGTCGAGGCAGCGCCGGATGAGGCCATAGAGGGGGTGGAGCGAGCTGGGCAGCCGGTGCTGCGCCAGCTCCAGGATCTCGGCATGCGAGTCCTGGCCAGCGGTGCCCGCTCACCAGCCAGGTGTGAGCTGAGTTTTCCGTGCTCAGCCAGTCCCTGCCTGGCCCCCCGAGGTGACTGCAGCTCCTTCCCAGGGCCAGATCCAGCTCACCAACAGTGATGCTGGTGCTGGGGCAGTGATGGTGATGCCGGTACCGGCGCAGTGATGCCAGTACTGGGGCAGTGATGGAGGCCTCCGTCCTGCCGGTGTTGATGCTAATCAATGTGGTTTCTACCACGGGCACCCGCCACCTGGAGCGATGCCCCATCTACTCATCCTCTCGGTGGCCATCCCCAGCCCAGCTCAGCTACCCGTGGGGTGGGCAGGGGCTGCGTTAAACCCCCCACCCCACTTCCCGCTGCGCAAAAGACTGCAGGTAGAGAGAGGCGCTGCAAAGCAAACACCCAACCCTTTTAATGAATTAAGCAAGAAAGAGGGATCTGGGAGAGGGTTGGAGCTGGAGCAGGTGGGTGCAGGTCTCTGCCTCTGGATCTCCTCTGCACGTGGGTGCTATGGGGGACGGTGCTGGACTGGTGGGTTCTGGTAGCCATACGGGTTGGTTATCTCCGTGTCGGTCTCCCTCTGCCCAAAAAACTGCATCTGGTCCAGTGACATCTGCAGGGCCACCTGCTCCTGCTCCTCCTGGGCCAGCTTCTTCATGCACTCCCGCTTGTGCTGCTGCTTGGGTGTGATGTGCACCAACTCCTCCTGCTCCTCCAGTGGGGTGGGCGCAGCTGTGAGGCCCCCCCAGGGCCCGAGGGACAGCACAGAGTCAGTGGGAGGGCATGGTAGCCATGGCAGCATACGCAGCTGCTGTGGCAGCCCCCCTTGTCAGTTTGGCCCCCCGTGGGCGACAGGCGCAGCCAGCTCGGCTGCTTGGGTTTGGCAGCCGCCCCGGTGTGCACCTTGCTGCTCGATGACGCAAGGTGCACACCTTGCTTTGTCCTTCTTGCCATCAGCCAGGGGCTTGGAGGCAGCCCGC
>NW_008794893.1:215857-217287 GCF_000699145.1 Aptenodytes forsteri | reverse complement strand
CGGCCGGCAGGGGCTTGGGGACCCTGGGGGGCACGCTGGGGCCGTCTTGGGGCTCCAGGTGGGGTAGTTGGCACACCGGCCCCACCACCTTCTGTCTTTGCCCCAGCGGGTGGAAACTGGGGATGGAGTTCAGCAAACGCACCCTCAGGTCGGTGTGGGGCGTCCTCATCCCCGGGGTGGGGATGCTGTTCCTGGGGATGCCGGTTCCAGCCTGCGTGGGGATGCGCGGTGGTGGGGGTGTCAGCAGCAGGATGGGGTAGCGGTGTCGGTACCGGGGGTGTTGGTACCAGGCCGGGGTGGGGATGCTGGTTGTCCCTCTAGAAACCTCCAGGTGGCGCCGCGGCTGCAGCCTCTGCTGGGCAGGGGGCGTGGCCTCCTCTCTGGGGGCGGGGCCAGTGGGCCCCAGGCCGGCGCTGTCATGGTGGGCAGAGGGGGCTCCCGCGTACTGGAGCAGTGAGTGCATCTGCCCCGCCTTGCCCCTGCCCCCCATGGCTCCGTGGCTTCCTCCCGGCCCGGGGGCTGCCCCAGGGTGCTGCAGCAGCATGCGGCCTGGTGCTGCCGGGAACCGCGGGGCCCAGCCGGGCCCTGACACTGGTGGCGCCAGCAGCTGGCAGTGCTGTGTCACCCGTTCCTTTGAACATATCGCAGCACCCAGGCAGCGGAGAGCCATAGCTTAAAGCATGGACCCAGGCAGGTGAGGGTATCTGTGCTGGGGCAGGGCATGGGGCCGGAGCTCCAGGCCAGCGGTTTAAGGCCTCCATGCTGCGGGGTTTTGGTGGACAGGCTGCATTAAACCTGTCCCCTCTGCTGAGCGAAGGGCCTTTGCCCTCTGGCATCCCCCCAGGTTCTAGGTCGCTTGGCGGGCACATTGTTGCTGTCAGATGCTCTCCGCTTGCTGCATCCTGCCTGCTGCCCGCTGCCGCCCGCTGCTGCACCGTCCCTGTCCAGCTTCCCCTCCCACAGGGTTCTTGAGTGTTTGGCCATCTGGCGCACCACCATCTTCTTCTTTTTCTTTGGTGGGTTGTTGTGCCGTGGGGATGTCTCTTGCGAGTTGCAGGTGCTGGCCGGTGCAGGGCGCTTGGCCTTCTTGCCGCCCACCTTGCCTGATCTGGGCACCACCTGGCTGGAGACGATGCCTGGTGGCAGTGGCAAGCAGGTAAAAACCAATCCGGGCTGCCTATGCAGCGCTTCCTCCACCAGTTGGGCCATGCAGGGCTGATGATGCTGGGGGACAGCCGTGGGGCTGGCCAGGGGACTCAGCAGCTGGATCTGCAGGGGGCTCAGCAGGGGACTCTCCGGAGGACCCTTTAGGGGATCCTTTGGATAACTGTCCACAGGACTGACCTCTGAAGTCTCCTCTGAAGTCTCCTCTGAACTCTCCGGAGAGCTCTCCTCGGAATTCTCCAAGGGACTCAGTGGCAGCCCGGGGG
>NW_008794893.1:215015-215550 GCF_000699145.1 Aptenodytes forsteri | reverse complement strand
TGGGTATGGTGTCCTCGCTGTCCCCCAACCCTGCTGCCACCGCTCGCTCCTTGGGGCAGCCGCCCTCTGCCACGTACTCCGAGAGGTCAGGGAGCTGGTTGAGGAAGTTGGTAGCGTCGGGAACATTGTTGACGGTGACCTCGCCATCCCCCAGCCCTGCCACCACCGCTCGCTCTTTCGGGCTGCCGCCCTCTGCCCTGTACTCGGAGAAGTCAGGGAGCTTGTCGAGGCAGGTGGTCAAGTTGGGGGTGTCAGGGACATCAGGAATAGTGTCCTCGCTGTCCCCCAACCCCACTGCCACCGCTTGCTCCTTGGGGCAGCCACGCTCCACCACATACTCGGAGAGGTCGGGGAGTTCACTGAGGAAAGCAGTCAAGTCGGGGACATCAGGGACGGTGTCCTCGCTCTGCCACAGTCCCGCCACCACTGCTTGCTCCTTGGGGCAGCTGTCCTCTGCCACATACTCAGAGAGGTCAGGGAGCTCATGGAGGAAGGCGGTCAAGCTGGGGCTGTCGGGGACATCAAGGACGGTGTC
>NW_008794893.1:212562-214456 GCF_000699145.1 Aptenodytes forsteri | reverse complement strand
GGGAGCAGGCACACAGGGGAGCTGCACCACACTGGGGAGTGGCACCCCGTGGGGGATCTGTACCACAGGGGGAAGCGGCACCCCGTGGGGGAGCTGCACCACCTGCCCCAGGGCCCCCAGGGGTCGTGGCACCCCCTGCTGTATGGTGGCCTGTGCCGGCTGGTAGGTGACTGTGTGGACCTGGGCACGCTTAGAGGACACCAGCAGCCCTGAGACAGAAGCAGTGACCGGTGGCAGCATGGCCAGGGTGGTGAAGCGCACGCTGGGCAGCTCCGACGCCATCAGCAGCCAGAGAGGGAACCTCTCTGTTGGGGGAAGCGAAGAGGGGTGATGGCTTGAGATATTGGTGGGTCGAGCTGGTTGGGGGTGTTGTGGTTTAACCCGGCAAGCAGCTAAACACCACACAGCCGTTTGCTCACTCTCCCCAATACTGGGATGGGGGAGAGAATCAGGAACGACACCAGTCCCAAGGCCTCTCTCAACACTCCAAACCTTGTGAACTCACTCAGCTGGAGTGCAGGCACGAGCCAGCTGGGTGACACTCAGCGTCCAAATATAAGCAGCAAGGGACACCTGGTCACAATCCATCGCTCAGGGATGTCACAGTCCATCGCTAGGTGACATCACAGTCCATCGCTTGGAGATGTCTCAGTCCATCCCTCGGTGACAACAGAACCCATCGCTTGGGGACGTGGTAACATCAGAACCCATCGCTTGGTGACATCACTGTCCATCGCTTGGGGATATCACAACGGGCCATCCTCACAAATGGCCCCGGCAGCGCTGTGGCCCCAGCACACGCATCTGGAGTTACTGCAGCACCACTGCCCACTCCATCCCCCCATCTCTTGTCTTGTTCTCAGCATCAGTGTTTCACACCAGTCACCGAGGCCTCGCCCGTGTCTTCCCAGGACCCCGTCAGGTCGCTCTGGCCGTGGCAGGCATCTCCAGGCACATATGGCAAGAGGGTTCACTCAGTAACACCTCGTGCCTCCCTGGGCACTCCCCACACTCCAGCACTGCTGGCCAGCCCTCTGGGCTCCTTTGCCCAGAGCGGCGGCAGCAAGCAGCGGTGGGACACACAAGGAGGGATACACGTGGACAAATAGCGGCGTGTCTGAACAGGGGACGTTCCCCGAGCAACTGACCCCGGATCCACTGACTGGAAGAGACAGCAAGGGGCACAGCCTGCGACCGGCAGCACGGGAGATTTAAGCAGGCAAAAACAATCAGCCCAGCTGATTGCAACGGACGCCAGAGCATATGTATTTCGCACTGGGCAGGCGCACAGCAGCAGGCAGGTGTGCAGCAGCATGGTGACCTGCCAGCAAAAAGCAGCATCCCCTGCTTCTCCTGAGCTTCTAGCACCTGGTAGAACCAATGCAGGCACACGGACAGAGCTCGTGCTCAAGCATGTGACCACCCAGTTTTCGGCTGTGGGATGAGTGAAGGGATATTCCTAGAGGTGGAAAGTGATTGCAAGCAAGATGGTAGGAGGTGTGACCACATTGATGAACTGCTCTGCTTGGTGGCTGAGCTGCAGGAGGAGGTGAGCAGACTGAGGAGTATTCGAGAGTCTCAGGGGGAGATTGATCAATGGAGCCGTACTCTGCCATCTATGATGCACAGAAGCCAACTCAGCATGGCCACTACAGAGGCAGGTCCTAGATTTGCTTTGTGCCAGGAGGAAGGCGGTGTCACAAGTGATAAGGAGGGGTGGAAGAAGGTTACAGCACGGAGCAGTAAGAGAAACCCCTCCTTACCCTCAAGTTACCCTCTACCTTACAGAACAGGTATGAGGCCCTGGGTACGGTAGATGAAGCGCATAATGAGAAAGAGGAGGAACCTGTGCAAGCAGTCCTGCCAAGATCAGAGAGACCAACCTCTCGTAGCA
>NW_008794893.1:208649-209465 GCF_000699145.1 Aptenodytes forsteri | reverse complement strand
AGGGGGGCGGGCCTCGCGCAAATTCAAACAGGTCTGCAGGGAGGGCAGCACGCGTGCAACCAAACAGTCCTGGGGGTTGGACGCATGCACACAAAAAATTCTGGGGGGTGCAGTGCTCACACCCAAACACGCCTGGGAGGTTGGGCACACGCCCCAGAAAAGGCCAGGGGGCCAGTGCATGCACTCAAGCAGGCCCGGCTGGGTCGTGCGCATCCAAAAAGGCCAAGGCATGGTGCCAAGGGGTGGCACCATCGCTTTGGCTGCTGCAGCGGCCCCCAGCACACCACAACTGCCACAGGGCAGGGGGAGGGAAAAGGAATAGCCATGAGGGTGCCCGGGTGACCCCGGGAGAGGGACTGGGACTGGGGCAGCCCTGCCATGACCCTGCGGCTGCCGGGGGCTTGCTGCTGTGTCCTGGTGGCCGACTGAGGTTAAACCACGACAAAGGACTGCCAAGGGAAGGTGAGGGGCAATAACAGCTTTCAGTCAGGGCGCCATCCTTGTATGATCAGTTGCTGGACATTTTCAAATTTGGAGCTAGGCTCTAGTTAGGGTGAGAGAGAATGAGGGGACCGTTATATGGCTATAGGGAGGTTAAACCACGACAAAGGACTGCCAAGGGAAGGTGAGGGGCAATAACAGCTTTCAGTCAGGGCGCCATCCTTGTATGATCAGTTGCTGGACATTTTCAAATTTGGAGCTAGGCTCTAGTTAGGGTGAGAGAGAATGAGGGGACCGTTATATGGCTATGCAAGCTCAGCCAGTGTCTGTCTGTGGGGCTGTGGAAGGGCTGCCAAGGGAAGGTGAGGGCCAGCA
>NW_008794893.1:206421-207110 GCF_000699145.1 Aptenodytes forsteri | reverse complement strand
TGGACTGAACTCCATTCACCACAACTCTCTGGGCCCGGCCGTCCAGCCAGTTTTTTACCCAGCGAAGAGTACACCTGTCTGAAATATGTATGTATGTGTGTGTCCTTGAGGAGCTGGTGCCTCCCTGGGTTACCTTAGGGCCATCCAGCCTCTGCCCAGTGCTCAAAATCCCCCCCGGGGGGAGCTGCTGGGGCGGCTCCAGCTGCCCCTCCGGTCTCCATGAACTCCTGGAGCCTTCCCTCGTGCCCGCCTGGGACAGGGGAGTGCTGGCTGGTGCTGAGGGATGTGCGTGTGGATGGAAGTACCGGGGTGGGTGTGTCAGGGGTTGTGTATGTGCAAGGGGAGGCACACATCACGTTGTGCTCAGTGTCGGTGTTCGAGAGGCTTGTGCTTGCTGGTGGATTTTACAAGCGTGTGCTCTGAGGGGGGAGCGTGCATGTGGTGCGAGTGCTGACTGTCTTCTGCTTGCGGGAGGGCGTGTGTTGCAGGGTGCAAGTCTTCACACATGGGTGTGCTGGAGCGTGCGTATGTGTTACTGCCAGTGTTGCATGTATGTCTCTATACACGTGCATGTGCCCGGGAGCGCGTGCATGCATAAATCGTGCGCGCGCGTGTGTCCAGGGGTGCGCTGGGCAGGGGCGGAGCCGCCGCCGGCAGCGGGCTCTGCCCGGGCGGGACAGGCATCGCGC
>NW_008794893.1:196526-206017 GCF_000699145.1 Aptenodytes forsteri | reverse complement strand
GCACAGCACAGGCGGGGTGGGGTGCAGGGTGCTGGAGGGCAGCGGTGACTCCCAGGCTGAGCCCCCGAGCTGGCCAAGAAAGGGGGCTCTGCCTTGTCCCGCCTCAGAGCGAATGAGGCGCCTGACTGCAGCTTTGCTGCGCAAATGGGGAAGTGGAGGCGCTCTACAGCAATGGCAGCAGCAGACAGAGCCCGGGGGGAGCTGGCTCCCAAGCCCACTGAAACAGGGAGTTTGAACTGCCTGCTCCCTGTCGCATCTCTCCTCTCCCTGCTCCTGTCTGGCCAGACCAGCAGGATCTGTGTTCTCCCCCCAGCACTGCTGTTTCTGTCCTCTTACCCTGCCTCCTCCTGCCCTTCTTGGCCTTCCCTTGACACAGGAGCTGGCTATGCTGGCTCACGGGCATCCCTGGCATGACCTGCTGCCTGCCCACACCAAGGCTCTGTGTTGGTCTTTTTGGTACCCCCACACAGATGGGTACTGGGAACCAGTCTCCCTGCCAATCCTTTACCAAACCCTCATTAGAAAAATCAGGTCTCTTGAGTCCCAACTTTGCCACTGATTGGGTTTTCATCCCTGGGAATATTGCCTCCTCCATCACATCGCCTTTGCCCCTGCTAACCCTGAGTAGCAGATGTGGGAGAGGAACCCTGTTGCCCATGCTCTGCATTTTCCCTCTGCTCAGAGCAGGTGTCCCTCTCACTGCTAGTCAAGGCTATTCAGAACCAAGTGAAACTCAGGAGCATTGTCATAAACCAGTTCACAAAATGGTAGGGTGTGAAATGGTTGCAAAATGCTTCCAAGGGACAACAGAGCCGTGGGGGTGAGTGGCAGCTTACTGAGAAGATACTAAATAGGGATTGGGAGACATCCCACTCTGCCAGAGATGCTCTGAATGACTCTGTGAGAATCTCTTAGCACCCCAGTGCCCCAGCATCAGTGTCACAGTTCGTATATGTCACTTAAGAGACCCTGCTTTCACTCTCTGCCTGTTCTATTGCTGTTCTGTCTGTAGGCAGGACTGTACACGGAGGGGTGGATCAGAGCTAAGCCAGCAGAGATAAAGATTTGCTTCTCTGCTGCATCAGTGAATTCCCTGATCCAACCAGTTACAAAGCAACCTCTTCATGCTCGCTGTGTCTCAACTCCCATCTGTAAAGGGGACTGAAGCACTACGTTGACTTCATGTAGATGGGTCATGAGCCATGGGCAATCAGGGAGAACCTCAAAGCTGTGGCAAGGGTACAGTTACCAACCTGCCACCACATCCTTCCTGGCACTCTGCTCCTGGCCACTGGCTGTCCCTGAAAAGAACGCACCAAGCTCCCTGAATTCCCATTCCTACAGACTCAAGAAATAAGCTTGGAGCTGAGTGGTAAAGGACAACAGTAGTGGCTCCCTGACAGCCAGAAACAGTTTTTCCAAGTAAAGCATGAGCTGCTCATGTGCACATCAAGGGATGTCAAATTTGGTCTGCAACCAGGCTATGTGATGTGCAAGTACTCCAAAGTGATTTCACTGCAGGTCGCACCAGTGAGGGGGATGTTTGCAGAGTTGCCTTCCTTGATTTGCAGAGGCATGCGCAGGTATTCCCTGTCTTTTTGTTCTCTTTAGAGTAGCCTTTGAGGAGGGCTGACTAGCAGCTCGTCTGCCTTGCAAGAGAGAGCAAAGAGAGGACGCTTGGCAATGAGATGGATGGGGGGAGATGCAGGGTGAAGTAGCCAGAGACTCTACCAGGCAACACAGGCACTGTCTGGGTGGGTGATAAGATGAAGTTGGTTTCTGGCTGAGCTGTCAGCTCTTCTCCAGCTTTCCTAATATCTTTCTCAGCCCCATGGAAGAAGGATCTCAGTGCCACAGCCTTGCATGGGGTATAATCCCAAGCACAGCCTAAGCCAGTGCAATCAAGTAGAGGTAAGAATAAAACACCAGTGGCAGCCTGAGTTGCTCTCCCCTGCATTCAGGGAAGCTTCCTGGTCCCAGAGGAATTAGGCAGCATGAGAAGAGACCGAGGTCCTCAGCCAGACTCTGGCACCAGACCCTGTGTCAGGCTCCCATCCATCTCTCTCTCTCCCACTCCTGCCAGGGCCTGTGTAAGCTCCCCTGCTTCCCACACACCCATACTGCATGGGGTACAATATCTTCTTCACATGGCTGCAGGGGAACTTTTGCTTGTACTGAGAGCTGACACTGCCATTTGAATTGGCTTTGTTTGGACACAGAGGCAGAGCTAGCAAAACTAAGTAGTATGCACTTCAGTACTGGCCATCCCAGCTTTCCAGAGGAAAGCTCATCCCTCTGCCACACAAGCAGCATTCATGGAGCTCAAGGTTACTGTAAAACAGAAGAGTCTAAGGCAGACATAAAATGTCAGTGCTGCAGCTGCCACAAGGCAAATTCACATTCAGAGCAACTGAAGCCGTCCTTGTGAAATCCCCTCTGCTTCGGGATGGGTAGGTGCTATGGGAGCAATCCACATGTTCACAAATGAGGTGCAATGACCTTTTGGGTCCCAGAGAGCAGAGTCCAGCTCCCAGGTAGCAGCATGAGTTTCCTGCTGCCTGGACAGAGGAGAGGCTGCCATGCCAAGTGGGGTATTTGACTTGTACCAACTGTTGGGCAGTGCACAACAGGCCAACCAAAAGACCGCATCCTGCTTTGGCACTTGCCTCTGGGGATACTTACAACTGTACAGGAATGGTCTCATTACAGCTGTGGTAGTGTTGAACAGAGCTCAGCATGATTCCAGGCAGCTTGCTGGCATCCCCAAATCTGCACTGATACCAAGAACACTTGTAGCCAGGGACCCATGCTCACATGCCCCTTGCAGTTCTTCTGCTTCAGGCACTCGCACTGCCAGTGCTCCCCAGGGAGCACTTGCTAATTTCCCAGCCTGAAAGAGAATGCACAAGCTACAGGTTGGTTTCTTGCACAGACTCTGCGATCTCCATACTCATGGTGAGCCAGCCTTGGGCCACACACTCTGGTAACCACAGCACATCCCTACAAACACCGCGGGGGGGTGGGGAAGAACCCAAACCATGTGTTTATTCAAGGGAAGCTGTGCCTGTATCTGTGTGATATTCCCCCGGCTCCAGAACTCAAAAACATGCAGACAGATTTCTATGCCTGTGACAGAGAAACTAGTGTTACTATGCACAACCTCACCTTCTGCTTTCAGTCCGGATGCTTATTTTGGGGGCAGGGGAATGATACAAAAAGTCCAAGTCCTGGGGAGAGCTGCCCTGTGAGACATAGAAAGGTAATATGTATCTGGGTCACTGAAACCAAAGCAGGAGTAGTCCCATCAGAGCTGTCCTCCTCAGAAAGTCCCCACCTGGGCACAACATGGAGCTGTGTAGTAGCTGTCACTGCCAAAAGCATTTCAAGCCCTGTGCCTAGTGTGCGAGGTTTATTCTAGGAGCAGGTACCAAAAGAGCTGGGAGCAGGGGAGGGATAAAAGTCTGCATGTCAGTATCAGGGGAGTAAACATCTTGGCTTGTCCAACTGGTTGGCTTGGGGCTGGAGCCCCATTGCTGGGAAGGAATGTCACACCCCTCCTGCCATCAGCTGGACCAGCTGGGAGGTGGAGATCCTGGCTCCATTCTCCCACAGAGGAGGAAGCTGGGGACAGATGCCGTCCTCTTCTCTCCCACAAACCTCACTTCCAGTATCATCAATCCAAGGCAGCATCTGAACATGGGCTGTGGATTCACTCCAGGGCCAGAATGGGGGAGCAGGGCACCCCTTACCTGCAACCTAATCTTACGTGTCCTCCAGGCCAGCAGTGTCCAGAGGAACCTGCTGAAAAGCATTGTGGGTCACAGAACTGAAAATGGGGCTCTGTGTGTCCAGTGAGCCCAGGCCCATCAGCCAAGCTAACAGGCTAAGCAGTGTTTCTCCAGTCTCTCACATCTTTCCCTGTGTTGCCCCAGGCTCCAACATCTCACCACGACACGGAATGACGGAGCACGAGGACTTCGCGAGCTTGGCTGGATACTGGAACTCCTCCAACAGTTACCAGTTCAGCCCTGCCAGTGTCATTGTCCCTGTGGTCTTCTCCCTCATCTTCCTCCTGGGCACAGTGGGCAATAGCCTGGTGCTGGCAGTGCTGCTGCGCAATGGGCAAATGGGCCAAAACACTACCAACCTCTTCATCCTCAACCTCAGCCTGGCTGACTTCTTCTTCATTGTCTTCTGCGTGCCTTTCCAGGCCACCATCTACTCACTTGAGGGCTGGGTCTTCGGCTCCTTCATCTGCAAGGCTGTCCACTTCTTCATCTACCTCACCATGTATGCTAGCAGCTTTACTCTGGCTGCCGTCTCTGTGGACAGGTAACAGTCTAAAGATGACCTTGGGCTGGGGAAGGAGGGCAGTCTGAGAAGCTGGGCTGAGTGAGGGCATGGGAAGATCGTGGCTCACCACAACTAGGCAGATGGTTCAAACCCCAGTGGTATTGATTCATGCCAAAGGCAGTCTGGGGACCAGTTGTGTCTCCCTTGCCCTAACAATCCCCAAGCAGCACTTCCAGATCTCTCGAGTGCAAGCTGGTGCTGCTCCTGTCTGTGCTTTCTACAGGAAAGACTTGCCTTGTGGTTAGAGCACTTGAGACCCAAGCTCAGCTCCCTGCTGTGCCACAGACTCCCAATGAGTCACCTAGCTCTGTATTAGAGATGGCACTCAGAGGGTAATAGCTATCCCCAAGCCACCATTTCAGAAAAGCATCATGTGCAGGCAGCAAGGTAAACAGAGGGCACCGTAAGAGAAGCCACATAAATACCCAGGAGAGATCACAGTCCTGCAGCAAACACACCTCTCATTCCCCAGGGGCTGCCAGCCCAGCACAAAACCTGTTCCTGTTTTAGCAGTTCCTGTTCCCCCACTGCCCCCAGCCTTCCTGCACCCTGTGCAGAAAGGCACCCGCACCGTGAGCCAAGTCCCTTCTAGGGAGGTCACCCAGGACACTCTGGCCCTGATTGGTGCCACCTACATTGTTCCCAAGGGCTCTGTAAGGCGACTGTGTCAGCTGCCCCACTTCTGACTGAGCCCACACTTATGGTCCAGGATGAGGAAGAGGTCCCCACTGGGGTAAGCTCCAGCCTTGACTGCCACAGGGAACACGTCCTGGCCCATCTTGCTCCTTGTGTTTGCTTCCAAGGCACCAAAGACAAGATAGGGCCAAACAGCCCTCGGCAATGAGGAGGTTCAGGCAGAAGGAAACTTCAGTACCAGGGAATATCTGGGATGGGTTAAATCCCAGCAAAAAGTGTGGTTGGGCTACTCTTCCAGCCCCTTTCCACTTCGTCCTGCTCCCAGGTGCCACCTGCAGAAACAGGCACCTGGACTCAAACAGCGATCTGACACTTCAGCAATGCACCCTGAGATGCCAGCATCCCCTGGTTGGGGCAAGGGGAATCCCCGACAAAAATATCCCAATCCTCTGGGATTCCAGTTACAGAGTTTGGCTGTTGTCACAAGGAAGACCTGAGATTTCTCATGGTCTAAGCCTCTTGCTTCCCTGCACCTACATCACCTGAGTGCAGTCTGCCTCTCCAGCCAGCTCAGAACTGGGGACAGTATCTCAAAAAAAAAGGACGTTTTGGCAAGGTGCTAGTGCCTGTGTTCTCTCCCTTTCTGGTGACACTTGTGTGCTGTAGTGCAGTGCTCCACCTGCAGGTGGCTGCATTTCAGCGTGACGTGAAGTGATTCTCGCAGAGCTGCCGGCAGCTTTCAGGATGACAGGATGCCGTGGTTTAACCTCAGTCGGCAACTGAGCACCACACAGCCGCTCGCTCACTCCCCCCCCGTCCCCGCTGGGATGGGGGAGAGAACTGGAAGAGCACAAGTGAGAAAAACTTGTGGGTTGAGATAAAAACAGTTTAATAATGGGAATAAAATAATGATAATAATAATAATAATGTAATAATAATAATACACAAAGCAAGTGATGCACAGCGCAATTGCTCACCACCCACCAACCGATGCCCAGCCAGTCCCCGAGCAGTGGCCCCCCGGCCAGCTTTCCCCAGTTTATGTACTGAGCATGACGTCACATGGTATGGAATGTCCCTTTGGCCAGTTTGGCTGTGCCCCCTCCCAGCTTCTTGTGCAGCTCCAGCCTTCTCAGTGGGTAGAGCATGGGAAGCTGAAAAGTCCTTGACTAGTGTAAGCACTGCTCAGCAACAACTAAAACATCGGTGTGTTACCAACTTTGTTCTCACCCTAAATCCAGAACACAGCACTGTACCAGCTCCTAGGAAGGAAATTAACTCTATCCCTGCCGAAACCAGGACACAAGACCAGCAAGCAACAAGCGTTTTGTCATACATGTGACCCTTCACACTAACTGCATGTGTTATCTACCTGCTCTGCTGGCCTTACAGTGCATCAAATGAGCATCCTTCTGTAGACACTGGCAGGCTGAGGCTGCAGCAGTTGCACTCCTGTCTGTGCTGACAGCTCCTCTCCATCCCCTACCCACAAGCACCGAGTCACCTTCTCTCCTTGCTGACATCTGCATCTTTGCCCTATGGTGTTGCCTGGAGGTGGAGGAGCAGAGCTGGCCATCACACTGTATCTGGCCACTGTTGCTGGAGGGAGCAGACAGACCATCACTGCCTGCTTTGGGCTGGCCCGAGAAAGCAGACAGTACCAAAAGGCAAGGGCCCATCTGGTCCCTTTGGTACCAAGGTGGAGGCAGCCACAGCTCCAGTGAGCAAATCTCCCCCGTACCAGGCTGATCCAAAAGCTGGAGAAGGCTGGAAATATGCCCTCAGTGGGCAGGAGCCTGCACGGTGCCCATCAGCCAGTGAAGCTTCCCCAGGTCTTGAATCTTCCGTTCAGACCTCTTTCTGCTGGATAAATTCTGCCAAGCAGTGGATATCTGCATGGTCTCCACAGCACTATCTCGCTGGCCCTAGCTCAGGGACATAACACACCCCACCATGTACGGAGGGGTGAGCCAGCCTAAGCCTGTGGGAGAAGCATCATCCTTGCTAGAAAGAGAAAAGCTGCTTTACCCAGGACTGTATCTCAAAGAGGGCGTGAGATAACATGTAGGGCCACTTGCTCAAGGACCTTCAGGAGAATGAAGGAAACTCTCTTGTCCCTGGAGTTTATGTGGCCAGGCAGAGCTTGGCTAAAATCTCAGTGCTTGTTGCTTTGCTCTCCCCTCCAGGTACCTGGCCATCCGCTATCCGCTGCGCTCCCGGGAGCTGCGGACCCCCCACAACGCGGTGGCTGCCATGGTTGTGATCTGGGGCCTCTCCGTGGTCTTTGCTGGGCCCTACCTAAGCTACTATGACCTGATTGAGTGGGAGTCCAGCTACATCTGCATGCCTGGCTGGGAGGAGTGGAGACGCAAGGTCATGGACACCAGCACATTTGCCTTTGGCTATGTCATCCCAGTGCTGGTCATCAGCCTCTCCTACACCAGGACCATCAAGTACCTGTGGACAGCAGTGGACCCTCTGGAGGACATATCAGAGTCCAAGAAGGCCAAGCGGAAGGTAACCAAGATGATCATCATTGTAACCATCCTTTTCTGCCTCTGCTGGCTGCCCTACCACGTAGTCATCCTCCGATACCTCTACGGAGACTTCCCCTTCAACCAGGCCACCTACGCCTTCCGCCTGCTTTCCCACTGCATGGCCTATGCCAACTCCTGCCTCAACCCCATTGTCTACGCCCTGGTCTCCAAGCACTTCCGCAAGGGCTTCAAAAAAGTTTTCAGCTGTCTCTTGAGGAAAAAGCACCGCAACAAGGTGCATGTGGTGCACGCTGCCCACATTGTGCCTGGATTTGAGGCAGGCTCCACTGAAGTGTCCCAGATGCATGAGGAGAATAACAGGTGCGAGCTGAACCCAGCCTCCATGGTAGTCCCCTCCAGTTCCTCCAAGCCCCTTCATATTTCTTAGTGGCCAAGCTCCACACCATCTGCCAGCTCGGCTGTGTCACCAGCTTCAGGCCACCCTTTCCCACTGGGTGAGAGAGGATGCTGGAAAGGCAAGCCAGAAACTGCTTCTGGCCTTGTTGTTCGTTCCCATTCCATACACCAACTGTTCTCCTGAGCCATCTCCCCACAACATGCTGCATGCAAGGGAAGGAATGAACCCACACTTGCTCCTGATCCTCAGACCACCTGGACTCCAAGGACTAAAACTCCAGCTCCTCTGTTGGCTCTCATCCTTCTAACTCCTCTACTCCGTGGCCCCACTGCTCTGGACACATTGGTTAGTTGTCAAAGTGTCTCTTCTGCCTCCCAGTGCCCCATCTGGCCAGACTGGCTCCCACAGCAGGAATGGCAAGGGAGACGGGCAGTGTAGGCAGGGCCAGGCAAGCAAAGGTGGTGTGGAAAGCGGCTGGCACAGTCCGTGGATGGTTGCAGTGATGGCTTTGGTGCTGGCTGCGCGGCTCTCCCAGTGACTGGGTCCTCCCCTGGGATATGGGGCAGGCTGTTTGCTCTCTGCATGTGTGTGATGTTGCTGCTGTACATACTAGAGAAATGTCTTTCTAACCCGGAGCAAATAAATGCACTTCCCTCATCCAGGCAATAGTGGGCCCTGCGTTGGTCATCTGGGGTGGGGATGGGCTAACCCATACCTCAACGGGGCCTTTTTCCTAACTGGTGTAAATCACAGTGCACCATGAAAACCAGCACTGAGCAAAGTCTGCAGAGCCAAACCCTGCCTGGTGTCCCCACTCCTTTCTCCACAGCTGTGTTTACTGACATGGCCACCAGGTCCCTGTGCAGGTCAGTGCACAGCTGATATTTTTCTCCCAAGATAAATGACCTCCACCCTCCACAGTTAGGAGTCTACTGTCAGTGCATAAAAGCAGCTTTACCGGATCACCATGCTTCAGAGGTCCCATGGGCAGGTAAGGAGCTAGTGGGCAGAGGCAGGGTTAAGCGGTTAGTTCAGTTATGGTTCCTCCTGCCTGCATGACACAGTCTTTGCACAGGGGATTGAGGAGGCTCGCTCTCCATAGTGGAGCAGATGCTCTTCAGGGCATGCTGAATCTCATCTCAGGATATAAGCATGCACTTGGCCCCCTGGAGCTTCAGGAAGGAAAACTCTCATCTCCCTTACCAGGGCTGATTAGATGCAAGTGGGTGCCTTCCTGCCATTGCTAAATCACTGGAGATCATAGAATCATAGAATAGCTCAAGTTGGAAGGGGCCCATAAGGATCACCAATTCCAACTCCCTGCTCTTCATAGGACTACCTAAAACTAGACCATATGACTAAGAGTGTCATCCAGATGCTCCTTGAACTCTGACAGGCTTGGTGCCGTGACCACTTCCCTGAGGAGCCTGCTCCAGTGACCGACCACCCTCTCAGTGAAGAGCCTTTTTCTAATATCTAATCTGAACTTCCCCTGATGCAGCTTCACTCCATTTCGTCATGTCCTATCACTGGTCACCAGAGAGAGGAGATCAGCACCTCCCCCTCCGCTGCCCCCCTTGAGGAAGTTGTAGACTGCAATGAGGTCA
>NW_008794893.1:152045-195591 GCF_000699145.1 Aptenodytes forsteri | reverse complement strand
TCCCTATTTGTGAGGTGACCGACCTCATCAAGTAATGGACTAATGTTATCTCTGATCCTCCTTTTGCTGTTGATGTATTTGAAAAAGCCCTTTTTGTTGTCCTTCACAGTGCTGGCCAGCTTGAACTCCAATCGAGCTTTGGCTGCACAAATTTTCTCCCTACAGTGGCAAACAGCATCGCTGTAGTCCTCCTGTGTCGCCTGTCCTTGCTTCCAATGTCCATACACTTTCCTTTTCTGCCTAAGTTCTAGAAGATCCCTGCTCAGCCAAGCCGGCCTTCTGCCCTGCTTGCTTGACTTCTGACACTTTGGAATTGCCTGCTCCTGCGCTCTTAAGAGATGGCTCTTAAAAAGTGACCCCATTCATGTACCCCAATACCTTCAAAAGCAGATTCCCAGGGGACCTTACTAATTAGCTCCTTCAGCAGCCCGAAGTCTGCTCTCCCCATATCCACAGTCCAAGTTTTCCTGGCTCCTATCCAAAGTTTTTTTCTCCTATCGCCAACGATTTGAAACTCAACTACTTCGTGGTCAACGCAACCAAGCCAGCCACCAATCACCACTTCACCCACAAGTCCCTCTGTTTACAAACTACAAATCTAGGATTTAGATCTTTCCTAGTCAGCTCCCTCAGTACCTGCGCCAAGAAGTTATCATCTCCAACGTGCTTCAGAAATTTCCTGGACCTGTTTGTGTCTGCTATATGATATTCCCAGTTGATGTCTGGGAAGTTAAAATCACCCATAAGGACAAGGGCAGTTGAACTAGAGATATCCCTTAATTCCTTGTAGAATAATTCATCGGTGTCATTGTCCTGGCTGGGTGGTCGATAGTAGACTCCCACAACAACATCCACTTTATTTTCTTTCCCCTTCATCCTTACCCAGAGGCTCTCAACCAAAAGCCACTCCAGCTGACTGAGAAGCCAAGGAACACTTGATCTGAGAAACATATTTCTCATTGTGCCTGATGGTAACTCACAACAGCCCAGCTTTATGAGGCCAAAATCTGCAAGTGCAAGACACTTCCACACCAGAGGCTAGCACGTACGCAGTGAAAACCGGGAATAACTTACCACTCCTTCCTTGCTGTGCTTAATGTAGTCCAACAAACTCTCCTCACTAACTCAGGGGCTACCCTACCTTTCCAACAGATGATCCCAATCTTGTAGAGCTGGGCAAACACTAGGGTAAGGCATACCTTCCTTCCAGCTCTAGGACTGGGACCTGTACGGAGAACGTCTGGGCCTCAAAACCAGCCTGCTATATTCTCCACACACCTTCCCAGTCCCACTAGCAAAGCCCTGCCACTTGTCCAGCATTGCTACCAGCCCCATTGCAGGACAGCTTGGAAATCCCAGCTATGGTTCTTCACCGCACATGCACAATGCTGTAGGAACCCAGAGCAGAGGTGGTCCCTGTCCCAAAGACCCTACACTCCAACCAGAGCCAGGCAGCAAGAGTCTGGCTGGCAGAGCAGGGTATCCAGGGCAGCAGCTTGCGCAGCAAGCATGGGTGCAGGACAGTGCAGAGCACTTCCAGCAATGGAGTGCCCTCTCACAGGTGCTTCTGGCAAGTCCCCATCCTGATTCTTAAGGAAGCTTCTTAGATATGCATGCTGAAACCCCTGCCCCTGGTACAAAGTCTTACTTTCTTCTGTCCTCTGTGAAGAACACGTTACTCTCCTATCCTTCCCTGCTCCTCCACTATCAGGGCAGCCTTTTGAGGCCCCTCTGGTAAGGCAAAGGGGATGAACAGCGATTTACTCCCCTTCATTCACAAAACAGTTGGACTTAACAAGCTGGAGAGCAATTTCCAGCCTGTTTGAAACTGATACAGGACTCTCAGGATTTGCTCTTGGCTGCTGTAGTAAATTCACCCAATAGTGAGTGCCATAAACAAACTACTTATTGGTTTGGTTCCTGCCAGGGAAGGAATCCCCTGGTGCCTCTGCCAGGCAGCTGTAATTAGTGACAGAGAGCTCCCCCCAGCCCAGAAATACTTAGCCAATACTCATAAAACAACAGAAAACCAGTAGTCACTCCAAGGTTTACAACTCCAACCTCCGCCAGTCATACCATGCCTGGTGCATCAACACCACCAGACTCAGCTCAGGAGCAAACCAGGCAGAGGAAGCCTTGGGCTCAGGAGAAGGGGAACCAGATGCTGTATGAGGCTGGTTCTTTAGTCCCACTGAGCCCTTGCTAACGAAACAGGATCTTCCCTTTCCATTTTGAGGGGCTGCCTCCTTCCAGTCTGATCAACTGTAAAGGGCCTTGGCAGGAGATGGGGGCTCTTTGGAGCTCCTGATAGGCATTTTATGTGGTATCACCTTGTGGTGCCTGCTTTGAGACCAGTGTAACTAACTCACGCACAGCAGGCAACCTCTCCTTTGGCTGATCACCAAGGATTGCTGTTTCTAGTTCAGGCCCTGAGGTCATGAACAGGTATGAGTTTTCCAGGAGACAACCCCAGCGCAGTCCCTCTGCATCCCATCCTTCATTAGTGTTAGTGAAGTTCTGCAGCTAACCACACTTCTGCAGCTAACCACACAGCCTCCAGTTGCTCCATCCCATCAGGAAACACCTTCTCTGCCTCACCTTCATCATTAAGGAACCAGGTTTGAATTTTCTCTGCTTGAATCAGATTGATAGCCATGGCCTTTAGCAAAGCTCTAGTTACTACTAGAGCTTTCTCACCAGAGCCATGGCCTTTAGCAAAGCTCTAGTTACTGCTAGAGCTTTCTCACCAGAACTCTTCTGTTGGCAGGAGCCAACAGACAAGAACTTATCAAACTGGGATGCATCTATCATTGCTCATTAGCCCTGCTGGTGAGATCCAGGCATAGACAACTGTACAGGAAAGACAGGTGCTGAGTGGTAGCTGCATTTTAGACTTCTTGCTCTCTGGAGGAAGGTGACTGCAGATTTTTGAAGGAGTTCATCTGGACTTGTTCTCCTGTGGGATTCACTCCATCACCCCATCCCCAAAGGAGAACATTGTGTCCCTAGGTCTCATTCACCTAAACCTGTTACCTGCATTGACCCTGAGGAGCGCACACTGAGTTCAATTGCTAATGGCAATTTCAGACACTTTGCTGTCAAGCTAGTGCTGGAAGTTACCTGGGAGTTGATGGGAGGAGACAAAGTGGGATGGATAAGTTGGGGCCTAGAGTATCAACCCTGGCTGGGAAGAAAGCAGCCCCCTACTTACAGTGCACACAGACAGTTAACCTGTGTCTGTATCTGCTCAAATAGAGGAAAAGCTTTTCCTCTCAAAATAGAAATCCACATTTGTTTGCAAAGATCAAAAGAGAGCATTTTGGAAAGAGATCACAGCAAGACAGAGAAGACACTTCATGAAATAGTACCTAATTCTTTTAAAACACAGAAATGCTCTCAAGAATCTCGTTAAACTGACTGAAAATTCAGCTTGCCCCACAAGAAGAGCTCCTGGTGTGCTCTGAACAGGAGAAGAATTTCAAATGTGATTTGGATGGAAAAGTTCAATCTAAAGTAACTGTGGATGTGTTCCCACCAAAAGAAAACTGGATTTAGTTTGTTTTGCAGAAGGGAGATAATTTCTTCCCTCCCAAACCCAAAAGCTAGCAGAAAACCTTCACTCCCCATATAGATCTCAGCTCAGCTACAGTCACGCTCACTTTTTGTAGAAAACCCAGTCACAAAAGTGCATTATCCCATGCAGCTAGCCACATTGCCCCTTGCATAAAAATCTCTGCTGGCAGATGCAGCAGTCAGAAAGGGGCACATGCAGGGATTTCAGGAGCTCACCGTACCTAGGCTGGGCTCCCCTCCAGAGTGGCTGGCAGGTACTGACATGCCCTGCCATGTGCCTGGTCTAGAGGAGCTGAAAACAGCCCTGTGCCCCAACTCTGGTAACGGTGCTTGAACCGGGATGGTGGATGGAGGGCAGGAGGCTACAGTGAGAAGCAGAAGCACATGCTCTGGCTTGGATGTCCTTCTGCATCAGCTGCTATAATAAATAAAGCAATTGTGCTTACTGCAAACTGGGCCCAGCCAGAGCACTTGAAAGCTCTCACTGAAGAGAAGCAGTTAAGCACTACCTCCCACACGTCTACAAGACAGCACAGGCCAACCCTTGGTGTTTGGGTTGGGGGGACAGCAGACCTGGTTTCCCACATCCCTTGGTCACACACAGCTCTCTGAGGAAGCTCTGGAGATACAAGAAAGAGCTGCCCCAGGTCCCTTGCGTGCATGACCGGCAAGGTTCTGCTGTCTTGCTAACGGGAACCACACAAGCAATTATGCCCAAATGCAAAGATTTTCATCAGGGGTGAAAATCCACAGGTATTCTGTAGGTATCACCTATAGCTCCTGTTACAAAGGCTCAGTGCTGGGCTGACAGGTGGCTTTGTACCTACTGAATGGCTGCCATTCCTCTATTCTTGCTGTACCTGCCCTCCCTGGAGAAAACCAGCTGCTTCAGCTCCTCTGTGCTGGGGAAGGGACGCTCAAACAGGGGCCAGGGCCCAGCAGAGATGCGGAGGGGCAGCAGATGAACTTGCTGTCATCAGGATTGGTGCCATAGCTGTGCAATCACCTATTTTACACAGCTCTCCTAAATTCAATCCCCATGTATGGAGCAATTGCAGTAAGGCGAGCTCTGTAAAGACCAGGCTTGATTACCAGTAAGCAGGCACTTACTTGTTGGCTCAGCAATTAGAACCATATCAGACACTGACCCAGAAAGAGGAAGGGGATGTTTCCTTCCTCAGGGCATCCCATGCAAATATTTAAACCCTGCCAACCCCTGTGGCCCAAAATACCTCTCTCCAGAGCACAGTCACCTGCACAAGTGAGGTCCCCATTCTGAGCCCAGGCACGTGGACCACCAGCCAGCTCCACGTGGGGCTATGTCTGGGTGCCAGCTACAGGGCAAACCCCTCATGGGCCTGCGGGTCCCAGGGATTCAGATGCCAGCAACTGCAGAGACCTGTCCTGAGTGGGGGATGACTAGCAAACCTAAGGTCGGAGTAGCCAGCAAGTAGGACAGGCAGAGCTGTGAAAGGGGTATTTCAAGCATCGAGCTCTAAAATCAAGATTATAAATCAGGATTTGAGGGTGACAGCAAAGGTGCCCCCTCCTATCTGTGCTAGTCTGTCTGTGGCTGGGTGTATCTGTGCATACTTGTGCTCATTCCTGTGCAGATTCTCCTTGGTTTTACCAACTACGAAGTTATTTCCCACTTGTTTTCTGGTCATTCAGTGCTTTTTTTTTAAGGAATGGAAGATACAGAGGGACTAGGGGAGGTCTGAGGGATTTTACTTTTGTCAGCAGAGAGGTTTTTCTCCTAGAATAAAAATCACTCCTCGAAGTGCCTCTGTGCCAGAACTAGTGGGGTCAGAAGACCAGCAATCTTAAATTACAGAGAAACAGCCTCTTAGTTCTGCAAAACCTGCCCGGCACAGCCTCCGCCACCTCCAGCCAGGGCTCCCCAGCCAAGGGCAGCTTCCACTGCCTGCAATGCCTTCATCAGCTCTCTCTTTGCCTGCACGTCTTTCTCTTTGGTTTGAAGGATCAAACCAAATCAGCAGGTCTCAGACTTGACTCTCTGCTCCCAGGGCAGCACTTCCAGGTCTGGCCTGAGCGCCTCACTGCCAGGAGAGATCACTGCCTTTCAGTGGGTTTTGGATCATGTGTTTGGTTCTCCTGTATCATTCCCACATTAGCAGAGGGAGAATTATCTTTCCATCACGCAAGTAGTCTCTGAGAGGATTCATCTCCCAAAGAACTGAGTTTGTTCACAATCCCAGTTCAGCTCCCAACAGAAAAGGACATGCAGAAAGGTGACCATGTTAACGTAGGATCTGTACAAAAGTCAGTGGTGGGTGCTAAAGGTCTCCTACCACCCGTCTTGCACACTCAGCTCAATTCACAGTTTCTTGAACTGCAGTAACTCAATCATCAGCACATCCAGATGAAGAAAATGGAAAAAACGTGTTAATACCCATTAGAGACAAAAAGGGACAGAAATTGGTTAGGAAGAGAATAAATCAGAAGAGTAACGAGGTCTGAGACTTAAAAGGCTGTTCCTAAAGATGGAGAACACTTTGTACAGTATATGAGTCATTTTATGTTTGGCTGCTTGCTCTGACTGGTTTTCATTTATTTTTGTTTTTCTTTCTAAAGATGATAGAGAGCAAGATCGGGCAAAACATCTGAAGTGAACAGAGCTCCAAGAAGCACCTCTATTTTGGGAATCCTGATAGAAATCAAACTAGGCACCTGCCTGAAGCCATAGGGAAGTGCCAGTGAAGGCCCGTCACCAAGGGGAGCCCCTGCGCATGGTGCCCCAGGGGAAAACACAAACAAGCTGGTTATAACAGGGCTTGACTGGCTTCCTTATTCGTATTGATTATCGGGGTAGCTGGCGTAGCGTACGTGAGCTGCAGCCAGAACGATGGGGAACAAAACCGTGGAGAAGCCCCACATGCCTGGGCCACCGACAGTTGTTCTTCAAACCTTCCTGCAAAGAGCTCCTCCAGCTTCTCCATCACAATTTTTTTTTAGTGCCTAATCTGCCCCTCAGTAAATTGAAGCCCGTGGACTTCATCTCACTGACTGGAGGTGGAGAAAAGATACCACATCTGCACTGCAGCAATGACTGCCATATATGAAGACTTCAGCCTCAAGAGAATAAGGACAGAAGCAGAAGAACCCCAGTTCAATCAATCTTCCCTCACATACCAGATTTTTTTAGGCTTTTGCTTGTTCTACCTCTCTCCACCCTGACACGAGTTTTAATGATATCCATCAAACAGGCATCTCACACTTTTTCTACAATGCCACAGCATCTGCCTGTTCACATATAGGTGCTGTCCTTGGCTCATGCGGTCAGTCAAAATAATTTTCTACATCTGATACAAAGGGTCATGTCTCAAATCTACATGCCCAAGTACACCACCCACTTCCACCTAGGCACAACAAATCAGGCACAAAGCAGCTTCCACCAGTGACCTTTGAGATGCAGGTGTCCCTCCTGCTCCGTGCTGGGGGGAACACGACTCACTCCCCCCCTCCATGGCAGAAGTCTTTCTATTCACTAGAAAGAGCCAGGAGTTAGAGTCTGGCAAGGTGTTTTAAGGTGAGGAGGGAAGGGGCAGGGCAGGGGAGAGAGAGAGGGAGACTGAAAAGAAATAAGTGTAATTTGGGGAAAAAAGCAACTGCATTTTATCTAGACATATTCAATTAAAAGTGAAGAAAATAACCCCACAAAAACAGCACAATATTGCCAAGAGAAACCTTCAGGTAACACGTTAGGGTTCAACAGACAAATCTCAGCCACAACCATTCAATCCCATGGCAGCAGACAGCTAAGGCGAGTCCCTCCACACAGCAGCGCATTGGGGCAGGGCTCTGGCGGTGAGGATCCACATGCATGCTTTCAGTTCAGGCAACAAGGACACACAGAATACAGTTGTGCATAACTCAATGTGCCTGAATCACTACTCCAGTGAGCCAAACCGCAACTAACGGTGGGGCTCCCCAAAACAGAGCAACTGCTCTAAGCAGCAGAGGTGCCTGCACGTGACATGAGGCAACATCAGCAAAGGTCCCTCCAGAACAGCTGCAGTAGCAAGAGTGGTCAAGTGAAATCCCCTTTCAGTCCCAGGGTATGTTTGCTTGACATGGAGATGTAGGAACGATTTAAGAAGCAGATAGTGGTTCTTCCCTCCTGAGCTAGAAGGGAAGGCCATAGCAGCACTCAGCAGTTAGGGAAGGTGTGCTAGTAACAGGAAGGACTTACGGTAACAAGGCAGGGAGCCCCCAAAACAGAGAATCTGGCGCTGTTTAGCACATCATTAATTTCTGGGAGATCCCTGTCCCCTGCAGGGAGTTTTACAGATCTCCAAGGGAGATGAGGCTTGTCTCCAGCCAAGAAGGGTAGTACAGATTGCTCTGAGGAAGCCAGTAGCAGGCGAAAGAGCTGGGAGTGGATCTGGAAGCATCTACGTGTCCTGCCCTGACAGTCATGAGCCTTCACTGGGGCATGCCAGGGTCATCCAGTGTCAAGCACAACAGCCGCAATTCCCAGCTACTTCCCTATGCTGCAGTGAGGGTCAGTGCCCACCTAGGGGCTCAGGACAAGTGTTGTCATCTGCAGGAGCCACCAGGAGCCCTGCTATCTGAGACATGGCAGGAGCAGAGGGAGGTGAACGCCTGGCCCCAGGCATCATCCCACAGTCGTCCGTCTCAGCAGCACATCAGGTAAGCCCTAACCATCAGGTAGGTGTCCTCTGTGGCAGAAGCAGTCGCTGGCCGTACCTGGCAGTCACCCCCCCTGCAGTGTGACTGCCTGGCCGTCACTCAACTTCTGCTCAGATTTTGGCTATCCCAGCTCATGCTAAGGCCTGATGTATGCTGGCAGCAGCACCATCAGGTCAAAGCCAGAGTACCACATAGGCAGGAGAGGTGGCCAGAAAGAGCTAAAGGGCCATGATGCAGCCATTATCACCTGCAGCTGGCTGTCTCCGGCAGCCATTATCTTTCATCTGGCAGTTTCCTCAGAATCCAGTAACTTATGGAAATGGTATAGACTAAACCTCCAAGCTGGAGGGTATAAAACATCAGCTTACCCAAAAAGCTTTTGAAGCGGATCCAACAGCAGCCAGACTACTGAGGCTTTCATGCTTCCCAGTATGATACAGGGGACGCTCGCATCGTGACAGAGGAGGAAGGATGAGCACTCTCCCCGTAGGTTAGGGAACTAATTCTTTTTGTTTTGCTCATAGGTGCATGATATTAAGAGTTGTGGGTTATAAGTTGTGAAACTTTATGACTTGAATGGTGAATAAGTGAATTCACATGATATAGACTAGTCTGGTCAAAAGGGTATTGAGCCCCTGTTTGTTGTGTTTGTTTGCCATATTTCTTAATGAGCTCATGAAATAAAGTTTAAATCACAGAGTATGTTGTCCTGTAAATTTGAGAGATCTGAATGGACTGTGACACCCCCCATAGCAGACTGCACCCTGGGCTCCTAACAGGCTCTGCAGTATGCAGCTTTTTGGAAGACAACTGTGGCACCCAGGAGTGCTGGGAGGGAGATTGCATTTGTCAAGTTATTTACAGATGTCTTACAGTTGTAAATAACTTGACAGATCTCATTTCTTCCTGATGTGCAGAAGAGTGAGCAATTTTCTCGAGCTTCTTTGTCATCTGGATCTATTTTGCTGGACGGGATGATTTCATCATCATCTAATGTTAGCAGTAATGCCTCAAGATTTGCCCAGGCACCCAGACAGATGACCACAGCACCTGTTTCAACCCCAGACCCAGCAATGAGCCATGGCAGAGCCAGGAGTCACCCCGCTCTGAGGGAAGCACTGGGAGCTCATCTGATCCTGGGGGTTGAGTTTTTGTTGTCTCTCAAACAGACCCCACGCAGCACTGTCACCAGGGGTTTCTCCGTGGGCTGGCTGGAGATCTCTGGTTTTGCTCTGTGTTGTGATGATTTGGGCAGACTAAAACGCTGTGTTTTTCTCATGTGAAAGACAGTTTGCTCTCCCTGACTGATACTGAATGGCGTGTAATTACCTTAATTATACCTCTCTCTCCTAACGTCAGACAGAGACCAGTACTAATTCAAGTATATTGGCATAGACATGCACCATCATTTAGCTGGGTGGCTTGTGCAGGGACCTGGCAGCACCCTTAATAAGTGCAACAGTAACACAGTCAAGGAGGAGATGCGAGTCCTGGAGATTTCAGCTGGGGTCAGTAAAGACATGAGCCAGCAGACATATCCTTTGAGCATGGACCCTGTCTTCCGCATGGGCTGGGCTGCATTCTCCCATGTCTGTTTCTCCATCCTCCCAATATATCACTTATGTAAATGCTGTGATTAGAGAGCCTGTAGCATGACCTGGCATTAAAAAAACAGAGTCTGTGCTTCAGGACAGGAGTCACAATGCTTCCAGCTGCCTCCAGAGCAATGAGTATCAACCCAGGCAGACATAAATGGTCCCATCTGCTCTTACAGCAAGTCCATCCTTCCCCACTGACCAAGAGCATTCAACTTTCAGAGAGCAATAATTTCATTTGCATGAATAATACTCCAGTCAATGGAAAAAGGCTGTGCTGGGGATACCAGGGTTGTTATTCTGCTTGATGTTTCTGGGTGGGCACTAATTTTTTTACAAAACTGCACTCAGTGGATGAGTTGGGTTTAGCTTCAAGGCCTGCGTGACTGCCATATACATAATCCTGTGTTAGTCACATCTTTTTTTTCCCCATGTAGCCAGAAAGCATTAGTGGAAATAGTCAAACCATTCCCAGATTGCCAAGTCTTGAACCGAGGCCAGGGAATATAACATCAGGCTTGGAGGGGACCTGTGGGCAGACATAAACCACTCAAGATAGTATGCTACCAGCTTTCCTCTGGAATGGGTGGGTGGAGGGGCTGCAGTGGGTATAAAGGTGGAATTACTGTATAGCAAGAGAGCATCAGAGTCTAAGTAGTCTAGGGGACAGCACAAAATGGGCAGCAAAGGCTGGGGGCGGAGGAAAAGAAGAGCTAATTTTCTCCTCTCAGTAGAGAAGATAATTCTTCAAGTCACAAACAAAGTGCAAGGCTTTAGCAAGAGCCAGGATTCATTAGGTCTGTCTGTAACAACTGTATAGCCAAGCACACCCAGGAGCTACCTGGGTTTTGCAGGAAATCAGCTTGGCCAGAGCATTGTTTTACATTACTTGCACGCAGATTCCCATCATCCAGCCTATTCTGGGGACAGTTTGTCTCCTCCCCAGTGCCATCATCCACACACCATCTTCAACCAGTCCTCAAAAAAAAAAAGAGGAGGATTAATTCATTTGCCAAGGGCTGGCCCTTTAGAGAGGGGTCCAGAGAGGGGGATCTACCAGATTCAGTGCCTGGGGGCTGCTGACATTAGGCACAGGGTCCCTAGAGGCAACAGCCACAAGCACCACTCGCTGTGCAGCCGAGGAGGTGGCTGGCCTTGGGCACTGCCACACACCAGTGGGGCGGTAGGACTCTGCCAGCCAGTCCTTGCTGCTGTTAGAAGTAGGGGCACTTCACAATTCCAATTATTCTGTTTTATAAGCCAGCTTGGGGAAGCACCAGGCACATGGTGAAAATGAAAATGCCCTGCCTCGGTGCTAGCAGAAGTGTATCCTGCATCAGTTTTAGCTTGCAGTGTCCCTCTCTTCTCACCCTCCCTTCCCACGTAGTCCACCTACTCCCCATCGGCACCCCAGGAACCTGGCACCCCTCCTCACATGCCCTTCTTCCCACCCCTCAAGAGGCCCATAAGCACCCATGGGCACCTCACAGCAGGATGTTACTGCCAGATGTACTGCAGCAGGCAGCTCCCTGAGTTAGTCTAAAGGCACCAGAGCAAGCCAAGTCCTGGCACTGGGAGAGCAAGATGAGGATTTACAGTTCTGGGAGCAGCTGTAGGGGAGGGAACTGTGAGCTCCTACTGGAGCTGGAGTCACAGATTTTTTGCCCTCCAGTCACCGATTTTAACTTCATGTTCAATAACATCAACACGAGCACATGCGAGCTGGTCCCACATCTTCCATTTCTTCTGCCACCGCCTAGGACTGAGCACAGAAGACACCAGCCTCTTCAAAGGATAATGCCATCTCAACCCACCCAAGCTCCTCTTCATCTCAGTAGTCACAGGTTAATATGGAACCTGTCCCTTCTTGGAAAGCCAGCAATGGTTAAGCTCATTCCTCGTGCTGGGGCCTCCAGACACAACTCTCCCTGCAAGACTGAGCCGAAACAATCTTCTCAGCCCTACAATCCTGGCATCCATTTGTTCTGTCGGCTGCGACTGCCCGCAAGTTCACATCAACTTGCACTACTGCATCAATAAAAGGATCCAAATGGAGTCCATTGGATAGGCTCAAGTTTGCTGGGCTGGATTCTGGATCAGGCCCTCCCAGAGAAAGGCACGTATTTCAAGGGATATTTAAACACAAATTGTTTAGTGCCATCTGATAGACTGATGCATTGTAATCAATTCATGCCAACAGCTTTGACATGTGAGAAATATTTTCCATTAGGGAGTATTCTCCGTTAACAGAATTACTTCATCCTGCCATCTCATCAACTGCTCTTGCCCAAAAACCAGAAACAGAAGACACTTGACAACAACAGAGAGACCTCACAAATTAGAGCAGCAGAACCTGGGGGGAATACACAGTGCAGGAATATGTGAGCAGAAACCCCTGCGCAAGGCCCACATGGAGCAGGCTGAAGACTCTCCCATTTCACATCTACTTAGTACCTGTCAGTGCTACTACCTCTGAAAACCACCCACTGGATGTCTGAGCAAAGGGACTGCACCCCTTAGCACAGCCCTAATTTGCAGGGAGCTCTGCTAGTGGCAGCCTAGACCCCTGCACTCCCAGCATGGCACACAGCCTGCCCCCAGCACAGTCAGACATGTGGATGCTGTGCTGGAGGACAGCCTGCACCAACACTGCAGACAGAGCAAGCTGTTTGCAGATTTGCTAATATTAGAACATCACACAGCTTGCTTCTAATGAAGTGTTCCTCCTGGCTTTGTGCTAGACAGCAAAATCCTGGTACTGTGTCCTGTATGGCTTCCTGCCCACAACACCTAGCCGTGTCCTTCCTGCTCATACTAATGACTCCCAGCTGGCTGTTGCCCCAGCCAATAGCTAAATCTAGAATAAGTCGATCTTAGCTTAAATTTTTCCCAAACGTTTGGTGCTGTTTTAAATGAAGCCACTTGCGTCTTTTCCTTGATGATTTTAATGAAAAAGCTTTCCTGGAGAGAGATGATTTTAAAGCAGGGGAAGAGCTAAATGCACACAGTTAAAACAACATGAGTTTCTCCCCTGAGCCTTGACTCCACCACGAGCTGCTGCCATTGTGCACAGGACCTGGTGCGGAGAAGGAGCGATCCCACTTGAACACCATAGCTTGGCGATGATCAGACTACCTGAAGGCTCTCCTTGGCCCCCAAACCCAAGGAGCACCAAACATCTCTGCAGAGCAGGAGATCCAGCAAGGAGCACAGGTTTGCTCTCACCAGGGAAAACTACACTTCCACAGTTTCCTTCACCCTTCTGCCATAGGCTGAAGAACTGCACCATCAAAACCAGCTCTCAGCACAATGCTCCCAGGACAAGCTATGCCTTTGAGGTGGGGAGAAGGCCTGGAGATGCAAAAGTGGTTGCCACGGAAGAGCTGGGACTTAAGACCACAGGCTCAAACCCCTATTTTAGCTGTTCAGAAGTGCTGCCCTGCTCCCTGATGTACAACTTGTATTGCCCCAAAGGCCCTTGGTCACGCTGACAACTTCAGAGCCTTATTTGAGGGCTGATGCTGATAGATATATGCATACGAAAGTCAGACCTCCTGATCCTCCTTAGAGAGGCCAAGGAGAGAAAGCTCTTCCTTTCTCCCTGGGGAAGAGCTATGAGCCGAAAACAGCACCTACCCAGCCCCACAGAACCATCTCAGCTCAGGGACTTGAGACTCTCCTCAGAAAAGCTCAGCTGCTGCATTGACCACAGGGTTAAATGTACTTTTTTACATCTTCCCCATTGATAGGAAGAGTCCCGTTAGCTCCTGTAAGTGCTGGATCAGGCCTGTTTATTGTTTTCAGGCAGACAGACCCAGTGGACCAGCTGCTTGACCAGGCTTAAGCAGCAACATCCCCTTGACTTGCTTAGGACAAGGTAGTGGCATGGGACAGAGCTGTTCCCTTCCAGTGGGATCACAGCTACCTTCCTCCAGAAGGCAGCATCTGTCACTCAGCCCCACAGGGCTTTGCAAACATCTCCCCACGTGAAGCAGAGTTAAGGCAGAAAGCCTTACTCCAAGAAGGGTATAGGATTTTCAGGACTGCAGGTACTCACATTGTAAGTCCTTCCAGGTTCCCCCTACCCAGCGACTGCAGGAGTCTCCCAGGCAACACCAAACTACACTTTGGACTCTTTAGGGGAGGGGGGGAAACAAAACAAGACCTAAAACAATGCAGCCCTAGGACAGCTAAGACAAAGTTACAGGCCAAATCTACCTCCACACTTCTGCAGGCTCTTGAGCCCTACTGCTCACAGATGAGCTTGTAAAAGCTTCCAGAGGGCTGCTGTGCATTCAAAGGTTACATCAACACATCACTTTTCCCAAGAAGGGGGCCACAATATCTACAGTCATCACTCAAAAGGCTTACCTGTAGCAATGCAGAGCTCTCCTTGACCAGCCCCAGCCTGGGGCTCTACCCCAGACAGGGACAGGCAGTGTCATGGGTCCATTACCTCCTCCCACGCTACACCACTCAGCATAGGGAGCCTCCCAGCAAGGGCTGTGCATCCCCCGACGTCCTCTCCCCAGGAGACCCCTCAGCAGTGCAGCGCAGGCAGAGCTCCCCAGCAAGGAAGGAAATGGAAACCAGGGGTTTAGTTCAAGACTGCCCAGCTTTATCTTGTATTTTACTGGCCATGCTGCAGAACAGAAACACTGTGCTTCTTGAGTGTCCTCTTCTGGGACCAAAGAGGACAGGCATGTCCTTTGAGACCTTTCACCAGCACATGCCAAGATCCTTCCAGCAGTGTCCCATGGCAGCACTACCTCAGCACCACACAGGTCATTACAGAGTTTGCAGCTGCTCTTCCTGGTTTTTCCACCACTAGGCTTTCCACATATATATATATATATATATATGGAGCAAGGGGATGGGCATGGAGCTGAGGGAAGCAAGGGGATCCAGCTCTGCTGGTGGAGGAGATCCCAAGCACAGCAGCCCCCCGAGCAGGCGCCATCAGAGAGCAGAGCACGCTCCCATCACTGACTGAGTCTGGAGTGAGTGGGAAGCAGCCCTTGCTGCTGGGCTTTGCTCCAGAAAGAGTCAGCATGTTTGCCCAAAGAAAAAGCATCAGGCAGGTGCAGAGTGCAACTGGGTCCAGCCCCAAAGGGAATGGGTTTGTGAATTAACCGCAGCACCAGCTAATGGCAGAGAGCAAGCTAACCTGCAAGCAAAAGTGAAATGAGACTGCTCAGCACCCAGTCATCCCCTAGTCCCAGTGACACAAACCCTAAAACAACTCAGGAGCAGCAGTGTCCTGGCCTTGGGGCAATTGCTTATCCTGGGCAAGGACCAACATGGGATTGCAGCTCCCCAGCATCTCATCCCGGCTGGCTTGGGAGGGACTTTGCTGGGAGAACTAGATTTTCCAAGATATCTTTTCCTCTGATTAATTTAAAGCAGAGTGAACAGGAGATTCTTGAGCAGTATTTAACACATGCAGCTGTGAATCCCCCTGTCTTGCTAACACCTGAAACAGCCACTGCATCACAGGAAATTTCTGCTCTGAGTAGCAATGCTAGCATGCTCTGCCTGCCAGAAGTCAAATATCCCTAGACTTTCTAAGAACAGGCAAAGATAGTTTCCTAAATTAAAACACTGCATGAGCAGATTATATATCACACTTAAGCTTGACAGAGCAGTGTTCAGTCTTAGAAGACCTATCAATCGCTTTGGTGTGCAGAAGTGTGAGGTGAGTATATTTATTACAGTGCAGCAGAAAAAGTTAAATGTGGTTAAATGTATAACCAGAAGACATCACTCATTTCCTCTGCATAGGCAGAGAATCAACAAAGGAAAAGAACTGAAATAGAAAAATATAATAGTTGGATTTTTTTTCAGGATGTTTGGCTAAAAAATACACGGTTCCACAGTCAGGAAAGGAGACTACCTGAGGAAACATGAAAAACCAAGGTGAAAGAAAACACTCCACAAAACAGATTGGTTAGGAGAGAAGATGAAAGCAGTTAAGAATTAAATGCTCCCCAACCAATGTATAATAAATAACCAAAGCTAGAAAACTGATAAGGGAAGGAAGGAGATTGCTATAACCAACAGAAGTACCTTGAGGAGCTGCAATACTAGCACAGACAGGACAGAAGAATTAATGAATATTTCTGTTCCTTCTCGGCAAGTGGACATTATGTGTTCCTATCACGGGATGCTGAAATACTCCCCAACAGTAATGAAACCTGGCAATCAGCTGAAACCCCAGAAACAGGCTTTAATCAGCAGAAGCAGAAAACTTTCATCTAAATTTTCTAGGAGCTCTCAGGCCAGCCAACACTGGCTTTCAGTAAATCTTCAAACTCTTCGGAAGGTCTCAGGGCTGGCAGAGAGATTTGCAAAAGGAACCAGGAGGACGCAGGTTAACTACACAGCCAACAGCCTGATGCCAACTCAGGAAAATAATGAAAAAGCTGAAATGGGATTCATTAATTAATATGTCACGTGATGGTAGGACAGAGCTTTTACAGATGTCTTCTTACATAACATATCCACTTGCATTGAAAAATATCAAGTGACTTTGATGAGAGCTATTTTCTATAACCCCACTTTGATCGGCACTGTCTACCAGACCATCCCTGAATGCTTGATTAACACACCAGAACAATACAAAATCAGAATAATGCACACTAAGTGGGTTAAAACCCCATTAAAATGTCTGTGCCACAAACCACAGCTAGAAAGGCAGAATCATTGCTGAGTGAGTACCACTAGTGATGTGGGATCCTTCATCACCCATCTTGTTTGGCAGGCTGGGAGAAGGCAAGCATTTGGCATTTCAATCCAGCTGAATATTGCCTTGTTGTGCTAAGAAAAAAAGAGAAGCCACATTTGCAGGCTGGGATCTCAAGCCTAGCTGGAAATGGAAGTTGCACACACTCAGGCTGGAACCAAAGCGTGCATTTCTTTTACCAGGCAAGATGACAGTTGTTAGAATTGGCAGCAAATCCTCCACCCCGACAGTGGAAGTGTTCGAGCTCAGGTCAAAGGCTTTCTCAAAGAAAAGCTAAAGGTGAGCCCCAATGATGGGGCTTGCAGGAGCTTGTGCAATCCTAGGTTTGCAGAGGAGCAGGGCACTCTGTCTGACCGCCCAGGCTCTCTGGGGTGAGCTTAGGGCTAGAAATACCCTCTGATGGGCAGGTCACCTGAGCAGAAAGTCACCGAGTGCCTCCCTGGGCTCCTCTCATGCATTGGTATGAGCGTTTGTATTCTCTCCCTGTCTCTTTCACTCATGATCTGACTCCCTACATGGGATTTGACCCCCAAATCTGTGTTGCTAGTGTGGGCTGATACGCTGATAACCTGAACAGCATTGCCCACCACCACTACAAAGTACACAGAGCCTGGAGATCTACTTAAAGAAGGAGAAATTGCTCTCACATCTATCTTGCACTTTCAAACACCCAGCAGTCATAGCTGCTGAAAGCACACCACGCTTTCCTGGGGGTGCCCAGCAAAAGGGTGGCCCAGTCCCAAAGTTTAGTGGGGAAGAGGGCAGTTCAGGGACAGTGAGAGCAGCTGGACCAGCAGTGGGAATGCAGCAAGAAAGGAGCAGAATAAGCATAATGGGGAGCTGCAGCAAGATGCTGAGTGATTTTGGCACTCAAGAGCCAAGGACTACCTCCCACACTGGCTCCAGCATTTTGGAGACCGTGTTTTGTCTAGGACCACAAATCATTTTTGCACCCAGAGGCATGTGAGGCACAATCTCTCCATTTTCACCAGCTGCTTAACCTAGTTCTTCCTCATGTTTATTTGCACCTATCTAGCCACTCAGCAAATAAATGCAGCATTTTGCCTCTCGCCCATTCAAGCTTTCAACCTCCCCAGCTAACTTTCCATCTGCCTGTAAACCCACTCAGTTACCTAGCTGGCCCTGAGGACAAATTTATGGAGCCCCGGTCTCCTCTGGTGTCGCTGCCCCCATCCCAGCTCTCACAAACAAAACATAAATGTCATTCCCGTCTCTGGGCAATGAATCAGCGCACATGAATATCTTTCAGGTGAATTATGGACTCTGCTGATAAGAAGCCGAGAGGTAAAACATTTGCCCAAGTCGACTGAAAATGTTTCTATTCTGACACCACGATTTGAGTGGTGGTGGAATTTGGCTCTAATTAGATTGTAGGAGAGAGAAGCAGGGACACATTGTATGTCCCGCTGTTCACAGCAATCAGGACAAGCAATTCCACCTTCTGCAAAGATTACCAGCAAGCAGAACCGGTTCTGTCTCCCACCTCAAATACACCACATGGGTGCCTGTGTTCTCCTGCACACCTAGGTGCTCCCTGCTCCTAGGGTGTTGCACATATGCAATGAACCACTGAGAGGACAGCCAAGGGACAGGCTCCATGTGCACCCGTACACATCCTGGACAGAGAAGGCAAGCTTTTACGTCTGTGCAATACATCCTTATCCATGACAGACCATGAGTTCTGCATAGAACTTTTGCTCTATGCAGAAAGATTTGTATCGATACTGTGGAAGTTCTCCTCATCCCAGATGGGACAAAATTTCCCCCCAGATCTTACCCCAGGTAGACATGAAGCACCAAATTTCAGCTGCAGCCTCCATGCTCCCTCGTTCAGGGTGATGGTGTCCTTGGCAGCCTGGTGCCAGCCTGCAGCAGGGACAAGAGTGATACTGCCCTGTGGGACACACAGCAAAGTTCCCTGCAGCGTGTGGCACAGGCAAAACTGTGCTCTTGCTTCTGCCAATGATTTCCCCATGGGGAAAGATGTCACCAAAGCAGACAGGAGAAGGTGGAGGCAGGGCAAACTCAGTTCTCGCTGTGCAGCCGTGGCCGACCAATGACATCTTCCCTCCCATTGCCCAAATCTGGGGAGGAAGTGGATGTCTCCAGGGAATTACAGCCCACCACATTTTGGGAATGGTATAATTGAGGGACCTGCAGTGGAGAGCAGTTGGTTAGGAGACTATGGCTGCCACAGCAAGTAGCCATCTGGGTATAAATTGCAAGTACCAACAAATGAGGCACGTTCAGTGAGCCTCTGTAGGAAAAGTGCAGGGTACCTGGTTTTGAAGCATTCCTATCCCCTGTGGATTCACCACAGCCCCTGGCTGATGGAAAGGAATAGTAGTCTGTGGGTCCTTGTGGAATGGTGCATCTGTCTCTTTTTCAGACCTCCCCAGACACAGGCAGGACCTAGAAGACTGCCCAAGCTTTCGAGGACTCAGCACCACATCTACACACAGCCTCACCCACTGTATATGGCTCCCCTGCCTGTTAACGCAAGGACAGCAGCAGGACCAGCCAGCAATCCTTCCAGATCACTAGACAACAAAGAATTCTTACCACGCTGAGGTCTGAGCCTCTCCAACAGAGCCTCTCCCACTCCAAGCGTGCACCAAGGATCTTCATTGTTCCTCAGCTTCTCTCTTAATGAAAAAATAGCAGCAGTAATATCACCAAAATAGCACCCATAACAGTCCCCCTACCCACTTCGCATGGGGGCTTGTAAGGTCTTATTAACATTCCCTAGTCCTTTTGAACACTAATAATTTTCTTGAGTCAGGGCTCAGTCTGGAAACAGGTGTGCTTTATTAAAAATAGAAGGCAGCTGGGGATTTTGAAACCACAGAAGCAAGAAATTACCTAGTACATGCTCTGTCAGAGCATCCCCCACCCAAACAGGCACTGCCTCTCACCAGCCACCCCAAAAACCTCCAGACACCCAAGCACTCTTGGCAGGTTTTGCAGTGGGCCTTCCCTCTTGACCCAGCTTTTCCACTACTTTAACACTGCCTTCTTGGCTTGCTGAAACGCCAGTAGCTCCCTCCTGTCTAATCCATAGATTGAGGATGCAGCCTAGCACTGTCATATTCAGGCTGAGCACCTATGGATTCATGTATTCTGCTAGGATCAAATGTTTAGAGGAACAAAGCCAATGCACATCTCAGCCCTGCACCTCTCTCCTTCTGATGTCAGCATGGTGCCTTGTGCACAGGCCTGTTGTTGATTGATGCTCCCTGGGAGCAGGGTATACTGGGCTTTTCTTAGCTCCAGTCCCCAGGGACCCACATGCATCCTCCCGTGTATCCCGAAGCTGATTACACAGCCCTGCCATGATGCCTCCATCCACTGGACTGCTCTACAAGAAGCAAGCAGGGACAGTCTCTTGGAAATGAGCAACAAACCGAGGTTTCCCTCCCCAGTGCCCCACTCCAGGAATGAGAGCCAGGTCCTGAAAATGGGGGACACTAGAAGGACTAGCAGCTCTGCTAGAGCAATTTACTTTGAGACCTGGGCATCAGCTCTGCCAAGCGAGTCGCCTTCAGAAGCAGGATGCCATGCATCAACCTCTGCACCACCTCCTCCCTCCTGCTGAGGATCAGGGAGATGGGACCAGACAGGCATGAAACTACACTTCACTGTGACTCTATGGAGCAAAAACCCAACTGTCAAATCAGTTCGTCTGCTGTCATTTCAGATAACACAAGCACTGTCAAGCCTGTGTGTGTGTGAGCAAAATCCTTGTCTCAGCCCCCAGGCTTTCTATGAGGAGGCACAGACCCCATCCCAGGCGTCACGGGAGACTGTGCCCAGGCAGCGTGGCTGCCAGCATTCAGCTCTGTGGCAGGCAGGCAGAGCCCCTGGGTGCCCCTCCTCACTGGCACCAGACCAGCACACACTGCTGGGAAGTATCATCCCACTCGCACTTCCACAGCACCAGAGCTGTTCTGACCCCATGCTGCCTTCCTGAGGAGTGTGCCATCCATCTCCAGCTGCCTAGGACACACATCCAGAAAAATCATGCCAAAAACATGTTAACTAAGGCCATGACAGTTACCACCAGCTAAACATCTAGCCCTTGTAAACTGGAGTCAAAGCTTCAGCTAAACTCGCAAGATCTCAGGACCGCTCAACTTGGCTCTAAACCCACATCTTCCTCTCACACAACTCGTCCCGCCCTATCCTTGCTCCATTGGGATGGGTCATTCTAGCAAACTACTTTTGCTATGTGATTTTTTTGTTGTTGTTATATGAAAATGAAAAGCAACTCTCAGTATTAGACGTTCCTGTCTGTGAGCAGCATTCCCTCAGGACTACTGTACTGCTCAGTAATATGCACAGGGTTCTTATAAGGAATAGATTTTTATAGCCTCAGTGAAGAGCACTGTGGTCTGAATTTCAAAATTAGTTTTGCACCTTTTAATGTGAAACAATGTGGAGCAGCAGTAAAGGCAGAAAACATTGTCAAGAAAGGGGAAAATAAATTGCAGCAGGTCCTGTGGGTGCTGCTCTCTGACCCTGCAAGAGAAGGGACATGGGGGTACAGGGTACCAGCCAGAGCAGGGCCTCCAGCCTGGTCCCTCCAGCCTGGCCGGCAGTGTTACACTGCTGATAATCCCAACCCGCAGTAGAAAAAGCCCCTTCTTGGGAGCTGCTTTAGGACAGCTTCAAAAGCAAAGAGCCAGGGCCTGGAGAAGATCTCTGCCCAGGTACCTCACCCCTGGTACAGTGGGGACCACGTAAATGGAAATCATGTCAGCAGCACGGTGGGAAGCAAAAGTGACTGCATTTGGTGGAGGCAGGTGAAGAACGCTGCAGAGAGGTGCCCCTGGCTTCCACAAGCCTTTGGGGTGGCTTGGGTGCTCCTACTGATGGCGGTGCCTCCAGCCAGGCCCCTGATAACACCTGAAAACTGCGACTTCCTCAACCACTTGCCACTGCCTGGCTGCTCCCCACCAGCCTCCCCCAGCCTGCTAGCCCTGGCTGGTCCCCAGGCCAGGCCCGTCCCAGCAAGCATGGTGGGACCATGGGGCCTGGAGCTGCTGATGAAGGATGAGGATCCCCCTGCTGGGCTGATGTCTGAAACCAGGGTCTGCAGTCCCTGCTCCAGCAGCACAGGGCTGTGGCAGAAAGGAGCTGACAGCAGGGTTTGCTGGGGCTTGAATTGCTTTTCTCCAGAGGTTCAAAGAAAAGGTGGCATGGTCTATGCAGACCTCTTTCCTCACCATGCACCTAGGCTCCTTTATTTCCTCTTGGGACACTGCTAATTGCAATCTGTCCTCACGCTGCTGGACACATCAGCGTGGTCCCTGCTGCCCCAGGCTGGAGGACTACGCTGGTGAAGCATGGTGTCAACTGCTCACTCTAGGGCCATAAGCTGCCAAAAGTAAGTAAGTCCCGCCCTGCTGGCTGGTTTTGGCCTGTGCCCAGCTCCCCCAGTGCAGTCCTCCCAGCGACTGCTCTAATAAAGACACTTAGACTCTGGAAGGGCATTTCTGCATCCACAGAGCAGGTTGGGGCCGAGGTTTTGAGCCAGGCAGGTGCAAGCAGCTCCCAGTGAGGGCTGCGGGTCACTGCTGGTGCCACAGACAGGTGACAGCAGCAGGAACGGTGTGTGCAAGGGCTCCTGAGCCTCCATGCTGGGCTAATCCCTTTCAGGATGTCGCCTCCCAGCTCCTCATCCTCCTTGTTGCCCACTGCAATTCAGGAGACACGAGCCCTGCCTGGCTCAGAGCTCCCTGTGCCCTGGGGCCAGCAGGCAGCTGGTGCCCAGATGCCTGGAAGGGGCTATGCGCAACCAGGCCAGGAGTGGGGACAGGACTTCCACTCCACAATAGGTGGGTCCTAGAGGCCCTGTCCCTCTTGCCCTGACCCACCCCATGAAATCTTTGCCAGTGCTGGCAGAGGACAGCTGGAGAGGGGCTGGTTTGCTGACAGGCCAGGGATAAGGTGAGCTCTGCAGTCGGTGCCCCCTTCCTCGGCTGGCTCCCAGGGACCCACCCTGGCAGGCACGCACCCACCGACCCAGGTAGAGGGGTTGTCCATCACTGCAGCATCCTCTGAAAGACTCTTCTTTAAGACCATGTGCCTGGTCAATAATCACAAGGACCTGAAAGATCATTTTTAGGTCACCAGGGATTTGCTGCCCCTTGGCATATACACACAAGACATCCTTACATAGGGAGTGTCAGCGCAGCTACAATCCCTTTATGTAGAAGTGAATTCAGCAAGAAAAAGGGAAAGCAAATAAGATGCAACCACATCAAGGGAAACTGAGTCAGGGCAGTGCGAGACATCCTTGCAGGACCTACGCAGGAGGGCTAGGCTGTTTCACAGCCTGCGAGATGAAGAGCAGGCATGATCACACCATGCACCCCTGAACTACATAGAATATCTCAAAAGCTGGAAGGGACCCGAAAGGACCATTGGGTCCAACTCCCTGCTCCTCACAGGACTACCAGTTTAAAATATGATCATAATTCAGAAAAAAATAGGCTCATTCTACAATATGGTAGTTAAATGATTTGCCTCAAGCTGATATTACTGTTCATTTTTAACTGTTGTTATTAACAACTTGTGGAAAATAAATTTTCAGTATTCCATTTCTTTCAGTCAGTTGTGTTGCTCTTTCGTTTCGCTCAGATGAGACAATGAAAGTGGTGTGCCTTATGGTTCAATCACTTCAATCACTTTCCACTTTCTGATTCCATTTCACTAACATGATACCTTTTGCTTCTCTCCGTGGATGTTGTGGATCTGTCACGTCTCAGCCCTTCCAGTCCCACAGTCTGGGCAGAGGAAAGCTAGGCAGGAGCGTCTGGAGGCCAGGTGGAGCAGAGAGGCCTGGAGCCACACAAACAGGGAGCCCAGGCACCACCGGGGGAGGAAGCAGAGTGCTGGGCTGGAGAGGTTTTCTTCTGGAACAGCTTCTCTGGAACCCACAGGAACCACCCCTGTGTGCTCGGGAAAGGGCAGCGCAATGGTCAGCAATGGGGGACCCCACATGCTGCCTGTGACCCCACCTGTGACCAGCTCTCCAGGGCCACAACCCCACAGCCCCCTGCATGGCTGCAAGCATTCCCGTTCCTCCCCGTGCCATGCTGTGACGCGCCGCAGGAGAGCATGGCCACAGTGTGGCAGAGCTGGGCGTCCCCATCATCCTCTCCCGGGCCTCCATCTCACCCTGTCACTCCTGACCATGCCTGTGGCTGAGAGGCTGGGCACGGACACCTTGACCCCAGGGAAAGGGCTGCCTTCTGAGATGCCGCCATGGCACCAAGACAGGCCTGGCATCAGGCTCCCCTCTCCTCAGGGCTGAGCCAGGAGGCAAGCTGGGCCAGGCCCCCAGGCCCTGCAGCCTTTGACCCCCTGCGGGAGGGTGGGAGGGCTGGGGATCCACCTCCCCATGGGGCTGGCACCTGCATCCACACAGCCAGGCCCTGGAGCCGCCCTTGTCCTGAGCGCCACAGGCTGCCAGAGGAGGTTTTTTTGCTGCTGTTCCCCTGCCAGCCCCTGTGCCTCCCTGCCTGGCAGGAGGTGCTGTCAGGGGATGAAGCGGGGGCCGGGCTGTGGCAGCCAACTCTGCCCTGGGCAGCTGGGAAGGGGATGTGGGGCAGAGCTAGCACACGGGCAGCAGGGTAAGGCCAGACCTGGCTAACAGGGAAACGTGATACTGGGGGGGAGCGGCAGCAGGGCCTGGCCGCAGCCCCGGGCCATTCCCTTCTCCCCAGTGCCCCAGGCATGCCCCACCGCTCGCTCTGAGGCATCGGGCTAGGGAACTCCGAGCTAAGGCCCTGCTCTCCTGCCCTCTCCTCCCTGCAGGCAGGGCCCCCGCTGCCCTGGCAGCCACGAGGGCAGGGGTGGGTACCTCCTTGCTGCCTTCCCCGCCCATTCCTCCTGCAGCAGAGGCAGCCCGGGCTTCCGAAAAGCTGGAAGCCCTTCTTGTTGCCATGCTCCCGCCCAGCTCTGCAGGCTGGGTCCCACTTCTCCCTGCTGCCGACCAGGCCTGCGGAGGAGAGCAGGGTGCCATGCTGACTCGACAGCCTGCATCTACAGCAGTTGCATGAAACGAGGGCAGCTTTTTCCTGACAGAAGTCTTGCCAAGCTCCTGCTCTAGCTTGGGCACAGTGTTCCCCACCCTGCAAGGCCAGCCCTAAGTCAAGGCTCGCCGTCAGGGTTAGAAGGATCACCCTGTCCCCAGGCGGTGGCCTGCGTCCTCCAGTGAGGGACCAGAAGCGCGTGGCTGCATTTCTCTTCCACTCCCCCCTGCTAGCGGGGGCTATCTTGCAGCCCAGCAGGTCAGCCACCTGGATAAGCTCTGAGCAGAAATTGAGATGACAAGCCAAAGCCCAGACCTGGAAAATGAGATCCACAACTTCCTGAGCCGGCTGGCAAGAAAAAGGCTCTTTGAGACTCTGAGTGGGACATTGCTGCTTTTGCCATCTTCTTCATCTTTGTGGGTGAGTGCATAGCTCAGCACAAGGCGTGTGCCAGACAGCTTCTCTCGGTGCTGGGCTCAGCAGGCAGCTGCCCTAATCCCAGCAACTCACGCAGCCCCCCCAGCAGCACAGCCCTGGAGGAAGAATGGCAGAGTGCGGCCACTCCATTTACATTCAGCAGGCAAGGGCAGCGACACCAGCAAAGATCCAGGGGCCTGGAGGAAACATTCCCTGTGTAACCTGCCCTGGTTACAAGACCACTTTCATAGCCATGCCACCACCTTGCCTAACACCAGCACAGTTCCGACCAGCCTGGGCTCAGATGGCATTAGTGGGGTTGCCATGTCCTGTGTGATGTACAGCACTTCATGCAAAGTGCTGCAATGCTAATGGGGAAAAGGGAGCAGACAGCCAAGAGGGTACTTGCTGAAACACGGAGTGCTAACAGGGAGACATAGAGGCTGATGCTGATGCAACGGCTCACTTTTCTCCAGGGACTGTGCTTCTGTTGCTGCTTCTGGTGCTTATCCGCTGCTGTGACTGCGACTTCCCAAAACAACGCAAGGTGATGAAACCCAGCCCACTCACCCAAGAATGACCTGGGACACAAAGGAGCTCCCAAGGCTGAGGCCAGCCCTGCAGTATCTGTGTTGCTTGTTGAAATGGGGGGGGCAGGGGAGGAAAGCAGGCAGAGCACTGGACAGACCCTGCTCTCCCCTGCAGAGGCACACTCATGTCTTAGGAGAAACATAGCCCAGCCACCAAGGGGGGACATTCACACAGGGAAGGTGATGGGGAAGAGAGCGCAGGCTGGATGTGCTTGAGCAGGCACAGACACGCCCAGGACCTTTGCACTGTTCTGGGGAAGGGAAGTGGTACCTGGGCTTAAGCATGGACAAAGCATGGAGACTATTTATAATTTGTGTGTTCATGGGTGTGCAAACTCCTTCCCCTCCTCTTTACAATGACACATCCTTTTCCAAACCAACTAGATTCCCAGAAGGAAAGTGGGCATAGGCAACCTGGCAATGGAGCCCTAAACCCACCTCCATCTCACGGCTGGACAGAACAACTCTTCCTGCTTCTTCCTTCTGCTGCACCTACAAATCAGACTATCTTCACCTTGACTGCCAAGAGCTGCCCAGCTACTTCCATCCTCCTCTACAACCTCAGCGACTGCCCTTCCTATTCTCTGTACATGGATGAATGCGAACCCCTTGCACGGTACCTGCAACGCCATCCTAGGCCAATACACCCACTTGAATCAGTCCACCCCACAATCCCCGTAAGATACAGTACCTTAATGCAGACTTTTCAGCTACAAGCCACAGATCATCCTCAGCTACTGCAGCCAAAGTGGAAAATAGGTGTTCCCCCATGCAGAGCCAGCAGCCATGGGAACCGCCAGGGAGTGAGGGCAAGGAGAAAGTAGGAGAAACTATTGTTTCCCTCCAGCTACAGGCTGGAATCCTTTTCCAAGCTCACACTTGCTGATCATCAAAACATGCTGTGGAGCATCCTCACACTAAGATCCCTTCTGGGATGACTGAATGGGAGGCTCAGCTATGCTTCTTTTCAGGGTTTTGGGCTCCAGCCCTTCCGTAATTTCCAGCAGGACTGAAAACAAAGCGTAGCACTGTCCCTGGCTGTGAACATCCATTAAGAGGCAGCACAAGGCCCTGAAGATGCTTCAAAGCACAGCCACAGCTTCTGGGAACCCTTTCAGTCCCTGCAGTCATTTGGAGCATGTCATCAGTGAGCCAGCTTCCTTTATGTGCTGCATCAACTTCAGAAACAATTTGCCTTACCTCTTCTCAGGGGACAGAAAAGCATGTGAAGACAAAACTGCTCTGTGCAAGGGAGCAGTGACTTCCCTCCTCCCTATGGCCTTTGCAGAGGATGCTTGTTCTTCATTCTGAAGATTAGCAATGCCTCCAATTTAAAAAGCATCACCCCCTTACCTAGCATCCTTACAGTCCCAGGGGGACCCAGGTTTTCGACTGGTATAGTCCCTCTGCTTTAGGGCGATACTCTGTGTCCCCACAGGTGATGCCATGATGGGGCAGCAGGGTGACCCTTTTTGCTGGGGCACATACAGAACAAGAAAGGTTCAATTCTGTCCCGAGAACACCAACTCCAGAAGGCAGCACCCTGAAAGGCAGCCAAGCACTCATAAATGGGAGTGGTGGTACATGCCCTTCCAGTGTTTCCACCATAGCTGGAAGGCAGGACAAGGCCAGGGATGTTAGGTGCAATTCCACGCAAGTCCTGGCAGTGGCAATACTTGAGCAGACTGGCATCAGCACACACAAATACCTTTAGTTTCAACTCCAGCTCCAGGAGGAAACGATTATATCTTTACAAACATTTAGCTTTAGCTGAGCTCAGCAAGGAGACATTCTTGTCTGCTCAGTGCTGAGGTGCTGGGAAGAGTAGCATGGGATTCTGCTTGCTGTCTGTCACTACTCTCTGGACGATGCAGAAATAGCTGCTCAGATTGAGACAGACTAGAGGCAACCATAAAATAAACTTTCTTCATTGTTCTCTTAGTCTGTGGTTCTGCTCTGTCATTACCCTGCTGCAGTGCTGTTGTTGAAAGCTACCCAGCAAGTATCTTCTCCATCTCAGTTCAGGCAACTCTAATTCCTTTTCGAAGGGCATGTAGAAGCTCAGCAGCAGAGGCCCATGGATCAGTGTCTTCTGTGGTTCCAGAACCAGCAGCATACAGGCAGCAGCAACTCAACTGCTAGACCCATCAAAAGCAGGCTGCCAGTGGGTTTAAGCAGCAGACCTCTATCCCCTGAAGACTAAGTAGAGATTCCCTGGGCAAAAGGGAAAAAGAAAGGTACCACCAGGAAAGGTTTTGCTCCTGAGAACTATAGCTTCCCCAAAGGAAGCTAAAAAAAAAAAAAAAAAAGAGAATAAAAGCCCAGCCCAGGAAAAGGCAGGCAGTCTGATCATTGCATTCTGCTCCAGTTGCACAGCAGCATTCATCAGTGCATGTACCAATCAAAAGCCCTTGCAGTATTGCAGAGCAGCCCAAACTTCACACACACCTTCTGCTGCCAAGCACTTGCCAAAAATTGTGGCCCACAGCACATTTGAGTTGCATTTGCAAAGGGAGGGGTGGGCTGCCAGTAGCTACCCCAGTACCAACCTCACTGGGCTGAAAAAGCAGAGCCCTTAGGGCCTTGTAAATTTTCTTCTGTGCTCAGAGGTTTTGTGGGGAAAAGAGATAGACTGTTAAGTCTTTTAATTGGTGGACCCTTGTTTTATCTTTCAAATCACGGGGTACCAGCCCAGGGCTTTGGGCCAGCCTCTCCTGTTGAATCCCACCTACCTTGCTGTTACCCTGTTCTTCTGTAACAGTAACCTAGGCAGTGTCCTGTAGCAGCTACCACTGCCACCTAGCAGTCCTCATGACGCAGCCACTGTGCATCAGAGCTGGAATCAAAACAGGTATTCCATTTTGCACACTCCTGCCCTCCAGAACTGAAGGCGACTATTTTCATCAGAAGAAAACAACACACACTGGGTTGCATGTTATAACCCTATTAGCAGGAAGCTGAGTTGGAGAGGATGTGGCAACATTGATTGAACTGCACACACTAGTGTGAATTAAAAAAGGAGCCTCCTACGCACACAGGGAGGGTTAAAGAAGAGCGCAGACAGCTCCAGAGAGGTTATTAACTATAAGAATACTCTCATCCAAGAAGCTGTTAATGGTGAGCAGTTCCACACGTGCACACTCACCTTCTAAGCAGAGAATGGTCTGGAACAGAGCAAGGGTTAGTAAATGCATACCCAGGGTCATGACCGCAGCTAATCATAAGGCTAATTGACTGGAATCAGTAATGAGTCTGCTATTGCATCTGCCCATCCAGGCCTCTGTACCGTCCACCTTTCATTACTTACTAACACACACATTCATCAGTCACAGCCTGATACTCATTTGAAGGCTCTGTTACTGCCTGCGACCTGTAATACTAGCATGTGTTAGACCAAGCACAGCACCAAGTGTCAAGCCCTCAGAGAAGGAGGCTGCAGCAGTAACAAGGCTGGCGCTAACCCACTCAGGATCCCAGGGATCTCACAAAGGGACAGAAAGGGAGGTCACAGACAAGGTAGGCCACACATGCCCAGAGCAGAGGTCTATGCAGGGAAAGAAAAAAAAAAAAAAAAAAAAATCTGTGATTCTGTGATCTCTTCCTTTTGAGCACAGCGCTCTGGATAGCGCTTGGAAAACACCAGGATTCTGGTGTTTTCCAACCATGCTTTTAAGATAGGCTCCAATGGCCCTGATATTTTTTAGGGACCTCGGTGAGCCTGCAGTCTTGACCTCAGCACACATGTAGGCTCCTGGGTAAGGTAATCCAGTGAGGAAAGCCACCATAAACACATGCTGGACACGGCTAGCTGGAGCCAAGGAGGCAGGTGATGCTTCCTCATCACTTAACAGCCAGCTCCATGAGCCAACCCAGTCCAGTCTCAGTACCTACAGCCTCTTCCAAGCATGACCGTCAAGGGAAGTTTGGAAAAGTATTTCAGGTAGTACTCAGATGTCAGAAAGCACTGGGCTGAGGCCACACAAACCACGCCCAGCCTTCGAAGGGCTGCCCAGCTCTGCCCTCAGAGACCACTACCGTCCTCCCAGTAAGGCAAACAGTAATCCAGCATGCGTAACTAAGAACAGCCACTCACTTGTAAGAGAGCACAATCTTTGATACTCTTTCATTCTCAGCACTGACAGCCCATAGGAGCATGGCAGGTCTGAGGATCTTTATTTCATAGTTATCAACGGCTAGATGGGTGAGTTACATACTGTAGCATCCATAGGTAGGCAGCAAATCATAGTAACAACGTGGTACTCACTTTGGGTTTAATGACAGGATGTGAGACTGCACAGCTGTGCTCAAGGTACCGAAGCAGCTCCAAAGGCTGGCAGTGAAAACAAGATACTAAACCTGGAAAAAACCAATTAGCCCCACTAGGGCTTAGGAAAAAAAAAAAATATTATCACATTGATGCCAGGGAAAAAAAGAGTTCAAACAGCAGCAAGTAAGAATATCCCCAAAGGGGAATCAGTAACATGGGCATGGACAGAACAGATAGGAGAGGGAGAAACTCAGGGCTAGTCATAACCACAGCTGGACCAGACCACAACAACATATTTCACTACATGGAGCAACATGCCCTACACTTTTTGTGGTGTGTTAAATTAGTCTGTCTTCATCCCTTCCCAGCCAGCTCAGTCCAGCAGTTAGTTACAGCACTGTGTGCAAATACAGTTAGTAAGAGTAGTCCACAGCTCCCCATCCCTTGTAATGGACTAGTGTAATTCATCAGAGGCTTGGAAAGTGTAAGCCACACAACGCACATGAGAACAAAGACAGGTGGAAGCTCTTGCAAACCACACAGCATTGCTTGGTGCCCTGCTTATGGAGCAGTCCCAGACAAGGCTACTAAAGTTGTGTCTCTGGATACACTGACCCTACCCTACGGAGGGCCATATGGTAGCGAACCACAGCACTCCTCAGGCTGACCTGGACTCAGCTGGCATGTTGAAAACAGAGAGACACTGGAAGTACTGTAAGGGCTTGGACGCTCCACAGAGAATTAATATGGCCTGTAGTTCCAGTAACTGGAGAAAACGGAGATCTGGAAAGCAAGAAGAAAAGCAGGTAAGTTCCTGTATCCCTTGGGCCATAGAAGAGCGAGCATATAATGCGTGCATGAAGATTGAGCTTTACAGCATTACACACTCCAGCACTGCACTGCAGAAGGGCAGATTTGCTGCTATTGTCACTGAAGAGGCTTGGAGCCCAAAGTTACTTGCTCAAGGTGGCAGCCAGGTGAGCTGCAGAGCTGGAACCGAACACTGGTCTACTGCAATCTAGTTTGCTGAGGTCTCCATGCCTCCTCTCCAGCACCCTGGCGTTTCCTCACATCCAGCTCATGACTGAGAACACAAAAGTGTCTACCTGCTCCTTTCCATCTGGTCAGTAGTTCAGCAAAGACATCTGCCACACTACTACACTTATCCCAGACGGCTGTCTGCTAGGCAGTGCTAGCCAGCTCCCTGGCTCCAGAGCATTGACTCATCGCTTGTTTTCAGTTTATATGTAAGTTGTACAGAATAACATCACATCAGATTTTAGGAGATCTGAGGTCCTCTCAAAATCCAGAGTTAAAAAACAAAGTCTCTTCTCTAAAACCATTACCTTGTCCTTCAGTTGCTGGCAAAGCTGCAGTGAAACTGTGAAGAAGACAAGGGCATCATTTAACCATGGGACAACACATTCCACTTTATGGACATGGCTGACTTCATATCGCTGGTTGCCAAACTCACTGGAGTGGGGGAAAAAAGAACACAGCTTCACACACAACAGCACAGAACACAAAACTCAACTGTCCTCCATTCTCACAGAATCATAGAATCATTAAGGTTGGAAAAGACCTCTAAGATCATCGAGTCCAACCATCGACTCAACACCACCATGCCCACTAAACCATGTCCCTAAGCGCCTCATCTACACGTCTTTTAAATACCTCCAGGGATGGGGACTCCACCACTTCCCTGGGCAGCCTGTTCCAATGTTTAACCACTCTTTCAGTAAAGAAACATCTACACGTCTTTTAAGTACTTCCAGGGATGGGGACTCAACCGCTTCCCTGGGCAGCCTGTTCCAATGTTTCACCACTCTTTCAGTAAAGAAATTTTTCCTCATGTCCAATCTAAAGCTCCCCTGGCGTGACTTGAGGCCATTTCCTCTCATCCTATCGCTTGTTACTTGGGAGAAGAGACCGACCCCCACCTCGCTACAACCTCCTTTCAGGTGGTTGTAGAGAGCGATGAGGTCTCCCCTGAGCCTCCTTTTCTCCAGGCTGAACAACCCCAGTTCCCTCAGCCGCTCCTCATCAGACTTCTTCTCCAGACCCCTCACCAGCCTCGTTGCCCTTCTCTGGACACGCTCTAACACCTCAATGTCCTTCTTGTAGTGAGGGGCCCAAGAAGAGATCATTATGATTTCTACTACATTTAAAACAGCACCTGGCAAAGTTATAGAATGCAAACTCTCAGTCTACCTCTGACCAGATTTAGAGTTAAGCTAAATCTAATAGGGTTAAGGTAGAAACTCTACCACTTTCCAGAGAGGCACAAAGGCAGGAAATGCAGATGGCAATGCCAATAACCTAATGTTCATTTTGGTTGACAACTCTGATCTCTAGACAAACTCATGGCACTGTATGGGTGGGCCGTATCCTGAAAAGCCACATCTCTGGGCCTTTATGACCAACTCATTAAAGAAACACTCATGGGCACCTGTGCATTCACAGGCACAGCCACAGCAAGTGACTCAGTCCAGCTTCTCCACTTAACAGATGCTATAATCATCCATTTGGATCTCATCCTCAGCATACTCCTACACCTGTTACACAGCCCTTGTAGTGACCGTACTTACAACATGGCTCCAGGGTTGTGTAAAATGGATCCTCCGGCAGGCTTGAAGTTCTAGAGGAGAAGGAAAAGGTCATTAGAAATTTGACACAGTAAACAAACTACTTAGGAGGAGGACGTTTAAGGTTTGCACTTTCAGTAGCCTGACATCAAGAAATCCCTATACTGTATCTGCCCGAATACTCCATTCATATGGAATCCATGTCATTTGATCCCTTCCTGCTCCTTCATGAAAAAAAAATTCTACACAGTGGCCGAGTCCAACTTAGCTCCAAATTTTAGCACCACAAAAATAAGATGAGAGGATCCAGAAGAAAAACAAAAGATAGATTTTGGAAAGATATCCTTATGGAAGGACTGCATTTCATAAAGCTTAAGAGTTTAATTCTGTATTTACAGGACATCAAGCTGACCCAAATGCAACAGGTGAAGCAGAAAAGTATCCATCAAAACTCCATTCAGAAAACCCAAGATGCTACTTCGATGTAAACTGGATTAATACAATTATGCCCTTCCAAAATTATGCAAAATTATCAAACTATATTGTAAGATAAAGCATTACTTGGCAAAAAATATTTACTGGCTTTCTCCAGAGCACTGGTGTTTTCTTCTGGGCTAAGTGGCCATGCCCCAAACTAGATTTAGAGCCAGTGTTCTGTCTGCAGCAGATCTAAACACAGACACTTAACACCAGTTACAGCCATTTCTGCATTATCTTATGCATATAACATTGCACCGTGTAGCAGTGCGATCGCCTCCTCACAGTGAGACGTAGGGAGAGGTAAATAAACAAGGCTCAAGAGATAGCAGGCGTCACCTTGGTTGTGCTGGGCTGCAGCACATGCAGTTGGTAGACGGTCAGGCACAGCTTATTCAGGTTAATATAGAAATTCACAAGGATGTCTGGAGGCAGAACAGGGGTGAACATTTTCTGGTGAGAAAATAAGTAGTTTCTTTGTCAGTGAAAGGACCATTATTTCTAATGCTAGGAAATCACTACCTTTTTCTAAGCCATACTACAGTTACCCCATAATGAGAGGGACATTAAGAAAGAAACAAAGACTCAGCAGCTTGCAGGCAATAGTTGCTCTTGCTGCACTTGATCAAATGGTGTGTGCATGATGGTGACAAAAGAGGATGGAGCAGCGTTCACAAGGGCAAATCATCCCTGGACAAGATTTGTGGGCAGAGAACAGAACTTACTCTCTAAGAACCAGAGTCCTCATGCCCAAGTCATCTGCTTTCCCACAGAAACATACGGAGCAGCCAAAAATGCTCCGGCTTTGCACCTACTTCAGCTCCCTCTTTCTGCCTCAGGAGACACTTCAGAAATCCACTTCCACCAGGATGCAGCACAATATCCTAACTGTTGCATGCTGCCAGACTGTATGGAGATCTAGACCACCACATACTTACTGTGAGACCACTGGACGCAATCTCTGGTAGAGTCAGAGTGGCTGGAGTGGTAAGCCGATTTCGGGCTCTTGAGAGCTGTAACATCACAGCATCCATAAGCTACAAGATAACATACAGTATACTGCTGAGTGGCGATCCCTGGACAGCTCTGGATGGTGTGCTGCAGAATCCTACAGCCTTTTGCAAGTGTTACAAGAACAACCCCCACCCCCAGCCCTTCCAGGAATTCAGGGACTTATTGGGAAGGGGTGGCTCCCACATAAATGCAGTTTAACTGTTACCACCGTCATAGACACTTGTGAGACAGGCCAGGAGTGTTTAATACCAGGGACTGAAGAGAGAACAGCTATTCATTAGAAGAATAAGAAGAGAACATGAGATCAACTACTGATGCCACAGAAGCGTTGACAAACTCATCATCAGCTCTCCTGAAGAGCAGGCATTAAGGAAAAACAAGCAGCTGTGTTATAGTTCTCCCCACTCCCACATCACGGGTACAACAACTGCTGAATGGGCCCCCCAGTTCATAACCGTCTAAGAGCTAGGGCACTAGAGAAAAGAACCAACTCACTGTGAGTCCAATCCTGCCAGAAACTACAGTTCAAAGGCTCTATTCAGGCAGATTTCCTTTTCCAGAAAAAAACGTGGGAAGCAACATATGTCTGTTATAGAGCTCACAACTGCTAAGATGAAGGTATTTTATATTATGACTAATTTCTACCCCCTACTTCCACCCAAAAGTAAAAAGGAAATAGTTTTATTACCTAGCTTCTTCCAATTAGCAGCCCTTGCCCATGTGGAGACTAAAAAGGTTTAGCTTTCTCATGTTTGATATTGTGATGGATTCTAATGAGTAAGTCGAAACTCTGGTAGCTTCAGAGAGCATTTCCAAGCAGAGGGCTGGGCCTTATTGCCATGCAGCAGCTGGTCTGTATCAGACCACGTCAACTACTACTAGCAAGTGAGAATTCACTTTCAAATCATCAGTAAATCATGAGTACTAACTGTAATCTTTTGTTTGCTGATGACTGCCTCATTTCTTCTCTCCCCAAAAGCACTGACTGACAGGGAAGAGCATGAGCTGTGTAACCACATCATCCAAAAAAGACCAAGGGAGATGCTCCCAGAACATCACTGCTGTGCAACAGGGCACCAACTACTCAGATTACCATTCACCATGATGTACAACCCTGTTACTGATGATAAACTGGTATAGATTCATATCAAATATGAGGTCACATGGATGCTCCTTGACACAGGTACATATGGCTACAACTGGGGAATCCATTTCCAGTAAGAGACTGAAGACAGTAATGTGCATTAACTGTGTTTAAAACAACAAATGAAGGGAAGAAAAACGCACGTTCCCACCCAGGTAGAGAGGACTTTCTCCTCACCTTGAGAACCTCCGAGCCTGTTTTGAACTGGTAGTTTACATCTCTGTTCATAAGCAGGTAAATGGCTTGGTTAACATGGTTTCTAGCATCCTGGATCTGCAAAGGTACAAATACAGCCCTATTAAAGAAACACTCTCTATAACACACACTAGGAAGTACAGGTTTCCCTGATTATTTCATTGCCCCTAAGAAAATGGTGACTTCTCAAATGTTAAGGCCATTTCTCTCTGAGTACCCGACACTCGCTAACACAAATCTACTACTGCTGCCCAGATGCATTATTGGGTTCTTCACTCAAGGACTGGAGATGCAAAACAGTCTGATAGCTACAACCTGGATTGTCAATAAAAATATTGCTGCTGCCCTGAAGGAACAGTGACATCAGGCACTCTCATCCTGGGGAGGACTCTGATCATGACTGTTCAAGGTAGGAATTCTCACTGTTGATGGTACACAGCAGGCAGTCAGGTCTAGCAACATGAATAATGATTTCTTCCTTAGGAACTATTAGAGCTAAAACCAATGGTGTAAATTACATCAATAGCAGAAATGAGCAGCAAACATTGATTTCTAATATAGCGTCTCTGGCAGTATTCCAGAGTCCTTCTAAACTATAATGGTTGGGGTTGAAAGTTATCTCCAGCATCAAGAAGCTGCCATCACACCGCTTGCGTGGAACTTGACCAGACTCAGAACACAGCTAGCTCAAGTCCCTCTCAAGCAAGACTGCTTGCAGCCAGGAGACAATTATCAAAGCAAGGTTGATAGGTGTACTTTCATGGGAGCAAGGACAAACCAGAGGAAGAAGAAAACAGCCCTGGGAGAAAGTGACTTGTGTTCAGTTCCAGGCAGCAGCAGGAAAATTGAAAAAAAGCAAAAGGGTAAATCAGAGGGTGCAATAAATGGAAAACATAAGCAGGGAAGCCTGTATGAGAGGTGGCTGCTGGGAGATGGATAACACAGCTTGGGATATTTGTAGTTTCATACATCTACATTGCTCCCCAGCAACCCCAGATCCCAGCTCAGCCTTGTAGAGGCCTCCCTGGCATAGATATGGGCACTGGTTCCTTCTCATCTGGAGAACAGCCCTGCTCTTAGAAAGCACAAGGCACTGGAGGCTACAGACGGAAGAGAGAGATGATAAAAGTCCACTGTCAGACTACAGAGAGACTCTGCAGGTACTTGGGCTATGGCATCTCCAAACATCACCACCTCTAGCCTTTACATCTCCTAGATGCTTTCGAGCAAGCTAAATTACCCTTGGCAGTGTTACCCAACCCAGCACTGCCAATCCTGCTATTAGAAGGACTTGCTTCATTCCTATTCCCCCTTGATTTTGCTCTGTTTTCTAATCAAGTTCCTAAAGACTTGTGTTCCTCAAAAATATGCCTATGCTACAATTTCTTACCGATGACTTTACTTTGCACAGAGAAGCAAAACTCCAGCTGGCACCACTCACTAAGGGAAGAAACTCACAATACTTCGAGATGTTCATTTTTAATTGAGACAGGACAAAGATCTCCACATAATCACTGTAAATGCTTCCGCACAGAGTCCTTTAGGCACTCACATTCCACATCTGAACATTAGAACACAAAACTCTTGCAAGTAAATAAAGGAAGGCGTTTTTCATAAAAGCTGGTAGAAGCCTATCAACCAGGCAGCAGTACAAAACAGCCACAAAATAGGACACACTGCTGAGTGTTATCACAAAAACTTCCTTGCCTTGTTGCGAGGCATAAAGAAACTCAGTCGAGTTTGGCATTAACATCTCGAGTACACAATTTTCTACATTTCTACAAAGTTACCAGGTAGAGCTTTCACTCCGCTGCCAAAGCGGCCATTGGAAACTGCACTCAATACCAAATGCACTGATCACCTAGAAGAACCTGAGCCATGGCATAGTGAAACACATGGAATACATCTTTCTCCAACGTACTCAGCTATGACAAAGTAACTGCGGGAAACTGCGTCTTCAAGATCAGGCACTAGATCAGATCCTGAAGTCAGGTATCTCCCAGCAAAATGGTGGGAAAGAGATTCAACGTTCTGGATAGCCACATCCCTTTAACTCCTTAACTGAGGGAACTCAGCTATGGTACAAGAGCACAATACAGTGACGTTTGTTCTCAGCATAAAGAAATGCTTCTGCAAGAGAATGAGAGCAAGCTACTCAAAGCCTCTGAAGTTGTTCTTTGTCCTGCTAGCCTGGGTTTTACAAGAAGACACAAGGCCAGTACTGCACAGGCACCCTAGGCACTCCTTTTAAAGGATTATGACTGCTATGCAGACAGCCTTCAGCTCGCTGGTGTTTCAGGAACAAGCAGAACCCACCTCTCTCTCCTAGCACCATAACTGAACTTAATTGCACCTGTTTCTTCCCTTAGCTTTTACCACTGGAGCTAACGTGGAATGGACATAACATTCTCTCTCGGAAAGCAAGGGGCTACAGCTACTGCTCGGAGGGTGCAGACGCTACAGAGGAGTAGGCATCTAAAGTTAACAGTACCTGCTGCAATTTCCACTGCTTGTCTTCCCGAAATGCAAAGTGCAGGAGCTGATTATTTCTGGGCATTTTCAGATTAACATCCTTGAAGAAAGAAACAAACACGTGAGAGCAAGCAATCCCCATATGCAGAACGTGGAGACTGCCAGTCCCGCTCCATTCTGTCTCCCAGACCATCTTGGCAAGCTGCTTTCAGCAGTCCCGGCACAGCCAGAACCTCAGTCCTCCTACAGGAAGATGCGAATACAAAGGATAAGTTGAAAGGCATTTAGTGAATCAGGATCCAGGCAGGACACACAACCTCATCTCAGAAGGCCCCCATATTACACAACAAAGGCAGTAAAGGCAAGGAATCCCCATGAAAGTCAACTCCACCACTCACCACAGAGTGGGCGGGGGGGGTTAGATGCTGGATCTTGACAAATTTCAACAGTTGCTGAAATGTTAAGGATTTAAGGCCTATTAGGGAAGACTAACAAAGAATACTTATTGGTCACTGGTAAAGCATAATAAGAATGACCTCTCCCTTGATAAGGATGACTCCCACCCCTTGATGGTAGTACAAAGCAAGAACCACGGCAAGTACTCACAGCTTGACACAGGGCATCTCCCTGCAGGGTCAACACACCTTTCACCTGGTCTGTGCTGGAATGAGAAGAAAGATCCGGGCAACACAAGTCACAAGAGGCAAGAGACACCTACCAAAACTGCCAAACTGACACCGCCCCTCCCTGTCCCATGTAGCTAGCCAAGTTCCCCTCCTTCCAGGGGTCAGCTGGGGGATGCAGATGAACTCTACACACACGTTCAAGTCCCCAACTCTTGGCCTCCGGCCAGCTGCTGTCATATTCTTTATGAACCACCTTACCCTAACTGCTCTACCTAAAACATTACGTTCATTTCTGATCCCATGCTTATTTCATGTATTACCTATCAACAATGTGGTTGCAGTTACCAACAGCTCTAGTAGGCACAAACACAAGATATTAGATAAATTACTGACATTGGAGGGCTACATGGTTCATATGGGAGCTGAAAGCTACAAATCCCACCCCCAAGAAAAAAAACCTAAATAAAGAAAAAAACCACACACCAAACCCTTTAAAAGGTCCTGCAAGATGGCTCACCTCTATAATGAAGTGGGGGAAGACTGAAGCACCTGGGCCTTCAAGAACTCAGTTTAGCCATACCTTACATTTTAATACATTAGACAGAGACTCTTTAGATCAATGCTTTTTAAGATCCACCTTGCAACAACAATGAATGAAAACTAGAATCAACTTTAATACTTTAAGATCTGAAGAATGCAACCTTCAAACCCAATACAGAATCATTGCACCATTCTATAAAACGCTCACCATGCTGCTTCTAAGGACTAAGGTCTCCTACTTTGCAACAAGCTTGTGACCTCAGCCAGAGTGCAGCTATTCAGACCAAGGCTTATGCTGAAGATCAAAAAATGAACAACTATTTCAGAAGAACCGCACTTCTATAGCACCTTCTGCACAGGTCTCAGTTTGCTCTGTGCGAAGTAGATTTATTATTGCTATTTTAGGGAGGACAAAGGTTAAGATTTGTCCACAGTCAGAGTCAGAAGCTGAGCCAAGAGCAGAATTCAGGTCTTGTAACTGCGACTCCCTGCGCCCAGAATCAGAAAAATGCCCCTTGGCAAAACTGCTGACTCGGGGGACGCTGTAGAGACCTTTGCTGCAGACGCTCAAGGAACAAGCGCCCTTCGCTACAGACGGAAGCCCCCGGCACAAACACAGGCATCGCCGGGAGCGGCGGCGGCCCCCACCGGAGCGGCCTGGCAGAGCAGCAGCGACCCACTGGCCGCCCCGACCACTTACCCCGACGTGCTCAGCACAAAGTTCTCCTGCTTGATGGCTCCTCCCGAGCTGCTGGTGGGCAGGGCGAACCGGTGAGAGGCCTCCTGCCCAAGAGAGGACATAGTGAGTGCTGGAGCGTCCACCTAGGCTCAGCGCACCACAAGCCACGAACAAAGACAAGGCAAGAGCAGAAACGACCCTCCTGCGACCCACCTAGCAGAGCACACAGTGTTCCCTCATCTTCCTGCAGGACAGGCACAGCCCAGGAGAAGGCTCAGTGTGTGCGGCTCATGGCGACAGGCATCAGAAATCTCATGCTCCAGCTCCACACCCCGGAGCTGGGTGACACGGCCAGTGCCCACAGGGGTCGGCAAACTGTCCACAGCAGGAGCGGCACTCTGCACAGCCCAGCCCTGCATGCCCTCAGGCACCGTGGCGCTGCCCCTTTCTCAGCACGCTCACTGCCCCCAGGCTGCACAGCGCAAGCACCGCCGGTCCCTTACCCACGTGCGAAGTCTGGAGCGAAAACCAACACTCCTGACTGGTTATACTGGCTGGTGACTGTCCTTTAATCACACTTCACCCTTAAAACTATTGCAACATGGCGACACGCATCAGAAATCTCACGCTCCAGCTGCACACCCCGGAGCTGGGTGACACGGCCAGTGCCCACAGGGGTCGGCAAACTGTCCACAGCAGGAGCGGCACTCTGCACAGCCCAGCCCTGCATGCCCTCAGGCACCGTGGCGCTGCCCCTTTCTCAGCACGCTCACTGCCCCCAGGCTGCACAGCGCAAGCACCGCCGGTCCCTTACCCACGTGCGAAGTCTGGAGCGAAAACCAACACTCCTGACTGGTTATACTGGCTGGTGACTGTCCTTTAATCACACTTCACCGTTAAAACTATTGCAAATTCTTCGAAACAGATACTATATATACAGATACTGCAGGTTGTTGTCACCTGCTACTGAGTCACATCCTGGGTCAGCACTACGGCACTCCTACCTCCTCTGGCACCCGCCCCTCACCTCCACATTTTTGCCCCTGCTCTTGCATCACCCCCTAACCCCCACTGAAATCTCAGAACATTAAGGGGCTGGGCCTGTTGAAAACTAACCTAGCAGGAGAGCGGTGAACTCTCGTGCACACAATCCCCTTTGGCCAGTTCACCACCTGGCTGTCTGGAAAGAGCTGAACCTGGCAGCCCATGCTCAGGCTGGAGAAGGGTGCTGCAGGCCTGGTTCAGCTGAACACTTCACACCTCTGAAAGGGGCAGGTACCAGCAGAGAAGTAGGCATATCGAGGGAAGGATGGTTTTGAATGAGGAGAGTGCATGCTACTAATTACTGCACAAGTAGCAGCTTGTCAGCTAAAGGCTATCATGCTTGTTTCCACCATCACATGACAGAGTTACAGGCAGATCCAGATTCTCAGTTCCAGAAAATATTCACATCTCAGGCAAATGCCTGGTAGACAGGTCTGGGTGCCTCCATGTGCCTTTTCAAAACAGCTCTCTCTCAGGAAAGAGGGTCAAGAACAGAGAAATCTAGGGGGAATCAGCTTTATTTTGAGTTCTCGAGACCAGAGGGCAAGCAAACACTTGGGACAGCACTGGACATGCGTGACGGACCTTTATGTGCACCCTCTACCAAGAATTTTTTCCTCCAGGGGAAATCTACCACCATTCCTCACATGGGAGAGCAAACAAACCCACAACACAAAAAACAGATGAAGCAAATTAACCTTACCTTCAAAATATCCTGCAGCTGTTTCAAAACAGCATGGACCTCTTCTTGTAAAAGCCATTTAAATTCTTCTTCCTACATTGTGGAAAGACAGCACTAGAATCATTAGAAGTCAAACACTGGAAATAAATCTCTCTGACATACGAAAATTATTTAAGTTCTAAGTATACTGCTATGTCCATGCTGTTTACATCACATGCTAGTAGAAGAAAAAGATTTCTTCCTGATTTGTTGAAAGGCCTTACTCTCCACTTCTCCGCCCCAGCCAAATGAATTGTCCTCATTCTTGTTTTGACTTTGTTTAACAAAGCAGCATTCATACAAATCACTGTACCAATAATCACAGAATTAGGAAAGAACAGGCAGCACGGGATGTGAATTTCAGAGCAAAGTACAGATCCTGCTGCTTCAAAATCTGGGGCATCTTTTTAAGCTGCTGGGGTGGGCTGACCTTGGCTGGCCAGCTGCCAGACACCCACCCAGCCTCTCCCACTCCCCCTTCTTAATGGGACAGGGGGAGGAAATAAGATGAAAAGCTCATCGGCCGAGATAAAGACAGGGAGATGCCTTACCAATTACCGTCATGGGCAGAACAAACTCAACTTGTGGACAAATTTGTTGTCAATTAGATGGTGAGAAACCAAGATAAAACCTAAAATGCTCCTCCTGCCCCCAGTGGCATTTTACCAAGCAACAGCAGCCTAAAAATAAAGAAAGCTAAACTGAAAAGTGGGTGGGGAGAGAGAAAGGCTAAGGACTCCCAATCATTTGGGCGAATTCAGTAACAAAGAAGTTCAGATCTGATGACACACCACCTCAGGCTGCAATCAGTTGTCTGCTACAGAGAAGCCTGTATAAAGCAGATCCTCAAACCACAAGACCCCCACGCAGAAGATCGTCAGAGAAGTGGGGACAGAAGCAAGCAAGGGACAAAGAAGAGATTGACACTTGCTACCTTGTAAGAGAGGAGAAATTTTCCACGTGGGAAGTACCGGAAGGGAATGAATTGAGCATGCTGCCCACAGAAAAATTGGAAAGGTATGGTCAGCTCAGAAATTTAAGCCTGTGGTTTCTCCGCTAGACAGTTCCTGTTCACCATGAGAAACATAAAATAACTACTCACTGATGTGTCATCACCTTACGCAAGAGTTATCTGAACAAAGAGTAGGACAAGGATGGGGTTTTTTCAACGAATGTTCACCCAAAGCAGGTATGCACAACTAACCTAGGTAGGATTCTCTGTTATCCTTCAAACCAGTGTGGGTGCAGGACCACTGACTTTCACCATTTAATCCTGTTTTGGGTTTCTGGGCATCATATTGACACATCGGATTCCTTGCTCTTTTGTTCTCTGTAACACTCGCTCTCCTCCAGGTTCCCAAAGGAGCAGAAATCACGTAGGTAAAGCAGATGCCTTTAGTGCCTCCACCACCCAACTGTCGCCATGCAGATGTTTCTACTTCAAAACATCATTGGTGTCTTTCATCCCCCTATAGTGACAGCAGAAGGTCTCCCCCCCCCCCGGTATTAATTTCAGGCTAAGTCAAGTTCATTCACCATGTCTGTGCACTACACATCTGTGTTTTTGAAGAGTGCTAGTCATATCATTCCAAATCACATTCATTTTAGAAAAATCTGGTTTTCACATGCGGCTTTCTGCCCAGCCCAGATGCATCTCTAAAATTCCCTCCCTAGATAGGAAGTTTTCACTACTTCTTGCAGCTTATGTCTCAGGAGATGTCTGCAACGTCAGCTGGTCTATGTCTTTCCTACCTTTATCGAGTGAACAAGGCTGCTTTGACACGCCTGCCTGCCATTTGCTACGCCTGGTCTTCCATCAAGCAGCGCGTTGGGCTGACTATGAAAAAATCAAGGTCACGCAACACACTTCACTGTTTACCGTAAGCAGGACTGCCTCCGGCACCGGCCTGCCCCCGGACTCACTCGAGGCCAACGCAAGTAGCGGCGTCAATCGCAACCCACCCTCGTACTGCTCACGGGGAGAACACCGAAGCAGAGACCGTTAAAGCAGCTCAAGGGGAGTCTGGAGGAGACCACGGCCTGCTGGGCGGCCGCGGGCCTGAGGGCAGCACAGCAACGGAGCCCGGGGACGGCCCGAAAGCCCGCCCCGGCCGAGCACCTAGGAACCGCC
>NW_008794893.1:122711-150838 GCF_000699145.1 Aptenodytes forsteri | reverse complement strand
GAGCACGGCCTCGGGGAGCCTCCGGGAGACACGCTTGGTCTTACGGCGTGAGGCCAGGCACCGCCCGGCCGTCATTCAAACACCGCAGGCCGCACCGCCCCTGCTAATCGCGTGGGCTGACGGTTGCAGCGCAGATGCTGAAGTTACTGCTGCAGTATGAATTTTTGATCCGCACCACTCGTGGCCGCAGCTGACTGCGGAGCGGTTAAGATACATGTAAGAATCCTCAAGAATGGGTAAAGACCTGGGAGTCTCATCAAATTTATTCTCAAATTTTTGAAACTGAAATAAATTTATACTGGCAGTGAAGTCTCTGCATTGAAGGTGGTGGGTTCCTTTTCCCAGTGGACGTACTGCGGGTGAGAGGTGGCCAAGTGAACAGCATCGCCGCCTTCGCCACCTCAGCAAGGTGGGTTCTGGGAGGGAAGGCATTATTCATCCACAGAGCCCGGAAAGCTTCCAATATTGCCAGTTTCTGCTGTGAGCACAGCTCCGACCCAGTGGCCTTGCTCCATCGCTTTCAGTTTTAGCACTGTGGTTAAAGCAATGCTGAGTTTTTCCTTGCTTTAGCACCTGTAATTCATTTTAACTGAAACACACCATTAATCAGTACTAGCCTGTTATGCCTCAGTACGCGAACATCTACTGCTATTTGACAGCACACGCTGCCTGGATCATCAAAAAACGGTACTCTGGAGCTTGCAAACACTTCAGTTAAGGGATCTTGTCTTGGAAAACCCCACTCACTGCTCCTAAGAGTTAGTGCTCAAAAACCCCAAACACTAGAAGGAAGGATACTCCAGACAGAGCAATTGGGCCACCAGGCTCCCAACGCTTAAACAACACAAGAAGTCATCGACAGCAGAAAGTTCTGGACCTCAGCTCTCAGCATTCTTTGCTTTAAAACGAAGCCTGCGTCCTTGTCTCAGTCCAGATGCATGCAGCCCTCTGCACGCGGAGGGCTGGAATTTATCCAAATTCATCCCTTGTAGTGCCTCACTGACAAGATCAGGCTTCTGCAATGACAAAAATGCTCTCAGGCATAGTGCTGTTTTTCAGCAACTCTGATTTTTGAATGTTTTCAGGAACGCACGGATTTCTTTAATGCCACAATACAGGTTTGAGAGGCTTCAGAAACTGCCACAAAAACATTGTGTTACCAAGAAAGGTTTTATTCTTTTTGCCAGTAGCTTTGTTAATTGCACAAAAAAATCTTTTTGTTTTGCCATTTAAACATTTTCACACATCCTATTCTGAATGACAAACGTTAATTAAAAACAAGGCAAAAAAATAAAAATTCACAACCTTAATTCTATAGGATCTATCATTGAGGAAAAAAGAAACTGCTTTTCTTACAAGCTTTTCACAAGTGTCACATTTTCTCTTTAAAAAGGAGGGAGTCAAAAAAAGCAAATCGCTAAAACAGAAATCCTCGTAAAAAGGAACTTTACAGAATTGTCAACAATATTAAGACAACATTGACTAGCCAGTTTTATTAGAGCATCTCTCAATCCACAGCTTCCCCACCTTCCCTCCCCCCAAATCTCAGGCCTAGGAACAGATTAAGATCCATGTTCAGAGGCTACAGACATAAATATAAGAACCCGAGTGAGACCGACACGAGTCAATCTCCAACGGCATCTGAAACAGTCCGGTTTTCACCATTTCCATCCCTCCTCCTCACTTCGCATCCACTTCAGAGCTCTGGTCTCCTTCTGCTCCTCCCTGGCATACCTGTGATTGTACAGCTGGCTGGGCAGCACCGCACCCTCCAGCCACTCTACATCCACCTACCTCGCCAGAAAGCTGCAGTCAGACTTTCCCAGGATAAATTACAGTGTTTAACTAGTCTGCACCTGCCACTCCCACATACGTAACGACCTCCATTTTGAGAACTACAGTATTTCTGGAAAACAAAACCTGCAGCAGTGAGTTGCCTAGGGAGTGGTTCTCCCTCTCACAAATACGGTTCTTTGAATTCACTATGAAATACACGTCACAGGACTTGAGAGCTCCTTTTGTATTCCCACTCTATCCAGAGGCACCACAAAGTAAAAAAAAGAGGGAGATCCTCCATTACCTTTGCTCAGATGCATTCACCTTCACTCTGGCCCAAGAGACCTCTGCAGGGACAGGTCAGGGACGCTGCTGCACTAGCTCAGCACAGTTCCACTCTCAGCTGGACCTGAGACAGTACCTCCCTCTTCTGCCCAAAAGATTTCTTACACTATAATACCTGTGGTCTTATCTCCTGCCCCCAAAAACACAATTTCCCCTGGATGCCCTCAATACACAATTCATGTAAGTGATTTCTTAACTGCGGCATGTTTAACCAAGGACTTCTGATGCTAATAGCTGAGTTCTTCTGGATGGGGGAAGCGCAAGTGTGTCAAAAGCCGGCTAATGGCTGGTTATCCTGGGTAGTTATATGTGCCTTTAATATGATTATCTACATGCAGGATGACAGTTGCACTGCCCAAAGAAACATGTATGTATAACTAGTATTGTTCACATATACCACTGACAAACGGGCAAAGTGATGTCTAACAGATCTATTACTAGATGTTCACCACAGGACAGAATGCGTAACACAATATTAGCCCACAAATAATAGTGATCACAGGAGGTGAAATACTCAACAAAGTAACATTTACAGCATTAGGCGTTAGATGTGATTCATAATGAGTATCTGATACTTTCTCTGTTTCTTAATAAGGTGCCCCTGAACCATATGCACGTGCTGCACAAAGCAGGATTGGCAAGAAATCCTAACCCACAGGAAAATTTCCCTACGCAGCCATTAAGTTCCTAGAAAAATAAGATGGTGGGAGGGGCAGACCTCATGGATTTAAAGGTACACGGTCTAATTTGAATTTGCTTGCTTTCCTTTCAGAATCCCAACCCAAGGGAGGAGATTGTGCCACTGAGAAGTGATTTTGGCCGATGAAGTTTCTTACTGGCATTTTACTAACTCTCAAATCTAAAATGCAAGAACCCTCCTAAAAGGCTAATACTGAGAACAAAAAAAAAAAAAACCAAAACAAAAAGAAAACCCCCTACCACGCTCTGTGCATTTTTAGAGACAGACATCCTTTGGACTCCGGGTTGCACTGCTATCAACACTGAGAGCACCTCTGCTCTCTAGCCTTGGCATCTGCAGTTCAAGCCCCACGTTTCTAGACTAAAGCTCAACAGTGGTCTTAGCCTCCCATTTTATTTACGAGTCTTTCTAGAAGTTGTATCTGGCCACAAGCAGAGTCACAGGTACAGGGAAAAGTCTCATGCTGTGCTAGTGTTGTACCCAGAGTAGTAACACGAAGAACACGTATGGAAAACCTGACATGTATAAAGATCACTAATCAGTACACAAAAATATCCCTGTGAGGTAGGTAATCATCACCCACCTTTAAAGATGGGCAAACAGGCTAAGAGATATAATAACCATGCAAAGGCCAGAGAGAGCGTGGAAAGGAGCTCAGGATTCTCAATCTCTTGGCTCTACGATCATTCTTCTCACCCCTTTCAGACTCATCACTCTGCTTGTGACACTGCTACAATCCAAGACACCTTTGTAATTATGGACTACAAGGGTAAAAAAAAAAAAAAAAAAGGCAAGAAGTAAAGCAACGTAAGCTAAGGCCAGGAGCAACCCTAAGGTTTGTTCCTTCCCCAAATAAAGTATCTCTGGCCCAGTTTTCGGCTGTATGTTTCTCTTGCAGTTTTCTATGCAAACATGTTGATCTCCAATGCTGTTTGTGGGATGGGCAGCTGTGATTAGCCTTTTAGGAGGCTCATTTACACTGGCATTCTCTCATTTTCAGTAAGGTTTGTGTTCCCTAAGCTAAAGTTGTCTGTACAGGGGAAGACATGGATGCAATCTGTTCTTAACAGTACAAGGAATTCCTCCATCAAATGCTGGGGAGGTGGAAGTTTAAAAAGAAACAGAATCAAGACAGTGTTGCACGCAACCCCATTACCTTCTGGAACTGCCATTCTCCTCCATGGGAGGTGCTTTGTTCTCTAACAGTGGCCGATTAACAGGAATGCTCCTCACCTTACTTGGGACCAAGGACTTTAGTGATATTCACAGGTAGATGGGAATGTCCCCTTGATGCAGAGAGTCCAACACACACATTATTTCACAGCAAAAGAGAAAAGGGATCGTTAGAAACAGCATCTTGGACAAGCATACAAAGAGGAAAATAAAAGCAGCCAAGCAGCAGATTTCTGGCAGAGTTGCCTCAGAGCTTCTGAACAAGCCGCCACTGTTCTGTTCCATGACTGTCAGTGCATGGCATGGATTTTTCTAATTAGACTGCAACAATCGGAGCCCCCTCCTCCCCCCCTTCTGCCACCAGGGGAAGGCTCACCGCAGCAGCTGCCTCCGTGGCAGATCTCAAAGTCTGTGTATAAAAGGAAATGGAGAGACAGAGATGGACTGGTCCAGAGTTAAAACCCAGTATCATAATAATATTAATCAATAATCATAGTATTAACAGTAAGAACGGTGCAGCCTAGTGGATGTAGGCCCTGTACACTGCAGACATGTCGTTGTCTGATTGGTCCAATGCTTTTGCTCGTTTATAGACCTAGAGAAGAGAAATTAGAAAAGGATCAGTGCCTGCTCCCGTGCAAAGCCTTTCCCCAGCAGAAAAATTACTTTGCTGACCACTGCAAACCAGAGAACCGCATAGTATATCAAGTAATTAGAGCAGTGCAGATCAGAACACACCAGATCTTAAGGCCATTTGTGTTTACTGATGTGATATTCTAAGGGCTTCTACAATCAAAACAAATTCAATTCCATCCTAGTCAAAATATATTTCAATCGCTGTTCCCTCATCTTAGAGATGACGTAATTCTTAGATTTTCGTCTCTTGTTGACAAACGATTCTACTGAAGAAATGTTGAGTAACACACAACTGAACCCTGAACCACTCTTACCTCGTTGGCAGCAGCTGCCATGGGAGTTGGGTGGTTGACAGAATCGCCCAGTGCAATAGCTAATCTAAGATCCTTCTGTATGTATTTCAGGTAGAAATCAGGTTTAAAGTTTCCTTGCAAGATATCTGTCGAGAGGAATGTGTGCAAAAAGTAAGCATGACAAAAGTAATTCAAGCCCACATTGCAAGGGCATGCAATTCAACAGCAAACTTCCCTTTCCCATGCTGATCACCAGGAACACTGCTTTTAGCTCTTCTGTTTCTCTGTTCTCTATCTTCATCTGGCCACAGCAGATAATGTCACTATTGCCCACTGACAAAGCGAGCTCAGATTTCTAAGCAGCTTGCCCTCCATTTCACTTATTACCCTGCCCCAAGGAAATCCTCACTGTGAACTCAAGTCCTAAGCAGGCTGTAGACAATGCGGAGCTTGGGGTGGATTCTCAGAAGCCCTGGCTATGAAGGGGAAGGAATGGAACTCAGCTCTTCATTTCCAGAATGCTTAAAATACCCAGAATCCCAGGCTGATGAAGATGGGACAGTTATTTTCTCCTTTCTGCCATTATCTGAAATGCTGCTAGGTTGTGGCAAATGTCCTATAATAAAACAATGTAAGAGAACTTTACTTTGGCACTTCTGGTCCAGGAAGATGCTGGCAAGTTGTCCCTGATTGAGGATATCCAGAAGGGTCTGTTGGGACTGGCCAGTCACTTGAGCCAAAGTCAGTCCTTCTGCTATCGTTGCCATGAAGCTGCCTTGGACCATGTTCACAATCAGCATCATCTTGGCAGCATTGCCTACTTCACCTGGGAGCGAGACATACCATTGGGCATTCCTCCAGAAGAGATACAGCAGCCTTGCTCCCCCATCCCACACAGTATTAACACTACTGGACTCTTCATATCAAGCACTTGGCAGCTCTCCCTTCCCCTGAAAGACTTCAGAAAACTTACCCATTTTCCAAGCACTCAAAGGAAGGGAGAGATCATAACAAAGTATGACTTAAAATAAAAAAAGCATCACGGATCCTCCATAATGAGCCAGTATTCAAAAAAAGAAAACTTAGGCTGGAAGCTCTGAAATTGGCCAAGTTCCAGAAGAGCAGGCCAGTTTCCCATACTGCCCAAGGAGACAAGAAACAGACGACACATGTGCCTCCCGGACTCCTTGCTGGAATTGCCAGTCCTTGCACTGACTCAGAAACTGCTACCAGGCCCTTTGTGTTTCAATTACCTAGAAAAAAAGATGTCTTCCCCATCGCTTGGAAACAGCTACTGCAGTCCTCATATAAACCCCTGTCGCCGGCTGCCAGGATCACAAGCATCCCATCATTAGATAGCTGCTGATTTCCCGAGACCGGTGCTTCCAAAAAGCGACCACCCCGGGACACTATCACCTGGAAAAAGAGCATCTCTAGTTAGCTGTGCACGAAGAACACGCATTGATGCTCAGTAGGCAGCACAGCAAGAACATTGTTTAGGGCATTCCTGTCCCTGAGGACAGAATTTTAAAAGCAGAACAAATAGCTCAGACACATAAACAGGAGAGGAAAGCACTAACACGTGATGCGCTGCAACCTGCAAAGGGTACTCAAGACCAAAAGTTGCCCTCACACTCCAGCAACACTTTCCTGCACCCATCACTACTGTGCACGTTTTAAGCAGCTGAACTTACGTGCTTTTGCCATGGCACCCTGTAACGGCCAAGGAACCAGTGCTGAAGTTGTACATGTGGTGTAGGAATCTCAGAAAATTGGCTGTTATGGTATCTCCCCCCCTTTTCCCCAAAGAGGAAAGGCCTTTGACAGATCTCTTCAGCCAGAAGCTTACTAATATGTATGACTCTTCATCTTCCAAAGTCATGTTACACACTACTGCATCACCAATACGTCTGCTTAAAACTTCACCAAAACTAGCTCCCTTTTCTTGTGCAACAACACACACTGCCTTCAGGGCAGAGGATAACAATCAAGATGCCAAAGAAGAAATCAAAGGTACAACATCAGAAATAATCAGAACACTTCTACAGAAATCCTCTCTATAATAATATTTCTACGGAATGAAACATGCAGGTATTCTTTTACCCCAACCAGAACATTTAAAATTAGCAGATTATGCATTTTATCAATTTAAGGACAGTAACCAATCCAGACAGTGCTTTCTCCTCCAGTTTGCTACAGAATGCCAATCTGGCTATAAGTACTTCTTTGTATAATTTGGCTGGCCATTTGCATTGGTGCCAGTTAACAGCCCTGCCAAATCTACAGGCTTTGCTGTTATCACCAGGGAACATCTCATCCAACTTTGCTTGCTGGTCAAGATTTGACAGTTTATTTTGTCTTATTTGCCTGGGCCTTGAGTGTCTCCTAAAAGAAGCCCAAAAATCTTTAGAAGCATCTTTATTATCAACAGCTTACCGCCTGAAGCAACAAGAACTGCAGTACTGCTGCTGAAGCACAGATGTTAGAAGTTCAGTTCAATGTGATTACCTGGGCCAACTCTGTGACTGTATCTGCATCCACGGTGGACATATCCACGTAACACTTCCCTGGGCGAATCCCCTGCAACACTCCACTCGGACCAAGTACCAGCTGTGGGGAACAGAAGAGCGGTAAAGCAATAGGGTGTCTGCAAAGAAACCCCAATCAGCAGTTCAAGCGAGCCTGGCACTGCAGCGGTAGACTCCTAGAGGGTTATCAAAACCTATCCCCCAGGGATTATTTTTTTAAAAGTATGATTTTTGTTGGGACATTTATTTTTACATAGCTGCACTACCCAGCATCTACAATGACCCAGGCTACCATGGTTAGTAGGAATGAGAACTGGCATTCAGTGACTGTATCTTGTACTCTAGCTGGTGGAGGAAAAATAAGAGCTAATCCTTACATCCTTTGCTGCTTTTGGATCTGATACACAGGCAAAGGTGATGTCACAGGTGGAGACAACTTCAGCGGGGGTTCTTCCCAGCCGTGCCCCCTCCTGGATGAACAAATCACACTGCAAAAGTCACAAATCCAAACGTAAGAAAAATTAAGTACGGAGCAAATGGGCTCTCTAGCATTTTGCTGAAACGAACTCTGCTGCTGGACCCAACTCAAAAGGAGTCAGGCATATTAATTACATAGCAACTGGGTTGTCTTCTGTTGGTTTGTCCCCACACGCACACACGGGGCTCTTCTGCAGCTTTTCTGAAACCCCAAGTGAAGAACTTCAAAAGACAGACACAGGAAAAAGAACACTTAGGTGAAATGATAAGAGATTGTATGTTGTGGTTTTTGCAGGAGTGATGAGGGAAAAAAACTGGTAAACAGACATAGCTAAAGGTGTTACTGGACAGTAAACAGGAATATGCACAGCTGAGACTGACATGTGTCCTTCTTACCCTATCCTCTCATACCATCCATGTTTTGCAGTTAAAAAAAAAAATCTTTTAATCCCTTTTAACAAAGTAACCACGGTGCCCTTCTTGCCTTTGATATTCCACAATATCATCTGAGTACCACATCTCCCCCAGTTACCTACTTTTCCTCCTCCACTACAAAGAATAACGCTGGCTAGAATATAAGTGTAATATAAGCTCCATTTTCATTTGAATACACCTATAGAACCCTTCTCATCCTGGTCTTATGACACAGCAGGTTTTCAACAGAACCTTTGTTACTGCAACATGAACAGCACAATGGATGTGTAGATGAAGCTGTGGTCAAGCAGTGCGTCTTACCACACTGCTCCTAGGATCAACTCCCCAGCACTTGGTCTTTTTGTCCAGCTCCATGACACAATGACTTGGTTACTTACATCAGCAGTATTTCCAGAGGCACTTTACATTATATTCCTCAACACATATACAAGGTTGTAATTTTTCTGGCAACTCTCTCATCTCATACAAAATGGCAATGAGGTGGGGACTGTAACATAAGAGTGACCATACTAAGACAGACTACAGCTTCATCTAGTCAAAAGTGGCCACCAACAAGCACCTAGGAAATAATAATAGAACGAGGTGGCAAGCATATACTTGTGTTTCTTTGGCATCCTCTCCCAGGCACCACCGACTGGTGACTCCAGGCCTCCCTGAGCTAGAGGTGGTAACTACATGTTTAGAACAGGTTAAGTATCATCTGTACCTTAAGCACATGCCTACCTTCTCGGCAGTCCGGTTCCAGACAGTGACAGTGTGACCCATCTTCAGTAAGTTGGAGACAATGCCACTTCCCATCAGACCAAGTCCCAGAAATCCTATCCTAAAGGGAAGAGATAAACATTAATGCAACAGAAAGCAATTGGTGTCAGCCTCTCATGGTCTTGGAAAGGATGAAGAGCAAACCCTGGAGCATCACCAGCAAAAAATCCCAAAACCACAACAAAATCAAACATGTTCCACTGTAGCCACAGCTAGAATGGGCAGATACCGAGCTTTGAAAGCAAGCTGGTATTTATTTTGCTTACCAAACATCCCTAACAATTTCCTGAAGAAAGTCTTTAGTCTGCTTCAGAAGACTACCTAAGCATTAAAGGTTTGGGTGGTCTGGGTTATTTTGTTTGTTTGTTGGGGGTGGGGTGTGGGGGGTGTTGTTTGGGGTTTTTTGTTTTTTTCTTTTACTAAAATTGCTGCTCTTATGCTTTCTGTTGCCAGCTATTGCCTTATTGAAGATAAAGGGAACATTTAGAGGTCAGCAGGTGCTTCTCTAATTAATCTTCTGATTTTTACACTGTCACATGTACAATGACTTGCTTATACTATTGAATGATACATTACAACCTTTATTTTAATAAAGCCCAGCAAGGATTACTGGGCTAAGCATCATGCACAGACCAAAGACCTAGTCCCTGCTCTACAGCTGCAGTTTTGGACAGACACAGAAAGAAAGGAAGTAATAGGCCAGTACAGGTCAGGTCACCATGAGCGACAATACAATAGTCCCAGATACCAGCTGCCTTCCCCCCATGCCTCCCCCGCTACCGCCCAAAGCTGGCAAGAGTTTTGCTCCCCCCCTTCAAGAAAAAGACAATGCGCTAACAAGTTCCATCCCTACTGTTACCTGCAACAGGAATTCCGTTGCAGTCATTGCTGCAAGGATCCTTTTATACATCATGCAGCTAGCTTCATACCAAAACCACAATTCTAGTAGGAGATTCTGCAAGTGTTCAGTTACATGTCTGATGTAACTTCGTAACGAAATCTGCCTGGCAATTCCCCAGTTAATTCTTCAGAATTAGCCACACTACAGATGCGCTGTGGCTTTCGCAAACAACCTGCACTCTCCCAGCTAGCCATGCTACCTTTTGTTAGAGCAAACTAATTTAGACAGGTCAGAGCAAGTCACTATAGACTCCTTAAACAGCCCAAACAAGGTCCACCTATTTTCAAGTCTCTAGAACAGAGGAAATATTCTTTCTCTCCCAACCCACCTCTGAGCCACACTTTCCTGAGAGACTGTTTTACCTGAACAGCTTCATTGTTATTTTGGTTCCCCTGGAGTACAGTTGAGAACTGACATCCCATGAGAACGACCCCAACGGCAAACAGCAAGCTGTGGCCTGAACTCAATTTGAACAGAGCGGAAGTTACAGAGTGAAACAGGAAGCTTAAGTTAGGCTTCTCTCACTCTAGAAAGGAGAAGGGGACGTTAGAAGAAACCAGAAAGCTCACGTGCTACACAGCAAAGCTCTTGTGCGGGGAGAACACGCCTCCCTCTTCCTCTTGTCTTCTACATGCTCAGGAGAGCGATTAAACAACCCCAGTCAACTGCCAGGCACTACTGGAGAAAGACACCCTTTTATCTTTCTGCCTCATACAGCATTCAGAAATACCGCTGCTTAATGTTCTGCAGTACGCCCTACAGGAAAAGGGCAACGGCACAAAAGCCCTGAATTGCAAATGTATCCAGGCCAGCCCGTATTCTGAATTTTTCTACTGTACAGCCCCTGTTTGTTTTTAGCTGCCTCCCTCCCCTCCCCCCCCCCCAAATCAGTTTCACACAAGGACAGAGGAGATCTGTAGTTAGAGGGAAACATTAGGTTTATTTATTCTCAGTGACAAGCTGGATAATGGCTGCATGTATGAGCTGGGAAGGAGAAAAAGGAAGGGAAATGGCTGAAGTGCGTTGGAGATCTTACTTTTTGTCTGTAGGCGTGATACTGCCATTGACTGCTGTGCTGTCTGCTGCCTGGATGGAGGTGGATCCTGTTTCCTGAGGGGGGGAGGGTAGAGGAGGGGAGAGAGGGGGGGAAAAAAAAAAAAAAAGGCGCACAGCTTTGGAGGAACTGCAAGTCCTCATGACAATAAGGAAAATCCATCAAACCCAAGATTTGACTTACCTCTTCACAAACCTTCAGCTTCTTTGTGATGGCTTGATAGCAGACAGCTGGCTGTATGGAGAAAACAAAGCATTCAGGGGAAGGACAGTGCTGATTTGCTCTGCTGAGCAAACAGACCATATCCTTGTTACATAGAAACAGGCAGCTCACCCACCCACCACCATCTGCAAAGCAGGAAAACTCTCAGGCTTCCCTCAATGGGGGAAAATAAAAACAAAAACCTATTGCAACATACTAAGCTCTTCCTTTCCCACCCTGCCCCAGCAATTCAGCCTGTCTTCTGATACAGGTACTGCAAACTCCTTTCTGTAGTTCATGTAACAGGCAAGGATCCTCTAGCAGCAAGGATCCAGGGCATCGCTACTCTCACATTTGGCCCAAAGAAAACAGAGATCTCTAAAGCCTGCCAAAGAGCACCTTGCCTCATATCTATGCTCAGTACGTCAATGCAGCTGTGGAAGCAAGACCTTCTTGTTAATATGAGAAGGCATGTGGCTTTCAACAAACATTAAGGTGAAGGTTGCTCCTTTCCATGCTGCTTATTGTGAGCTTGTCTAGAATAAAACTCTTAGCTGCTCTTAATCCTTCTGGCTCTGCGCAGATCCTCAGCTAGATATAAATCCTTTTTCATTTAATTTCCTTTCCCTCCTGATGTTCACTGCTGAAGATAAAATCCTGCAAGGCTTCTGACTCTCAGGAGATAAACTGGCTATATTTTACATGGACTTTTTCTGGTCATGGAAATTCTTCTGCCATATTCAGTTAGTTGACAAGTTCATCCAGATGAAGGAACTGGTAGGACAACCATCAAAGACAATCAAACAACAGGGTTTTTAAACAGAAAAACAGCTTTTCCTACCCCTCAATGTTCAATCTACAGAATTTACTACAACAGACCTGTCAAATCCTGGTGCTAGATAATCTTTAGTTACTTAAACTATTCACTGTACTCAATGCTAAATCATTCTAAACCTTAAGGTTAGGAAGTAAATGAACTACAAGATTGCACATGAGAATCTAATTGCCACTAGCCCCAAAGAAGAGCATTTCAGAGCTCTTTACGCATACTCCTTGTACTTAGTCCCAGCAAAGGGCAGGATGCCAAGCTAGACAGACCAGCAGAATGATGCTGTCTGCCAAATCCTCACCTTCTCTGTCTGGCTCAGCAGGAAGTGATGAAAGTGTGGATCGCTGTCTTTCACAGGCTACAAAGAGAGAAAGTACAGGCTCAGAAACATTCCCAGAGAGTCACTGAGCAACCACAGCACAATTCCCTTGTTCTCCCAAGCTGCATGAGAACAATAGCTTAAGGTGGAAAACATAAAATGTATCAGCTGTATCAAGCAGCCTGTTTCAATTAAGCAGTTTACATTGTGTTTCATTCTCAAAACCAAAGCCATTCAAGTAAAATTCCTCATTTTTGGACATCTGTAGGAAAACCAAAGAAGATTATGAGCAAGATTAACATAGGAGGAAGAGATCTCATATCCCGCTTCTTCTTCCCAAGGGAATGAAAACGCTTATTTTCCAGCTTCCAAGGAACTCCTTAAAACAACATTCTGGGAATTGGCTGGAGATTAAACCTAGCACTGTCACACGCTAGGCAAACCCGTATTAACAGCAACAAGGACTGTAGGCCCAGGTATCTCACCTCCCCGATGAGCATCATATGCACTAGCCTGGAGTCATGCTGCTTTTACCTCTGCTTTACTGACCACTTATTTATTTATGCACAAAGATGAAAGGTTTCCAAAAGCTGCTTATGAGGGAAATCAAATGAAACCACCCCATACGATAGTATCCAGACAGGGAGAGACTATCCACATCAACTCCTCCAGTTTTGGGAAGCCAGTCCCAGAAATACTTTTGAAACAAGCGCAAAAATGAGTGCAGCAAGTTAAGTGTGAATCTGCAAATGGTTCCACAAAGACTGAAATCTCACTTCCCAGCATACTTCTTAATTGCCCGGGATATTGTCTAGCTTTGTTACACTACAGAATGACAGAATAAGAGCGTCTTATTTTGTTCCTACAGGAGGAAGAGAAGATCTCGCTATTTTACAGTCCAGACAAAAGGTTCTAGATTTGCTTCCACAAACTCAGTTCCTAGATTGCATGTGTTGTAAAGTTTCTCACCTCACTGACGCTTGGCGGCCATTTAAATCCAGCCACTGTTCCAGTCATCACCCTCTTCACTGTACTTGACTCCGGAATTGTGAGGTCCTGAGGAGACAGAAGGAGGAGCAGAAAGAGCTTACAACCTGGCTCAGTGGCTGGCCACAGCACGTTGATCATATGAGCACACATACAGAGTTTTGAAAAGCACCACAAATGCCTTCCATTTCACATGCCTTTCCATGAAGAGTTCATATTTAAACACACAGTGTATTATCAACACAGGTGAGGTGAAGAAAACATGAACTGCCAATGAAGGAATTCAACCACAGTTATGGCTTCTGGAGAATCCATTCTTCATATGTAAGAGGAATCATTGCACTTGCGTAATCATGCAAAGAGCAGAGAAGCAAACGAACACACTTGATCCAGCATCTTCCTCTGGTGGATGCAAAAAGCTAAACAAATGGGTGAAGAACATCACATCAGTCAGAAGTCTGAACTCTTCTAATCCTCCACTGTCATAAAAAAAGTAGCCTACCTGTTAACAGGAGAACCTTCAAAGCATGAGGCTGATAGTCACATCTGCTCAAGTTTGCAGAATCCATGAGACAGAAGCTGATATGTGGACCGCCCCATTCACTCAACAGGCCCTGATTTGTAATGTCATTATAATACTTAACGCATTGGGGTTTTTTTACTGTTGAGCAGATTAAAACTTATCTTTCTTATTTCCCCAAGATATATAGGTTAAAATAGGTCTTTATGCTATAGGTCACAGACATATGCTATAGACATATAGGTCTTTATGCTATATGAAGAGAATGTGCAGGACTTCTGCATAGTATGTGTTATCTTCCTGAAATTAGGGTTCAGAAATGGAATCACACTATCTCCCCTCCAAAATTACTTCCTGAAAATGCACAATATACCTTAGTGTCCACGCAGAACCACAAGAGAAGAGCACTGTTTGCAAAAAAGGTAAGAGCAAGACTCCTGGAGGTAACCCAGATTGATGCAACTGTTTCATCTGTTAGCAGGGACAATTTAGACATCAGTCTCTAAACTTAAAATGCCATTTCAGTCTAGGGAGAGCCTTGCACACTAAAATTCTCTCCTTAGAGACCATGCTGCTGTTTCAACTGGTAAAGCATGGATGAAGCCTGCTCTGATACCTATGAAGTCATGCTGGTCCTTTGAAAATATTCATATAAGCTTAAAAATGAGAGTATTTGAATGATCATGTATGCCTACAGAGCATTTCTAGACAGAGCACACCTCAGCAGCAACTGGATCCTTGAATTTTGTGCATCCTTATTACTTGCAAAGCCAGAATTTGGACCGTGATGGGGCAAAAACCCCCAAATCCCAACACTGCAGTAATTCAGAACAGCGACATGTTTTCTACCCTAGGGCTAAGAATTTGGGGAAATTATGAGAACCAGGCAAGAAGAAAAGATTTTAAAGTTATTTCACAGGCTGAGAAATAGTATTAAGGCAGTACTGTTATATTTTCGTGGCAATTTCTTTAGTTGTCAGTACATTACTTTCCAGAACCTATAAGGCTACTTTCCTACATTAGCCTGCTTATTTTCATGGTCTGTGGCCAGATATTTATCACATAGCTGGCCACCTCTTTGTGATAAGCTGTTTAAAACCACTCCGCTTGCAATTTGCCAGTAAAATAATTTCTACTACCACAATTAACTCACTCAAAGCGCTCTGATGCCCTGAGGTAGCTAATACAGTAAAACCTAAGCATGCAATGTGTCAGCACGATCAGAATTCTCCCAGCCATCAGTTTTGATCAGTTTTGGAATGAATCTAGCTCAAAGACACAAAAGCATTTTGCAAGTGGAAAAAAAAGGCTCCGGGGCTTATTGTAACAGAAATATGTAAAGATACAACACAGTCATAGCAAGACACTTTTAAAGGTGAGTGTATGTTGCCAGTAAAGTGTTTTCCTGCATCAGTCAAGTCACAGGTTCTGCAATTATTAATAAGAATTTGCAAATATGCATCCATTCCTCCCCTCCTCCAACTTCCCCCAAAAGGAGAAACTGATGGGCTCTGTTGTACAGCCTGACTTAACAGAAGCTGGCTCTAAAAAAAAAAAAAAAAAAAGCCAGTACTTCCTTCATAGCTAATATCTGAGATGATTAGCTTCATTTTACTACATCAAGAAAGAGTCTGCTGTTCAACCAGTGAAGGCCAATCCATTCACAATTTTGGAGATCAAAGACTACCATCTTGACTTGTATCCTGAAGTGCACTGAAAGCAAAGATTGCGAAGCACAATGAAAACGTGATCCCTTTGAAGCACAGGTGAGCAAGCAGGCTGCCACAAGGTGTATCAGCTGAGGTCTCCCAATGGTCTTCAGGTGTAGTCTCCGATGGAGCATGTGCATTGTGATAATCCACTGAAATAATTATCCATTTGGAAAAGGAAGATCTGGACCACAACAGTGAGTTCCACAATAAATAAAAAGGCCGGAACTCTAGATGAGGGTATACAAAGTATTGGTGGCTATTGTTGCTGCCACAACATCCAGAAATAACAGGGAAGTAATGCGGATAAAATAATAATGCTCCAAGGTTGGACCTTTATAATGGAGGATGGAAATATATCCTATAGCACAGAAGCTGAAATGAATACAATTAATTCTTCTGGTGGATTCCCCAGGCTACAAGAGTTTCTTTAAGCCCTAGCCCTTAAAAATACCCCACCCTCTGTAAAGTACTAAGGGTGAAGCTGAGTGACTACTAATCACTTAATCATACAAAGTAGATGAGATGGGAGAAGTCAGGAATCAGATGAAGACCCGCATCTCTTCACTAATCCTTCCCGCACAAACTGATCTTGAGGGATGGCAAGATGAAAGGTGGAGTCTCACGACACAGCTCTCAAAGCCCTCTCAAAGATATGAATAGAGCCACTCAAAATAACTAACTAGTAAAAATTACAGGAAGAATATGCTTGCCAAAGGCATCAGGCAGCCAAATGGTCTAGAAACAGTAACATGGAACAGCTTAAAAAAACCTGATACTGAACTGACTCTTCCTGCTGGCCTGTTAGTCAAGGTGCCAGTCAACCCTAGAGTCCATTTGCAAAGTCCACAGGGCACTGGCGGACATGCACAACACAAACCTTCTCATCCTTGGGTGGACGCCCCCGCTTTCGGGGGCTCTGATCCTGGGCTCTTTTCAAAGGTGATTTTGATCCTCTCTCTGACGATACAGAAGAGACCCTCTTTTTTCCTTCCCCTGTGCCCTTCTTCAACTTCCCTTCAGACAAACTGGCTTTGCGTTTCTCTTCACCAGCGGATGGCTTGCCTCTTTCTTCACTGGAATTACGCCGATTCTTCTCTTCATTGGAGTTATGGGAAGATGCCTGAGAGATTACAGAATAGAAGATGGTAAGGAAAGAAGAGAAGAGCTGGAATGATTTTCATGCAAAACCAAGGATGTGAAGAACCCTGTGCTGATTACTATCAAGCAAAACAACAGCACAGTAACTTGAAAACTAGGTATTTGTTAGCCCTTTGAAGTCAGTGAGTGAAGTTCCTGGTTAGTTCTCCTGCAAAAACACATCAGTTAAGTAAGCGAGTAACAGAACAGGCCATCTGAAGACTTGCTGGGAGTGTGTGCACATATATGCACTTCCAATATACTAAAGACAAGATTAGTAGATATCAAAATCTAGCCCAAGACTTACGACTGATTTATCAAATCATCATAAGCAGACCAATTAGCCTCTTCAGATTCTCCATCAGTTTAACAACACTTTTTTTTCCCCACCAAACAAGACTGAATGGGGAAGAAGAGAGGATAGGAAAAAAAAACAAAGGAATGAAAACAACTTGCCTCCTCAACTTCCCAGAGGCAACAAACTCCTTTCACATAAAAATACATTTGACCATCATTCACGCTAAGACTTGTTTTGATGCACACAGTACTGAAGAACCCACTCACCTGGTCCTTGCCTTTGGTTTTTCTAAGAAACTCCTCTACAGCATCCACGGCTTGCTGGAAGCGCTTACCCTTGTTAATCTTTATCATTTCCTCTTTGTGAGGGTGATAAGGCTTCAGCTGTTCCACTTTGATCCAAGCACTAGAAACCAGAAAAAAGTTAGTTATATTCTCCAAACAGCAACTTTCTCAACCATCCCACTTTTAGAAACACACAGATACACTTCTTTTGTCCACAGCAACTGATGATAGCAGCCCAAACTCACTTGCTTTCTACAACCTGAAGGGCTGTGATTTCTGCATTCACCGAGAACTTTCTTCTGGCACTTTTACTTGGTTTCTCTCTCAAGTTTTATATGCTCTTATGCTAGCAATGCTCCGCTCTAAGCGTTACTCATATTCTCTATCAGCAAGACAGCTTTTGGATGTGATCATAGGTACTTGTTTAGAGCAAAGGCAGTCTAGTGACTGCTTTTGTATCACCAGGAGGAACACCCACAATCACAGGCCTCCACATAAGGTAGCCAATAATATGAATTTGCTCGAGAGGTTGTTGAAAGCAGAGGCCACGTAACAATTCTAAGCCATCAATCCCTTGTTCAAACATACTGTGCACACATAAGTGTCTGCAAAAACTGGAGAAAAAAAACCCAAAATTATGTATCTCACAATAGAGCTGACCACAAATAAAGTGAGCGCAAACACCACAGCTCATTGCTGAACATATTTCTGATGTACCTTGATATTCTGCACGAAAACAACATTTTCACTTTTGAGAACAAAGAACCGTTTTCTTCACTGTTGATATTTTAAGATAAACTGGTACAGTAGCAGAGTATTAACCTGTCTGCAGTCCTATGAGGAAACTCAAATGACTTCCCTGTTTCCACTGCTGCTAAGTAGGACTTCTTGACATTTACCAAATGGTTAAGTGGTCAAGTACAGGGTGACAACTCCACTTTCCTTCAGGTTGACAAGCTCTTCTACCACTCCTTCACTGTGGCTTAGGGGAATGCCTTTGCTTTCAACATTCCCTGTGGCTCTCGCAGAGATAAGACTACCTTCCTCTCTCCCCAGTTCAAGCCCAGGCTTATCAGCCACAGTTACAAAGCTATTTCCATCCTACTGAAAACAGACCTGTATAAGTTTTAGAAAAGCTTTTCCTGAGCTAGGATGACCAACAGTGCTTCTTAGCGTACAGCAGCCCAGCACACAGTAAAAACCAGTCAAACTGATTTCCTCTGATCCCAAAACATGTGTTACAAACACTGACTAGCCATGATTATAGGATTTAAATATTCTCCAGTGCAGTCTAGCTCCTGTAAGCAGGTGAAGTGGTTTAATAGCTGCATTGTCAGACACTGTAAGCATCATGTCATACAGCTAAACTGAACGTAGAGGTGAAAATAATAATAATGCTTTGCTGGATCTTGCTTGTCCTCTCTTCACAAAGTAGTAAAGTCCAGTAAACTCTTTAAAACTTCATGGAGATCTTTCTCTTCACTGGCATTAGCCATTGTTTGTAGTCAGCAATCAACTTGCTTAAGGTAGACTGAAACTTTTTGGGCTGCATTTGGAGAGATGAGGCCTCCTGCTAGAACTGACCGCAAAAAATGCTAGCATTCTGTCCACACTGCCAGTATGGCCTGCAGGATGATTCCACCATAGCCTGGAAGCAGAATCCAGTACTCTTTTGCACACAAAGCGGAATACTTTTGCTTAGTTTACATCTTCTTCATAATAATTGACTTAAATTAATATAACGAGTCAAATCATTACTTTCAGACTAGAGCCTGCCATCCAGCAGCTATTCAGAGAATCCCTCCTAGCTGCCCAGACTTTATAGTGAAACATATCTTAAAATTCTCTTATACTATAAAGCTCTTCTGTGTGGCACTCAGTGACAAAGCATCCCTAGGTACTGGACAACATCAGCTCATGAGAAGCCTTTCCCTTATGTATGTAAAGGAAACAAAATTTTGGAGTACATTATAATAAAGCATATTAAACGTTGTTGCCGGATTTGAACTTCTAAATAAAAATAACTTTTTCTATCAAGGCATTCTCTCAGCTTTCTGCACATCCTATCCCTCCTCACTCCACATGTTCATTAGCTTCCTTTTTCATTACTTTTCCTTTGGTATGGAGAAAGTCTGAAGCACAAAGCTTTCTGGCTCCTGGCTTCGAAGGTACATCTTGGCACTTGTGATCCCCTAGGACAAAGAGCTAGAGATCTCAGAGACAAACTAATAAGTGAAAAACAGTATTAAATGCTGCCTCAGGGTTAAAAAAAATATTTTAAAAAAATAAAATTAAAAAAAAAATTGGTCTTTTCCCTTCCAGTTTATCCTTTGTGTGTAACCTACCTGGACAACCTTCTGTAAGATACAAACATGTCTTTTGACACCTGATGTCCATAAAACATTTGCGTGCAATGTTTCAAACGCTTGAAAACAAAAGAACTGTCCATGAAACAAAATCATTCATGTTTATAGACAAGATCTCTCTCTGTTAAGCAATAAACTCAAAGCCAATGATGGCCAATATTTAGATAACAGGTCTCTAGGATGCAACATACAAAAGGAACTACTATTTCTCTCCTGACTCAGCAATGAATTAATGCCCTAGGAAAGCATTAGTGACATTACATCACTGAAGATGTCATATTTAAGATGAAATTGTACTCATACTGCTGCAGAGAGTCATCTGGTTATCTGTAAAGGATGGGCTAAATGGAAAGTGAAAAGATGTAAAAAAAAAAAAAGAGATATGTTAGTAATGGGTTTCTCTGCTCATTTCTCCATACTCTTCCTCATCCCCTCCAAAATATCATTCTTATAAAACCACTACTCATGTAAAACCCATATTATATTAATGAACAATAATCAAAACTTAGAATGCTTGTAAAGCAGAGGCAAGTACAAATGTGACCTGGAGCTGTATGGAAAACAGTGGCACAGAAAAGATGCAACCAGAGATACCAGATTCAAATCCATGATACGAGCTTAGCACAGGCAAGGAGACCTTAAAACCCCCAACTTTCTAGCCACTCTCTTCCAGTCTAAAGATATCAATTCCTAATGATAAATTGAGGAAATGGAAGTGGAGGAATATCCACAAATACTCAGTTTTTGCAAGCCTTACAGTTAGGAATGGAAAACAGTGGCACTGTACCTCCAAATTTCTATTATTTACTATAGTCTGGGAAAAATTTCATAAAGTTTTACACTGTAGCAGTTTAGATGCCCACACTAAACGCTAACACAACCAATTTTGAAAGTCAAAAGAAAACTGCTTGGTTATTTGCAAGCACACAACAGAGAAATCAAGATGGGTTTCCTGCTGTGAAAAGGGAATGCCCCAATTTTCATCAGTAAAACAACTCAAATGGCTGAACTCTGGAATTTGATATGTAAACTTCTTAATGGAAAAAAAATACAAAAATGACCACACTAAATTAGAATAAACATCCATGCAGCTAAAAGGAGGGGATACTTAGCAAAAGAAAACAAGCAGCAGGGCAATACTGAAAGAAATTCTAAGTAGTAGATTTTTCAAATTTGTGCAATAAAAAAAATTTTGCAGAGTACTTACACATCTAAAGATATGAGCAAGAGGTGGAAAAGTTTTGGCTACAGTAATTTTCAGCTATGGCACTCTGCCTGCAGAGATGTCTAACAACATTCCAGCTGGCTCTGCTATACAGCAGTTTGGCTACAGCAACATAAAGCTCTGCATGGGATAATCTGCCTAACTGAGAAACACCAGCAATGTAAACTAACCCTCTCTGTCAGCTTAGCCTATACCCTCTGGCTCCTCAGACAGCCAAAGAGTACCACGTTCAACACCTGGCAAACTTTAAGCAAGTGTTTTCTGATGTTGGGACCTGAAAGAACATTTTAGAAAGACTACATCCAGAAATTTCTCTCTCCTCAAAAACCAGGGAGAACAGTGGCAGAAGAGGGTAGGTGTTTGCATCCCAACAGGATATGGAGGATGGGAAGGCAATGAGGGCTGTGCTAAAATCACTGTGCCTGATGGAAATAGGCTGCAGATTATTATACTTATCTTGGATTGCAAGCTTCCTCCAATTTTTCCTTAATATATCAACTCAGGAAGTGCCCCTTGACTCCACCACATTTAGTGAGACTATTTAGTTTTGTACTGATGCTTCAAAAAGGTGCTATGAGTAAGAATGGACTGCTCCAGCTTCCTATTAAGACTTTGATATACATGACTTGCAAGACCATTTGACTATTACAGAATATCTAAGGGGGGAAGAGGCTGGGATGGGAGGAGAATGTGTGTGTTTGTACACACGTCTGATGACTGCAAGACTCTCCCTAGTACTTCTGTGAAACATAGTAGAATGATACCTTCAAAGCAATGATTTTTTTAGTTTTGACAATGTCATAATGAATTCCCAAGCAAGCCATGAAATGCAAGAATATTTTGAACTGGATGAAGCACACCAAGAAAGACTTGTAGGCTATGGGCCTGCCAGTCTATTAGTTCTAACTACTAAAAGCAATAAATGCACGTATATAGCAATGTATAAGTTCTTACATTGCAGTACTTGACTACTGGAATGATCTACAAAGACTTCCCATGACAAGATTGTAGCTTGGGAAATAAAAGGGGATCTTAAAAACTATCTGAAAAGCACAGTTAGAAACACAGATAAGAGGTCAAAGTTCCACTGCTATTTAGAAAGACTAAATTAAAATTGTTGTTTATACTCCCATAATTGGATGTTGTTACATGCTTGCCAGGTCTATGGGCAGGAAACATCAACTATTCATGATTTTAGTTGAAGAATCCTTCTAATGCGACTTACTCTGAGAAGAGACACTCAGAACTCCTAGGCAGACTAGAAAAATCTCCTTACCAATTTGGAGAACAAGTTAATAAAAGACATTACATTAGTACGTGCATCACAATTAAGGCAATCACTTAGAATAGGACACAGATATTATATTACTACTATGAACATCAAGGTGGCTTTCACTGTGGTAAAGCATAGGTGTACTTCACAGTTTAAACAAATAAGCAAATTCTTCTTCCATGAGTAGAGAATCCTTATCTTCCAGAAAATCTGTTAACTTTGAAAGTGACAGAAGCAACTAACTCCGCCAACACAATAAACATAAGGAGCATAGAGCTCAGTAGAAACTTCATCAAAAGCCAGGTCTTAGAGCACAGTCTGAATGCACTCATGCTCTCACTTTTATGTCTTTGGCCAAAACTACCTACAGCCTTCCAGTTAATGTATTTCCCTAGTCACTGCAGCATCGCACTGGGCCAGTAAGTATTAGTATTCAATTCACAGGTAAAGAAAAATGCATTTTCTTCTGTTCTGTACCCTAAGCTATTCAGGATTTCACAAATAACCAAAACCTATCTATACACTACACCAAAACCACTTCCAAACTCATCGATACGTTTTTATTCACCCATCCACTCCGCTCAGATGCATGCACACCAGTTGTTACTTCTAAGCAGCTTTCTCCTTAATCTTTGGTATGGCAAACTGGAGCCATGTAAGTCAGGAGGAAACAATTTTTAACTAGCCTGAAACAACGGCATTTCTGGCCACAACAGTCACCTGGGAATCCTCAGAAGGAAATAAGAGTATCAAGTCTGAGACTGCCTACCCATCGACAAACTGGCTGGCAATCATCCTCAGAAGTTTGAGAGGGATTCTACCCAGCAACTAGCATCACCTTCACCTTACACGCACTGGACCATAGGCAAATAGCTTGTATCGAGATCCTCACCTGTTAAACTTTGACAGAGTAAGGCAATAATAGAAGAGCCGTAAAAATGGATCAGTGGTATAGTAATGTCACCTTACAAACTTCAAAGTGGCAGAAAGAGCGAAGTGCTAGAAAACAGAAGCAACGTGCACTAGCATATCAGTATGAGTCAGTGCACTCATCACACCACAGACTACAGTCAGTGATGGAGCTCTGCATCCTCCTATTCGTCATGCTGTTCATTATGTAGTGACATTTTGTCAGTTACATATTTCCACTTACTGTTCATACACAACTAGAAAAAAGTATTTGCAAAACACATTAGTTTACTTGCACAAAATAAGTAAAAGGATTTTCTCTTCATGCTCGCATTTTAAGTGAAATCATTTAAATTTTCCTGATTTGGTTCTCAAGCAGCACACTGGTTAGAACAGCACAGTTCTGACCAGCACACTCTTTTAAAATTCCAAGTCAGGACAGAACAGGCACACAAGCTTCTCTCTCTTCTGTCTATCAATATTATTTTAAAAGAAGAACAAAGGCACAGTATTTATTTCTATTTAATTTTCAGGTAGGGTATGCCAGTCAAAGCAAGCAAATTTTTAAATCATAATTATCTAGCAGGAAATTATTAAATTTCACAAGCTGGAGACGGGGGGAGGGAAGGGGAGACACGACAATGACCACACTACCTTACTGTGCCAGATGACTGGATTTTCCCTAGCGAGAGCTCTAGAATCGTGTAATAAATCCCGATTATTTTGCAGCTCTGAACTCTTCATTTGCAATCATGCTGCTAATCTCAGCTACAGTACCCCAGACATACGACCACTTTTTCCAAACTTGTCTTAATACAAAACATCTCTGTATTTGATTCAGTAACGTGAAATACAAGAATTGAGAACAATCAGGATAGAAATAGTCAACCTCCTCAACTTCTAGAACTTGATTAGCTCAAATAACCATGTTTAACAACAACGCCACCACCAAGAAACACTCTCTGCCCTCAAATCAACCTTCACCTGCCTTACATTACTAGAGATCCAACAAACGTCCCTATTTAGTATGCAGCATTCACTTCTACTCCATCAAGTTTAGACCTCAGTTCTTAATGGAAAATGATTTTTAAATATTGAGCAAAAATAATTTAGCAGTCAAAAATAATTTCCTTAAGAAACATCCATTAAATGGTCTCAGTTCTTGTTACCTTTTTTCCAAAAAGTAAAGGGTTTTCTAGTCTTCCGCAGATATTTATAATTTTCTCCCTTATTGCATGACTTAATGCAAAATAGCAGAAAATAACGGGAAAAACTGAAAAATTAGCAAAATAATTTTCAGTTTCATGAAATACCCAAGTTCTCGGGTTTTGGAGTTTTTTTTTTCCAGTTTGTAAGTATCTAAGACAACTACGATTTTGTACGCGTGTTTGCAATCAATAAATTCTGCCTTGCAAAAAGGTAGTCTACAACAGTTTTGGCTTTCCTATACTGTAAAGTCTTCCCAAAGCACAGCAAGAATTTTTAGTCATCAGGTATGACAGTATATTCTTTTACAAATGGCAAGTATGTAGCTGTTTTATTTTTCTGGCAGAAAAACAGACTAATACTCTTAGCTGTATCTTTCTCATACGTGGTTACATGCTAAAATCTAACCCAGTCACGTCACACCTACTCCCCTAAAAATGGCAAGCTACCAAGAACTTTCCTTCACAGCGGCAACTAAAATCCCAACATGATTGAGTATGTAAGTCTTTACAGTCTTCATACACCCACATGAGTGGCTATAGCATGCAATGATAGTTGAATTTTTTTTTGCTTGTAGATCAAAGACAATCCTTTGCAACGCTACACTGCACTGTGTTAGTAAATATTTCTTCCATGAAAGATCCATATTATATGGCACAGTATTTCCACCAGATGAAAACAAGCAGGTACATACTGATCTTCTGTTCCAAAAAACTTCACAAAGAAGCACTTTTTCCCACGAGGTTTCTTCAGATCTTTAGGTGGATTAACAATCTGAAGGTGATTAGAAGTGAAAGTTAAAAAGTACATAATGAAAATTTATACTCTGTGATTTTACTGTCATGTGTTACAGCTATTGTAGATTTTTTTTTAATCTGACTAGGAAGAGAACTTGAAACTGTTATAAGTCTTTCAAGTAAATACGTAACCCCTATTTCCATGGTATGCTGCAGCAGACTGAAAAAGTACCCAAACTCCACTGATACATCACTACATTCTTAGTGAGGTTTTCTTCTCCCTATCCCCAATAGATAAGCTAGCCATCTTTTTAAAAATTTAGAAAGCCAAATGGCATTAATAGAAGTTTGTTCCACTTAGGTAACTTTTAAAATTTACATTTAAAGCTTTGTCTATAAGCAGTCTATTCTGGGAGTAAAAAGTTTAAAATATTAGTAAAGAGAAAAGCTGTCATTCAGATACACAGGTGACACCTGAAAGACTACAGGGGAGCCTGGACTTAACTTGATCCAAAAAGCAGAGTGAAGCCAAACATTTATGGTTGTCAGTCATACTGACAACACTTTTCCCTGCTGCATGCTGTTATCTCAGCATGCTTAGTTCTCGTACCTACACCAAAAATAAAGTTCTTTCAGAGAAGTAGAAATAATAAAAATGGCGCGTATAATTCAATTTTTTTTTTTTAAATCTTTTTGGCCTTTCATCAGAAAAAAACCAACCAAACCAGAAGAGAAAGTTTAACTACTCCCTACCCCCAGAATTATTACTCAAAAAACATAGCTCTAAAACAGTATCTTGAGAAGCCAGATTCTTTATTTCTGTTATTTAACACAGTGCATTTAACCAATTTATTATGGGAGGAAAGAAACCTGTCTTGCAGAAAGCGATAGGGATTAAATAACTAAATCTGGGAAACAGTCAGTTGCAGAGCTGGATGAACTGCTCTCTGTTGCTTGTCATTCCATCTGAACTAACAGCTGTTAGCAACAGTCTGAACTCCTAGATCAAATAAAGTCCTGAACTGGTTCACAGTTTATCTTTGTGGGATATGTATTTAAAAAAAAAAAAAATCCAATATTAATCTTTAACTGAAATGCTTTCAGGCAAAGTGCTCTCTGTGCAGAAGGAAAAAGCAAAAACAAACAAATAAAACCCAAGAAAGCAATAATAAAAACAAACTAAACCTCACCTTTCCTGGCCATGGAGGATACCGGCCCAGCTTCCCCCTAGAGAAAAAAGAAAGTATTAGGCACTAGAACCAGACAAAAACCAACTATCCCATGTCTACCTTTTTGCATTACGTCATATTTTTCATATTAAGAGAGTTACAACTTACAGTCAAAACCTACCGTGAAAGGCAAGACGTGCAGTTGACACACAAGCATTACATTGTTAGATACCTGCACCTAAACTAAGCCTCTGAACAGTCTGCATGAACTTACTCAACTATCAGAATTTAAGTGAACAGAACAGCAGCAGCATAGCTACTGCCTGGAAGATACAAGAGTAGTAAGCACTATAGCACTGTAAGACTGGATATTCCCTCACAAGGAACTGAAAAAAAGTATTGATGCAGGCAATCAAACCAAAGTTCAAGTTGGTAACTTATATCCATCCGGACGGAACAGTCTAGTGAGCAGAGCAGCCACCGATTTCCAGCTCAGAGAGCTGAGATTCTTAGAAGTTCTCACAGGAAAGCATTAATGGCAGGACCCCCTGAACAGGTGTTCCACTATCACTTTCTTCAGGTGCTCACCACCACAGTAAGACGTGCTAAAGATATAAAAGAGCCATAAGAAGGGCAGAAAAGTTTAATTCCTACACTTGCAAATGTTTCCATTATGAAAACTACACAAAACTATTTCTTCAGAGAGGAGGAAGACAGACATTAGTCTTAGCCCTCAGCATGGTGGCTTTATCACTATCTTACCCTTGTCACTTACTCGGGCTGCAGTACTCTCACAAAACCTTATCAGTCATTGTCTTGCAAAAGACTGGTAAAGAACCTGTGGAGTCCGCCACCTCCTGAACCAAAAATTCTCAGCAAGTGGCACTGCAGCCCCTCCTGAGATGGCAATGCTACACAGACGACTCAGTAGCGACAGTCAGGCAGGAACACTGCCAAGAGCTGTAACCGTGACCGTGTCTCATATTCGATGCTTCCATTCTTGTACTGAACAAGACATTCATCAAAGCCTTTCATATGTTACTGTCTTACTCTTACAGTTCTTCTGCGATGGCTGTAGGGATAGTACCTGTCTAGGTTGTCATATACAAAACTAAAGCAGGATAATCTGCATTCCAACACTGAGAGCAGCGCACTCCCCAAATCCTCGTTTGAAAAAAAAAAAAAAATTTGCTAAAAGGAACCAATCTTTACTTACTTTGCTATATAAATTAGACAACTTCACAGCACTGTCAATTTTTCGGATGAGAAACTGCAGTTGTCACAGCCTGGAGCACGCGCTTCTTTTTATCTGGGATATAAATATAAATGCATGCACTTGCGTGTTGGGGATTAGCTATTTCTTGCAAGCCCTAGCAGGACACCCTAGCCTATCAAGTACAGTACAGCCTATGCACTTAAAAATCAGCACTTACAGGGCTCAATGGAATCTCCTCAGTTCTCCTGATCAGGAAATACAAAATCACAGCTCTCTGACTATTTGAGGGTAAAAATGGAGTGACAAGGGGAAATGGCTTCTGTGAGCTTCAACAGGGACATCCTAACCTGCAAAAAACTGCTGTTTTCCCAGATTGTTGTGCTGCTTGATTAAAGCACTGCCAAGAAATGGTATCGTTGCTCTCCCTAAACACCTACTAACTTGTTTACGTCCCTTCTCGCCTCCCTTGGGAGGAGAGCGTATTTCCAACCGAGCCCTGCAATGATTGCCCCCCTGTCCCGCTCCCCTCACGCCCCTCCATCTTACACAGGTTCTTTTATGCGCCGCCTCCCGTTAGTCTCCGGTGCCGGCCCGGCTAAGAGCCGAGCCCGCCCCCCCTCGGCCCGCTCCAGCCCAGTCCCGCGGCCCCAGACTGCCTC
>NW_008794893.1:120503-121887 GCF_000699145.1 Aptenodytes forsteri | reverse complement strand
GTCTGTAGCGAAGGGCGCTTGTTCCTTGAGCGTCTGCGGCAAAGGTCTCTACAGCGTCCCCCGAGTAAAGGGGTTTCCTTCAATAGGAGATTCCCCCTTAAGAAGGCGAAGGAAGGGCGCTGTTGCTACCCAGACAGCTCGCTGTCAGGAGGCCGACTCTTCGGGGTGTCCGGATGCCAGAAGACATCAGTGACCTGCACTTCTATCTCCCGGCCACCCCCCGTTAGGCCAAATTAGGAGGTGGTAGGTTTTAGAACATGGTTTGCGCCTGCTCTCCTGCAGTAGCAGCCAGGAGATGCTGTCGCCAGCCGACTGTTGTGGAGCTGCACCAGTTTTTCCTGACAGCTTGCTGTGTTTGGTGTTGCCCTTCCTTTCTGTGCGTCTGACTAAGCCAGTTTCACAATTTTTGGAGCGTTCTTGTGTCCTCTTCTGCTCTGTGCCCCCTCAGAAACCTGAGCGTGGGTGCATGAAAGGGCACGAACTTGATACCTGTGCTGCATAGCCCTGGATACGAGCTACCCACTCTGCACCCTGTCATAAGTGCTTTAATCGCTCTGCTTTTTCTCCCAAATTTGGATTGAGGTTGAGTATCTTACTCTAAATCGGTGTTTGTCAACTTCATCGGGTGTGTCATCCTTGTTACAACTCCCCTGTCCTTTTTCAAGAGAGATGCACCACATCAGGAGAAAATGTCCTATTTTAAGAGCATTAACAGCCTTTAAGATGGGTTTTGTTTTGTTGTGTAGCACACACCCCCTGCCCCCCCCTTTTCCTCCACGCGTTGATCTCGGCTGCTGACAAAAACCAGTCTCTGTATGCCTGAATGTCTTCAGTAAAGGACTCCAGCAGTACTGGAATGGATGTGTTTCCTTCAATATAAGATACGGGTTTAAAAAGAAGAAAACCCTTTCTCCTGACAGGTTTAATTTATCAGTCCATAGCCAAAATCCAGGGGCTGATACGGGCAGACCTACGCAGCTTCCCGCCCCGTAAGCCTACGCCGCAGGCAGCGGTTCCTGCCCGCGCGGCCGTCCTGCGTTGGCGCTCTGCGGCTGGAGCGCTTCGCGCAAGGGGGAGTTTGTCCCGTCCCGGGGAACAGAGCTACGAGACCCGGCTTCTGCCCTCGGCCCAGCTTCCGACTCTACCCTCGGGCAGACCTTCAACGTGGCTTTAATCTTCCTAAAACCTACCCGGGTGACTTACTCCCTGGCTTTGAAAGTTCCTTCTCCAGGGCCTGAAATAAGCGAGTCTGTTCGAATAGATTTCTCTGTCCCCGGCTTTCCGTTACCGAGATCCATCTCGACAACCGAATCGCGCCGATCCGAAGAGACCGCCCAGCACACGAGGACGTCGGGGCGTTGCTCAGCTCTGCCTTCCGAACGCC
>NW_008794893.1:37032-119880 GCF_000699145.1 Aptenodytes forsteri | reverse complement strand
GCCGGGCTCCCTGAGGGGCTGCGGGGGCGCCGGACCCCAGACCCGCTCCCCGCCGCCTCACCGCTTGCTGCCCTCAACAGGTTCTTGTTCTCTTTGCAGAACATGGATCACGGAAGGGCTTGGGGCTACCTGACCTTCAGAGGTAAAAGGGGCTTGTCTTCCTACATGGGAGGGTGGGAGCTGTGCAGGAAAACCGCAGCCTTCCTCCTTGGGAAATTCCTTTTTCTCAGATGATAGAAGATCGAGTTGGAAGAGGGGCCCATGAGGGGAGTGGGAGAGCTGCAGGAAAACCGCAGCCTTCCTCCTTGGGAAATTCCTTTTTCTCAGATGATAGAAGATCTCGAGTTGGAAGGGACCCATGAGGATCATCGAGTCCAACTCCCTGCTCCTCGCAGGAGATCCGCTAATGAGAAAAGCAGCTCTCCGTGTCCTGGTTTCAAATGCTGGGATCTAGCCCTCACAGAATGCGTTTCTAAGGAACGTTGTGGGAAAGCCAGTGTAGGCTGACGGTGGGGAAAGACAGCGTGCCAGCGGGGGATTAGATGAGGCGACAGGCTGTTTTGAGACTTGGAAAGCAAGACACAGAATGAACACATGAGGGTATTCCAGCTAAAATGATCAGTAAAACAGGAGTGATGGCAAGTAAACTTACATTACTGGGATTTTAAATTAACGCTTGGAGTTGAGAGAGTGAATTTCCCTTTTTAAAGCTGCTTTATATTAGGCATATGATTGTCACTTACTAGAGTTCCTGAAACATTTCCCATTCAAAGGTTTTAAAGTTGTTGGGTATTTTTAAAGTTAAATTTCCCAGGGAACTTTTGTCAGTGTAGAGAGAAACTATTCTCGTTCCTTAGCCATGGAAACCGAACCAGAGAGAGATGAAGTGACATTTTAAATTAAGAGAATTGGAACGACTTGCCTGTAGTCCTTTCAGCCTGTTTCTGTTTTGATTTCCAAGGATGGAAGTGGGATCCCATAGTGTAGCAGGGAAGATACTGTCCGATCCTTTGAAAACTTCCTTTACTATTGCTTGTTGTAGCATCTTTGATACCAGAGAGTCGACACTTGCTGCATTTCCCGGAGGGAGTTTGTTGTCAATAGCATTGTCCACTGGTGTTCATCACCTTTTCTCAGGCAAAACCAAAGAAGAAGTGAGAGAGATCGACAAAGTCATGTACCATGACTGGCGTATGGTGCCCAAGCATGAGGAGGAAGCCTTCAAGAAATTCACCCCAGTGCCAGAGGAGACCATTCGGTACCTTCCGTACCCGCCTCTGCTCCGAGCCATGATCCTTGCGCAGTGGCAGAAAGAGGGAAAACCAATCACAGAGGAGCCAATGATTGATCTGGAGAAGGTCATGGCCTCTCCCCATCAGGGTGCAAAGAAAAAAGCTAGAGGGACACCAGTATAAAGACTTGTTCTATGTCCTGAGCTTCCCACATGCTCTCGCTGTGTGTTAGAAGCACGTCATCTTACAGAAGACCCCCTTGTCCACTGTGGTATGGTGTATCCCGGTTTCCTAGCTTTCTCCCCAGCCCTGCACAGTCACCTCATCTGAAGGGAGAGAGGCAGATACGTTCAGATTTTTTTTTCCATAACTTTGGTCTCAGTCAGCAGAAGAACCTTTTTGGTTCCCTGTATAGTCTCTGAACGCATAGCTCCTGTCATCCAGCTACAATTCTTTGGGGCACAATTTCCTCTACAGCCTGAAAATTAGGTTTTTAAGAACATTTTTCAGATAATCTGGGTCCTACATAAATCACAGAAAAATGACTGAGAATATCACGTTATTTCACAGATCTGCGTACAAATGTATCTGCTAACGAAAATAAATGTTTTCTTATTTCTGCAGCACAGTTCTAAGAAAACTTGGTATTTTTTTCAGTGCATGGAGATCATCATGAGGTCCAAATGCAGAGTCATTAGCTTACCAAATACAGGCACAGCACTGGATTCCTCTTAACCACTGCAGAATCGTCTGGGTTACTTACAGATGGTGGCAATGAACAACACGGGAGGAACACAACTTGACTTTGGATCCTAAGCTTATCCAAAGCTATCCATCTCTCATTCCCAGAGATGGCTGTCAGGACATAGGAGAAATCATTTTAATGCCGGTGATGCAAAGTATACAGGATTGGCTCTTACTATTTGAAGCCAATCACAAATTACCACCTGTTCCAGTGCAGCGCATTGTGGTGAACATTACAAAAATGCAACTCCTTAGTGCAGTTGTTAGCATTTCATTTTCTCTTGCGGTGGCTGTGGGTTCTGCTGCTGTGTCAGGAGCTGTGGAGGGTCTAGTCTAGGTGGGGGTGGAGGGGGAACAAGAGCTGTTCTGGTCTGTAACCCTGCAGATCAGCTCCCTGCAGAAACAGCTATTTAGTTCTTTTGTCTGCTGTAGTAGGCAGTCAAGAGGTGCTGTTCCATTTGCTGCAGCATCCTGAAATCGCAAGTAGCCGGAAGGGATTTACTGAGGGAAAGCAAAAACTGGACGCTCTGCCCTGCCCAGTGTGCATGGCAGGCCTGGATAGGACAGGGGAACACGTGGCCTCAGCCACCAGGAAAAAGGCTGTCATCAGGCAGGGCCAAACACATCGACGTTGGCTACCTGGACTTCCCATGGGGTTCCTCACCAGAGGCTCCTACGGGACAAGAGGGAAGGTTTTTCTCATGAGTTAAAAGCTGGTCCTGTGACAAGGCGTGAAGGCTGGGAAGAGCTCGGCTCTTGTCCCTCTGTTGTGGCAGGTGTGCTGCAGGGCACAGGCCAGGGCTGGTTCACTGGATGCAGAAGCAACAGGAGAATCCAGGGGAAGGAAGATCCAGAGTGTCGCTAAAGGCACAAACAGTTTGAGGCTGTGAGACTTGCCGCTGCAGCTGCAGCTGATGGAAAACAGCTTCTCTGGTTTCCATAGCCTCTGCTGCCAGGTGCTGGGCTGAGCTAGTGCCTTATTGTCCTTAACATGATTGAGGTGCTACCAAACCAGCACACCAACCCAGGTGGGAAAGGAGGTGTAGATGTGAGTTAGATGGGATGAGTAGAACAATCTAGTCCTCTGTCCTGCACAGCCAGGAGCTGAACGCAACCCCAGCACAGGCAGTGCCCTCCCTGATGGGGCACAGGCCCATGGAGTCTGGCTACAGTGAGCAGAGCCAAGTGCTGGTAACAGGGTCCACCAACTGCCCCAGACAAGGCAAGAAATGACCCACGACCAGGGTCCACCCAGGGAGCCCAGCCAGGAGCAAAAGCAGAGGGAGATAATACACCGTAAGGCATAGAGTGATAAAATGGCTTGGGTTGGGAGGGACCTTTGAAGATCAGCTAGTCCAAACCCTCCCAAGTCCAAGGGGTCCATCTAGGAGCAGCTGAAGATAGGATAGGCACAGCTACAGCACAGCTCAGGCAAAGACTGAAGGCCCCAGCCAGTGCTTAGATGAGACCCCTGGGCCATGGAAAGGGTCCATGTACCAGTCGGGGCCCAGGTGAGGCTGATCAGGACAATCATGGCCTGCTGGTGACCTCAGGGTCTTAACGCTTGGGGGAGGGTGTCTTCACACAGAGCCCCGGGGCAGCCTTGTCTGATTGTGAAGGTCCCTTCTGGAAAGCTGCAAAGCCCCCATTTGCCATGGTGTGGGATTCAATGCCTGGAACATACCGTGAGCTCTGCCGGGACTCTCAAACCCGTGCATTAACCTCCTGGATTTTTTAACAGCGTGGGGTGGTTGTCTGAAGGATGATGGTAGTGAGCCCCTTTCTCAGCCACCCAGATGGGTGCCAGACATGGCTGAACTTCACCCCATGCGTCGCTCAAACTGCTCCTGGCTGCATCAAAAGGTGCAGCCCCAGGGGTGCGGGACAGGTCCCAGGCCTGTTTCCAAACCTCATTGTCAAGGTGCTTCTAGTAACCCAGGAGGCATTGCCTCCTGTACTTCACCCTGGCCTGCACAGGACCGCAGTGCAGGTGTTAGTCATGGTGCTGCTCAGGGCAGAAGCCGCTCCTGGCGTAAGGAGGCAGCTCCCTTGTCTATTATTGCTATGTACAGCCCTTGGATTAATGCAGTTCTACAAAATAAATATGAACATGTCTAAGTACTGCTGGGACTAAGAGGAACTCGCTTCCTGCTGCGCTGAATGTCACCGATTCCTATGGGACACTGTGAAATACCACCCTGTATTGGCAGGAGACACTGGTAAATTGAGTGTTGAAACCTGAGCCTGATGTGTTAACCCTGGCAGCTCACCTGAAGGGGACACCAGGAGGACAGCTGCAGCTAGCCAGCAGCTGAATGGTTGTCTTTTCCACCTTTTATTTCTGACGCTGGGAGAAGCTACACATTGCACTGTGGCTTGCAAGACCAGCCCCTTCTGTTCTGACCTGGTGAGCAATCCACATCTCATTTCTTGCCACTAAATTGGTCAACGGTGAACACCTGAGCTGCCATTCCCACTCTTTTAAGTGTCTTGCCGTTATTAAAGACTGAGCAGAAATCCCAGTCCCTTTATAGGAACAAAACGCCCGGCACTTGCTGATGTTAACACATTTATTACATACAGAACAGATATGGTTTGTTGTTTGATAGCATAGGGGACAAAGCAAGGGAACGTATTCATACAGCAGTCTCTTTACAGAATGCCATCTTCAGAACAAATAGCGGAGTTTACAGGCCTTAAGACACTTTTTAAAATCCTTTTGTAACATACAAGATACTTTACATACATCACAGTGGAGATATGACAGGGAAGTGTGTTGAAGCCAGTCAGTTCTCACCTTGCTGCCCAGCAGCCACCAAACGCCCACAGGAGCTGGTTCTACTTAGCTGTAGCTGTCCCTCTTAGACATGTGCTTCTCTTGGAGGAAAACGTGCACTGAGCTGGAAAGGAACCTGTCGGTTAGAGGCCCAAGACCGGTTTCCTTACGTTGCCAGGGCCTGGTGGGTGACAGGAGACCGAGTACTGTCACTTCAACTGCTAAAACCAGATAGAGAACAAACAATAAGAGGTAAGAACATTGCAATTCTGTATTTTCCTATGGAAGAGTCGATAGAGCTAAGGAACCAGGCCTACTAGGCTGCCTTTTTTTTCCTTCAATTAGCCCAAATTATGAAGTTTACCTGGCCCTAACTGATGAACTGTTACATGTTTGTGGAATCTGTGGTCTAAATGTTGATCTTGTTAACTTTAATGCACTCTGTGTTGTGATCCAAAGAGCTCTTCCTAGCAGAAAGCATTTTGGGAACGTGAATGAGAAGTCTGGCACGGTCAGCAGTGGCCCGGTGAAATGTCCCCCTGCATGCAGGTGGCGGCTCCAAGCACCCCTTAGCCAAATGCCAGCCACAGAGCCTGGTGTGCCGAGGGCTGGAGGACACCATCCAGCTGGTTTCCTACCTCGGTGAAGAGTGGTGTGGGTGCACGTGTCACCAGCACCGCTCACAGGCAGCGTGGGCACCACTGCGGCTCCGTACTTTGGTGGCTGAGGCTTCTGTTCTCCAGAGATGTCCTCTTGCCCCAGCTCTTTCTGAACTGTGGATCCAAAAATCATTTCAGTGCTGCTGCATCAGGACAGATGCCACATGTTAGAGCTTCCCCTGGGAATGCTGCATCCCTGCAGTACATGAGTAGCTTTAGACCACAAGCCTTGGGGGCAGCCTGGTCTGTGGCAACAAGCACAGGACACAGCTGGGAGCTTCCCAGGAGATGGAGGCTTTCCCCAGTTGTCCCCATACTGCCACACTGGCACAAGGACATCCCTGTGAACCCTGGCGTGCTGCACAGCTCAGGGAAGAAACAACATGACCACCAGGAGCTTCCAAATTCATCACTAACAACTGCTACTCGCTCTAGTCCTGCACATCCAGGAGGGAGTGTCCAAAGGAAACAGAACTTGTCCTTGTGGAGACAGGACTGTTTCCGCTGTCAGAAAGGGAGAACAAAACATTGCCTCTACATCTGGAGCTGCCATGTTCTGCATCTGGGGCTCAAAACCGCTCTCCCTGGCCCCATTTTTTGCTGCTTCTCTTGTAAGGAGGATGCACGTTTGCAATCCCCCAGCACTGCTGACAGAAGGAGGGCCATCAGAATTTTTCTCGGGGGTTGTCAATTCTTTTCAGGAGTCAGAAATTTCCAGCTTTTCAAACTACTTAGTAACAAAGTCAGTGCTTGCAATGTTAGGTAAAAGAGGTCGGGAGATCTGGCCTCAATTCCTTTTTCTGTGTGACCTCAGGTGAGACACAGCCTTTCTATACCTTGACTGCACCTACACAGTCTTTCCTAACCAACAGCCACAGTGTGAAGGAAAACAGCCATCTCCTCCAGCAGCTCCCAGGATGGGGACACAGCCTTATGAGTCAAGGTAATCTCAATGTGTTAATGCAGAATTCACAGCAGACCAACATCATCTGCCCTCGCTTGTGTTTTAAAAGCCAACAAATGCTATGCAGAGATAGCTTTCTCCTGAACCTTTCAGAATGAATGAACTCAAGAGTTCTTTTCTGCCTGGCATTTTTGGAAGGGGGAGTTAAAAGTATTGCTGCCTTTTCTGCTCTTAAAAAAGCAAGGTTCCAGTACCCCTTTGCTACCACAGTTTCAAAAGGCCCTGTGGCCTCCACAATCAAACACCTGTCTCCCATCTGAGGCTACCAGACAATCCTCCCCGGACACACACAGTCACCCAGCACACGACTGCTGAGACAAGAGCAGCAGCAGAGGAGGGGGACTTCCCATCTGCAAGCGTGGAGGATGTGTTCCTCACAGTAATGGCACTGCTGCCTTCTCCAGCCAAACAGCAGAAGTGCTGCCCAAACCCTGACACTCCTTTCTATCGAGGGTTCCTTGGACCTGGCTGCTCTCAGTCCGTGGGACATTATTCTGTGCTTATGGGTGGATAAGGTGGAGAGTCCACTGGTGAACTAGAAAGGATTTCTGCTAGGGTGCTGCAGAAGTTGTGATTCACCATCACCACTTTAGCAGGGGACGCCAGGGGGACGTACTTCTTCTCATGCAGGTGGGAGTGAGGCAACCTGCTGGAGAACCTGAGCCACCACCCATCCAGCTGCCAGCTCCCGAGCGCTGGGCAAAGGCTTTGCACAGTTCTAGCTCCAAGCTTCACTTCATCGATGCACTGCCATTTCTCTCCTTATAGATGCCAGCTCCAAGAGCAGAACAATAATCCAACCACGCAGAAAGCGCACAGGCCCAAGATGAAAGCTGCAAGTTCAGAGGTTAGAAGGGGGTCACAGTCCGAGGCAGGAGCCGTTGCAGTTGTCTGGGGTCGGTTTCCAGCAGTAGGTATAATGCAGGCGTTCTGTATGTACATCTTGGCATTCAGGTGGGAGGAGGGACACTTACATTGGTGGGAAAGGAGAAATTCTCACTCAGGGATGTATGATACCTGCCACACAATAATGTGGCTCCTTTCAGCCTTGGAAAGTACTGGCTTCACCTGGGTGGCATCTCCTGCATTCTCCTCTGTCTCATCATCTTCTCCATCCCCTGAACAGAGAAAACAGAGAGTAAAAAAGGCAAGAAAGAAAATCCCAAATTGCACTGCTCTGGAATACTTCCAAAGAGGCTAATATCCCTGTTACAGTCTCGGCAGTCTGACAACAGACAGCATGAGCTGAGACCTTCCTTTATGCCTGGAGAACATCTATAGTAACATGATGCTTTTCTGAAGCAGGACTGTACGGAAGGAACAAACCACCTCCAGCAGTAGGGAAAACCACCCCCTTCCTTTCGGGGAAGCCAATGTTTACAACACAGAGCGCCCTCGAGCAGCACAGCTGACCACAGCAGGGCAGCAATGTTTGGAGCCAGTGGCACAGATGGTTTTATTCTTTCCAGAGCCATTAACGCAGACTGCGTGGCACTGCAGGCACAGGCAGGGGCAGGGTTTGGCAGCCTTGTGCTGTGCAAGGAAAATGCTTGCTATCTGCCCTCACAGCCAGAGGCAGGAGAAACAGAGAGCACTGCTCTTCAGATTTCACTGCCCACAGCAGTGATCCCTCTCTCCACAGCCACGGCCCTGCGCCCCTTCCCGTTCCAGACGCCTCCCACCACAGGCACTCACCGATCCGGAAATCGATGTACCCTTCTCCTCCACTCAGCACCAGGACGTTCTTCAGCTTCTGCCCCTCGGTCTCTGTGGCCGCTGTGCTGGGATTCTCCGAAGGGCTGTCCAACACACTCCCATTCAGGGTTGCTAGGACATTGCCTGGGAGAGGACAGAGGGTGCTGTCAGTGCCTCTGCTCAGCCCCCACGCATTTAACACACACACACACACACAAACACAATTGGGCAGGCCAATTCCTTCTGCTGGTGAAATCTGTAAGTCACTGCAGTTTAAACTACTGATGTCTGAGCCAAAGTGATCTGCAAGCACTAGAAATGGCAGGGACAGCCGTCTGCTGCAGGTCAGCTCAAGCTCCTCCCGCAGAATGGACGGCGGGACAAGACCCCCACAAGGAAGGGCTGTGCTCATCCTTACCAGGCACAGAGACGAAGAACTTGACAGCATCACGGTGGCCGTGGAAACAGAGCTGTGCCTGAGCCATGGAGCAGTAGGGAATGAAACTGCTGGCAGATTTGTCACTGTTGTCATCACCGTACACGTGGATGACCCCGCCAGAGCGGCTGCCCTCTCCAGAGGTTGGTGAGGTCTTGTTGGCTGGGGACAGGGAGGAGGAATATTGTCAGCAATGGCTTTGAGTCCCATTTACAGAAGGGACTCAATCAAAGAGAAAACTCATGAGCCATGAAGGAAAACCTTTAAAGGCACAGGTCTCTTTAAAGGTCTTGCGTAAAGGATGTGATGGAGGAGACCACGCTAGACTATACAGTCCCTCTCTCTGAGGCTGGTAACAATCCACTCATGATAACAAACTACATTTTCTCATCAAATCTAGTATTTGGCTACTAACGAGGCACTCATCGCTGGAGGTGCTGGGCAAGAGTGACCCTAGGGCAAGCTAGACAAGGTCTCTGAGGTGTCCCAGTGAAGGCCCCTTCACCAGCAGCAATCCTGTCCAGGCTCCAGAAATCACCTACTGTCCTAGGATCAACCTTGGTCTTTTGTACCTGGCAGGGTATCCAAAGGTGTCCATTGTACCCATGAGACATTAAGGGCACCTGGAGGAGAATTACTGCTATTTTCTGGATTGGTGAAGTTGCTCAGTTTCCAAGTTAAGTCCTTTGCTCATGCAAAGCCGTGATCACACAGGCTGCTGAAAGCAGTCTCTGGGTCTGATGAAGGCCTCTCAGCCCAGTAAATGTCACACCAGTGGAGTGAGGTCCTTCCTTAGTCCTTGATTTAGTCATGACACCAGAAGATCAGCTACTCAAGCAATGAACATCTGAAAGATGTTCACCATCCATAGCTTCCAAGGATTTCAAGGTGGGCTCAGGGGCCTGCATCCTTCATGTCCAGGCTCTGAGAATGTGAATGCTTCCACTCACCAAGGAACAGAGACCAGTGCTCAGAGCTCAGGATGGGAGATGCTTTCCTTCCGCATGCACCCACATCAGTAAAACAGAAACAGCACTAAAATCAGAAGGCTTTCACTTTCTGTGAGAGAACTGAATTGCTTGCTTAATTTTCTGTAGTTCTGTATTTTGGCCTGGGCTGGATTTCAATTATTAAGTGACTTGGACAAGGGAGACTTTTACCTATCAGGCTTAAGCCAGGATGGCAAGACAAGTACAAGTATTTTGATGGAAGAATGAGAATCAATGTGTGCAGGGGGAAGGTCCCCAAGATGAAGGCTCTCTGCACCTCTGTGCTTTGGTTTGCTGTGAGCAGCTGTAACTGGATGAGCTCAACTGATTGACAGACAGGGCTGGTACTAGCACGTCTTCTCACTCAACATCTGGCTTCTTACTGCAACCAATATCAGGTGCTTTAAAAGGAGGAGACACATGTTGATAATGCTTCTGGACAGCCACAGAAATGTCTTACAATGAGAAAAACATACTCCTTTCTGACCCTGGAAAGGCTAAGGTAAGCAAAAATTTGAACTCAGACCCTGCCTTAACTGGCACAAAACCAAACAATTCTTCATGTTTATTGAAGTCCCCTCTGGTTAGAAGTCTTGGTTGCTTACTTGCAGCTGGCAGGCGCCACAGCACCTGCTGCCATTGGTCTGGAACTGATGAGAGAAGCATCCTTGGAAAACCAAAGATGACCAAGGAAGACCTTGGAAGAACAGTCTACTTCTGCTTCCTGGAACTCTCTGACTGAATGAACCTATACAGTCCCCATCTCAAACCTGGCCTACCACGATAAGGGAACTACTGATGAAGAATAAAGTACTCTTGACACAAAAAAACCAGAAGGATGGCTGATGAGATGGATGAAAATGTTTTTAGCCATGGGAAATTAGGATATTTACATTACTGTCTCTGGTCACTTTTCTCAGATCAACTTAAAATGAAAGAGTGATGACGAAAAATGGATGGAGAGAGCTGAATGGCAGGACGGAAGGGTAGGAAAGTGACTGCAAAGGTGAATGGGTGCAAAAGGAGTGAAAGCTGAAGGAAGGAGGCAGTGGACTTACCCCGGAGCCCAAGGAGTTGGCCTCGGTGGAGGACTACAGCTAGGCACAGGCAAGGAGTGGGAACACAGAGGGGCACGGGAAGAGACAGGCAGGACGGGAGAGAAGAAAAAGGTGATTACTGGGAGAAAATTCAGGGAGCAACAGAAATGTATAAAATCTAGAGAAACCACAACAGGAGCTACAGGCTCGGATCAGTTTATACCAACATTGTTCTTGCTCACCTTGCTCTTATTTTACAAGGACAAATGTAATATCTGAGATCGGAGAGGGACCATGGTCACAAGGATCCATTGCTAAAATTTCTAGTGAGACCTTACTGCTTACCCCATTTTTACAGAAACACCAAAAGAAAATGCAACTGGTTTACAGCAGGGAACAAGCTCAACTCAGAATTAGGACAGCAGCCCCGGGAAAGAATGGGCTTTAAAACAGGGATTCAGAAATGAGACCAAGATTGCAATGCGCAAAGACGACTGTGTCACTGGCTTCCTTGTGTCAGCCCTGGGCATATCCAGCTCCACTAGCCTTAGAGGAGACAATCTCAGCCCTGACTTCCAGGAGGATTACAACAGGTTTGCTCCTCTTATACAAGAGCCATTTGCTTCTCAGATTTCCTGCTAGCAGTGGTGAGAAAATGTAAATTTGTCTGCTTTCTGTTGAAAGCAACTGCAATCAGCCTCAAATCCTACTCCCCCATTATAATCTGGAACAGACCTTCAAAATTAGATGCTGACTGGCAGGTACAGAACAGGAGTACTAAGAGCTTCAACTAAGCTTCCAGCTCCAGAGATGCACCTATTAACTACTACTGCTGGGTCTCCTCACCAGGTTGCATTTGGCGTAGGATACTGATTTCTACTTGACTGATAAAGCCAAGTCCTAATTTGAGTACGTGAAGCTTTTCTAAGGTCAGTTTCTGGAAAATACTATTATGGAGACGTTTAGATTTCTATGCCAAAACAATATTTCCAGGGAGATCTTCCTGGTGACTTCTCATTCCATGGCCTCCTTTTGGAGACTTACTACAATTCCCAAAGCTTTGTTTCTCCTGCTTTCCAGTAGCTACAGAATCAGTTCACATCAGTCTGCTCTGTCAAGGTCACGCTCAGAAAAGAAGACTGTACGGATGGTAGAGATCTCATTGGTCCCCCAAGAAGGAAATGGCTTCAACTGAACTGAAAGGGACAGTAACGAATACCTATTTGGTTTTAAACAGGTTAAATCCATCCAACCGAACACTTAATTCCTTAATAAGGGAGAGTTGAACCAAGTTCAGGGTTGCTCATACTCAGGGCTCTTGTCTCTGAACACTGCTATGATCAAAGGTGTGTCAGGTTCAGAGTAAAAATGTCCGGAAAGCATTAGCCTGCCAGAGCCATCCACCATGCTGCACAAATAACATGCAAAAGTCTTTTTTTAGGGGGGGACGCAGAAGTATCTCCAATAAATGTCACTTACTCTCAGTCAATGGAATGGAGATGACGACACCGTTCCCTGTCCCTACCCAGAGGCGGTTTCCAGCAATGAGCAGGGCTGTAATCCGCACGAACGAGAAGCCCAGCTTTCCAGTGCCTAGTAAGCACGCACAAGAATTGGAGAGTCAGTTATGACTTTGGGCAAGGTCTGCTAATGAATTTTGATTTCTCTCTGATCTCAGTAAGCAACAGACCATTTACTGACAGTGCCTACTGCCTCACCTAGCATCTTGCTGACGTAAGGCTCAATGTCGACATCTTGCAGATGTTGATGGCTGTGGGCATGGTAAAGCCTCAGAGTGGAGTCCAGGCGGATAGAAACCCATACTCCATCTCCAATCCATGCCAGCTGTCGCACCTGACTCTCCCGCCGAGGGTGGGCGTCAAAGGATTTCTGAAATGCCAAATAGGTGAACCAATATGAGTTCACAAAAGGTTTGCAATTATGTACACATATACTACATTTTCCTCAACTGAGATCACTTGTTTGGGTTTCAAGGCTCTTGGAGAAAATGTGTTAATGCTAGCTGACCTCAGAAGTTCACTACAGTATACAGAAAATCCCTTGCTTGAAATGATGAGCTGTATAGCAGCTCTGCAGAGATTATGGTCTTTGCAGACCACTTCAGGAGCAAGAACATCTAGAACCTAAGAGCTTTCAATGTGCTTGGTAGAAAAGGAAAACACACAACTCCAATATAAATTCCAAAGATCAAACTGCCTTGGCTCACTGATGTGAGCTTCAGATTCAGCACTTCTTCACCCTTTGATTAGAATTATTTCCAAGCACTGTCAAACAGGTTTGTACCAACACCACTGTATTGAATTTCAACCAAAAGGCTCTAAATGTCATTTTTTGATTAAGCAAGTGGGATCACCAGGGCTTGCTAACTGTACTCTTCCTTTGTGCCACAATGCCTACAGATGGAGAAGTCTTAGACCATATATGAAGGGTAGCTGTAAAGCACACACGTATATTTGTACAGTACGTGGCCTCATAGACTCACTAGTAAAGGCAAAGAAAGTGCTCAGTTTAGACTTATCTAAAGATTGAAGCTCTGCCAAGGGAGGAAGGAATAAATACCCTCCCTGGCAGACTGGGTCATAACATGATTCAGATTGACAGTTGGGTCCTACAGTCAGCAATGATAATACAAAGGTTCTGCATTTCCATACACTGCAGCAGAAAACAGCTATAAGAATAAATACAACAAAAGCATGTGCATGCATACACACACATTTGCCCTCTTACCTCAATCTGCATTGTCTTAGGCTGGATAACATGGATTTTGTTCTTGTAGCCACACCAGACTCTATCATACACAACAGCCATGCAGCGGATGGAATGGTGAGTGTGACCGAGGTCCATTAGGTGGTAATTACTGAGATCCCACTGACCATCTAAAGTGAAAAACAAGTGTGGAAAGATGCATCTCCTTCATGATGTGTCAGTATACAATAGAATCATCTACCTTTCCGTGTATACCTTTTCTAGGTATACAGGCTTAGCTAATACTCAAATGCTCATTTTGATTATGTCTGTGAACTTCCCATGAATCCACAATACTACTTCAGGCACAGCCTTATACTTATGAAACACATGACAATAAAGTTCAGTTTGGTGGGCTGAAAGCTCTCCAAATCAGGCTAATTTAAACATCCTTTTATTGTAATGAAGTGAACAGGCTTCTCTATCAAGTACAACAAAAACGGGAGGGGAAGAAGAAAGACAGCCTAACGAGACTATGCAGAAACTTAAAAGGAAAGGGACCATACAGTCCTTGTGGTGAGGCTTCCTCATATCACAGATGGACAACATAATTTCCCCAAAGTGTCAAATCCAGGATAAGGAATCAAATCTCCCTCTCTCACGCTTATTTTCTAACTAACCAGACAGATACTGTGTCCTTCACAGACAGGTGGCCTCTATGTCATTAAGCTTTATTCTGTTTCTGATGGGAACAATTTTTAATGTGTCAATGGTCAGGCTTGAACTCATGACAAAGACTGAATCAAAATTTAGATTGCACAAAACCAGAGATCGCTATATTTCAGCTTGCTGGATAAACTGCTACTCAATGAATAACTAAGTTCTTAATAATATGCAAACATTAGTCACAGTTAGCAAATTCCCATGTGCTTTCAAGTATGAACACAGCTCAGAAACTGCTCAAGTCATAGGGAAACAAAACCTACAACAGTGAAGAGGACAAGAAATACAAAATTCAAAAAATATCTTGAAGTGACAAGATTAAGGCACATTGGCTTACTCAGACATCTCTTTTTTGCAACAAGAAAAACTGACCAAGTGTAATGCAAAGGCGCCATTTGTTTGCGATTTCCAGACTTCCAGAGAATCCCAGCTCTGCCCGCTGTGTATGCAGTGATCAATTCCACTACTTACACAGAGTCCAACTTCTCTGGGAAGCAGCAGGCCTATTTACAGCTGCACAGATGATCTGCTCAGGTACAGCCTGAGCTGTGTGGAGCTCCCTGTGCATGCCCTGTTACAGTTGATTTGTGAATGCACGCTGATATGGCCCAAATGGATTAAACTTACCAAGCATGCCTCAAACAACTGCATAGCATATGTATTCCTAAAGTGTTGCATTTACTCCGCATGTGCGGAGCACATACACTCATGTTTTTGTTCAGAAAAGCTCAGGAAATGGTGTTAAAGTATGCCCTAGATGTTTTAGTATAAGGATTACATGTGTATAATAGCTATGCATTTTAACTGTATGTTTGTACTCTGGCAAGCCAGCACCTTTCCTTCTCAACTCAGAATAGCATTTAATCCATTGCTACACTTTTGGCCAAGTTTGGTTTTCTCTTACTACGTTGATTCTTACCTTCTCCCCGGTGGAATATGGCTAGTGTTCCGTCTGCCAGAGCAACAAGGACTCTCCCTTTCACATGCCTGAAATCACAGAAAAGTAAATACTTACAAAAATCTGTAGAAGTAATGGACTAACAAATCCTTTCTGACTTCTACGCAGTCCATCTTTATGTTCTCTCTACAATTCCCATTCAGTTTAGCACTTGCAGGAACATCCTGCAAAGGCCGAGGGTCATACCTCTTACGTTCGTTGTAGTAAGATCATCCATAAAGTTCCTGTTGAGGTTAACTTCTCCTTCACACTACAAACTCCATCAATTTCAACAAATTCCATCTAATTTACACCCCAGTGAAATTTTGTCTTCCTCCTCCCCACTTATTTCCTCCTTATACTGCTAATCTCATTTAGTATCTTGTTCATTGAATTGGGTCAGGTCTGCAGCTGAGCAGGAAAACGGCTCAGTATGAGGCTTTCCAATAACAAAAACCTTGGGAAACTTTCCTTACAAACCAATGCACTTAGAAGGGCAAAGAAAAAGATGACTGACAAAGAGCTGCTACTCCCATCTAAAATATCACTTAGGCACTGAACCTTCTCCTTCAGCGTCCCTTGGCATGCACACTTACACTAAACTCAGTACAGAGTCCTTCAGCTTTATCGAGTGCAGACACTTCTTCCAGTTGGATACAGCCGAGTGCACATAAAGCCTGTGAGAAAGCACAAATCGGGGAGGGTTAGCAGCAAGGCCCCCCACCCTCAGCCTGACTAGGCTTGAGTCTTTTCTTCTGGTAGGAAAGGTGGTTAGGTAAGAAAGTGAGGTTAAATCTCTGTGCCTATGATGAGCTGAGGGCTCAGAACAACAACGAGCAATGAAAACCTATTCCAGAAACAAGAAGTGAACTAAAGGTGTGAGGACATGAAAAGTGGGGCCCAGAGGAGAACGGAGGTGACAGAGAGATCTGTCAGCCCAAGGGGAACCTACCAGCCGTTCTGTGCTCCCAGCCACATGGTGGGGGCAGCACTGGTGCAAGTCCCAGCAGCATCCCCATTCAACTCCTGATCTGGCAGTGTCGTGCTTGACTCTGTCTTCAGCTGCCCATTCTCCCTGAAGAGGCAAAAGAACATTGTTAGAGGCTTTAGTAGCAGCAATGCACAGAATGCTCATCTACGCTCACAGTCTGGCATTCACAAGCAGATAAGGGCACTTGTATACACAAATCGCTTCCTTCTCTTCAGTGTTTTTTAACTGCTTGACTCCTGAATCTGCAATTTGCAAAACTTCCTTTTTCCCCCAGCAATACAAATAGCAAGTACTTCAAATCTACAGGACTTTACTTAGTGTTTGGAAGTACTATTATATAAACAGTATTTTCTCTGTGCATTTACAACTTCAACAGAAACAACTTAGAACAACTTCGTCATTTAGGAACAATTTCTGTCCAAGACTTCCACCTTGCTCCTCAGGCCATCCCATCAGACTCAACTGTCTTAATAATTTTTGGGTGGTGGATATGTTTTCTTCATTATCTTTACAGCACATTAGAGGTACTACTAGAATAAATCAATCATCATTTTTACACATGAATCAATAAGCTCCTTCAGTAAGAACATTAAGTGTACGTGTACTTTGGAAGATCTGTCTTAACAGCAGGTCTAAATTCATACTGAGAGATCAAATATTTGCACTTAAACAGCTGACACAGTCTGCTGCAGGCTGAACCATGTTTATTTTCATTTCATTTCTTTCTCTCCCTATCATCCCATCTGTAATACTATTTGGGCACAAAACTGAAAAAAGTTTGACACTTTATCAGAAGATCAGGCTGGTTCTCATATCAAAAAGCTTATGAAAACAGAGCTGATAAATAACTGAACTGACACTTTGGCCCCAGACTGCCTACCCGTTCTGCCTAAGAGGTGCCTGTGCAGGGACTGGATCTGTAAACACGTGCTCCGTGAGGGGCCCAGGCCGGGCCTGAGTAGGCTCTGCCTCGCTTGTACCATTCTCTGGTACCTCCGTAGCTTCTGTTGCCTCCTCAGTAGACTGGGACTGGTTGATCTTTCCATTGCAGACAGCAGCCACCTCACCTAAGAGACAAAGAGTGTGAGACGTACCGGAGAATGAGCTGGTAAGTTACCTATACAGAAATCAGGCTGTCAATTTTTTAATTTATCCTTCCTTGCCAAATTCAGTCAAGCCCTGAGCCTGCACCACGGACAGCAGCTCGTCCAGTGTTTTCTGCTTGGATGGGGAACAGAGGTTATTTTAAAGTGATGCACAATCTGTGACTAGCAAACATCAGAAGTTCTCTAGGGCTGCCCACTACAGTATGGAATCAGCAAGGGCATCACTATGGTTTTCATATGGGCTTAACTGACTTCACAAGAAGACATGGTTCAGAGGAGAAAGCAATGAGCACACAAGCAATTGTAGCAGGGCAAACATATCACCTAATATGTTACAGTCCAAAATACTCTGCTATATGACCCCCACAACCAGGCTGCAGGATGTGGATGACTCAGAGAGAAAAGGAGGGCTCTAAAGAGAAAGGTACCAAAAGGGCCTTTGGTCTTCCTGTACTACATTAAGAAACTTCTTGAGGCCTCTAGAGTAGTTAACTCAGGGACAGGAGGATGCAGCTGTAAGACCGCAAGCTCATATGGGACTAGCTATAATTGGACTGCCATTCAGTTTTATGTCCCAAAACTCACTCTGTCCCTTGTCCAGCACAGGTGTGTCACCACGCGAGGAACAGTTGCTTCGTGGCACATTGCAGCGGGTCGCACAGCCCACCAGAGTGATTCCTGCCAAGACACCATCTGTTCCAGACGACTCTTCAGGATTTACATCTCCCTCCAGAAAGATCTCGCCTGGAGGATAATCACTCTCACTGGCCGCTGAAGGGCAAAGAACAGATTCTCCCATAAATCTAGCTGTCACTGCTAATTTAAATGTAGCCGTACTCCTGAGATAACCATACAGATGGAAGACGCTGATCCTTGGGGTTCACTAACCCGGGGAGGAACCACAGCATCAGTCAACATCACGGTGAATCCCCTCATCCCTAGCATCAACATCCAGGCCAGCTACAGAGCCCTCCCAAACCTGGGCAAGGCTCACTCTTGCCCCCAAGAACCATCCTTTACGTGCCAAAGGAACCACTTACTAAATGTTCAACAGTGAGGGATCTCCACGGAAAGGTACTACAAGAAGGCAAGATCTGAGTTATGGTTTTGAGGGACAATTACAGAATGCAGCAGGGTCCAAGGGTTAGTTCTGAAGTGAGGACGCTACATTTGCACTCCTCAGTGGAGCAGGTGACCCTGTGCAGATCACAGCCAGTGCCTGGGCCCCACTTACCAGGGATGCTGGAGATGCAGAGCACATGAGCGTTGCAGACAGTGAACTGGTCCACCACTGTCCCAGGCTGATTGGCATCAATAATTACAACTTTACTTGTTGACAGCGTACTGGTGAGGATCCAGACACGACTGGACGTGGCATCCATTTCATGAAGCTCCTTTGCCTTCAGGAGAGCAATGACACGGGCAGAATCAGTGCTCCTCTCAGATCAGACTGAGTGTATTACTGCTTGGCAACATTTACCCATGCAAAGGCCACAATGCCGGCTTCAAAGAGCCAAGTCTCTTCCTAGCTGATTCAAATAAACAATATGAGCTAATGCAATTTTCGTTCACATTGCTGCACTAGTATCGGGAACACTGGCCAAAGACCCTATCTGGCTCCCTAGGGTAAGAGGAGTTTGGCCATTATTTTCTCTTAATCTGAGATGTCTGACTAATGTATCACCGAACATTCACTTTAGACAGAATACCATGGAGCTGGGATGCACTCAACCTACCAGCTTAAGCAAGCTGATCTCAGAAGACTATAGGGCAGCAGTGTAAGACAGCTGTGGAAAAAACCCCCACGAACCAGAAAGGATAAAATGTTCTTTTATTATCTGCAAATTACAGCTTGGTTCTTAAAAAAAAACCCACTCAAGACTATTAAAAAACAGAGCTGGAATAAATCTCAAGAGCTTCAATTTCTGAACCACATGGACTCATGGACTCTGCTATGTCTATGTTCTTTTTAACAAAGCTTTGCCTGAATTTATTTATTTATTTTTTAATTTACAGCGATGAGGACTCCATAATCTTCCTAGCAACCTCATCAAGCACTTAATTACCCTTATTATTAAGAATTTTTTCAAAATTCCAAACATTTCAAAAGCAGAAGTTGGAAAATTTTATCCTGGATGATTTATCCCAAATCACACAGAAAGTTACTGAAGAGCCAGAACACCACAACCCTGCCTCAGGGCGGTGAAGGTGAAGATGATGCCTCAGAAGTACAAGTTAGAGCATTATATAGCATAGTACAAAGGTATTGAGAGAGGGGGCATGTCAGGGATGGAATAGGAAAAAACATCAGAAGGAAAAAAAATCCATTTTCTTTTCTGACCTTTTTCTTTTCAGGAGATGTATGGTTACTTTTGTTGTTCTCGCCTTCCACTTCCCTATCACAGGTGAGGGGATCACGTCCAGGATCCAGTTTCTGCCCATTCCCAGGCTCCTGCTCCAAAGGTCTCCATCCTGCGAGATTGACTCCAGCTGCACACCACAGCTAAGTAACAGAAACAGGAATCTTAAACTAAGAATTCTGGAGGCTCCAGGGTCTCTTGAAATTCAGGAACCTTTGTAGAGAACTGTGGACACATGTCAAACACCTAAAATATTTAGTTGGAAACAACAGATCTTGTTGATTTCTGCTAGAAGACATAGACAGATTTGATGGAGGTAAGATAAAGGTTCTCTATAACCTAACGAAAATCTCTTTTTTTTTTTTTTTTTTTTACCAGATGTGACTAACAGATTTAAAGAAAATAAAGATAATAAATCAGGTGCATAACTGAAAACAGGCTTCTGAAATGTCCTCAGTTTTTCTTTTTTTTTTTTTTTTTTTTTTTTACCAGATGTGACTAACAGATTTAAAGAAAATAAAGATAATAAATCAGGTGCATAACTGAAAACAGGCTTCTGAAATGTCCTCAGTTTTTCTGACTCTGGGGTTCCTAAGTCACTGTAGCAAAGCAAGCAGGACATGGCAGATGTTACTAGCTCAGGGTACAATAAGCATGACTGCTTAATCAAAATTGACAGTGACTGCTTGGCTGAGCATACTACACATTCAGTGCACTCCTGTTCCCTAGTCTCCCTCCCACCCCTTGCACTCTTCTGTTTCCTCACATGCTTCTTTGCCCGAAAATCAGTGTTTGTCTGATCTTAGAGAGCTAGTTAAAGAACTAAGACAGCAAAAAATGAAGTTACCAAAAAAAAAAAAAAAAAAGGGGAAAAGGAAAAAAGAATCTGCTGGTTTAGCTCCCTATGTAACAAGTGTAGAGTGAAAGAAGCACACTGTGTATTTTCTGAAATCAAATTTAGCTAAGCTCCTGTAACCTATTTCCAGCTAATTTTTTAGCAGAATGCTGGGAACGGGACTACAGAAACAAATACTGGAATTATCCAAAATCATAAAGGAAAGATGCTGAACAGAGTATTATCCAAAGATCACGGCAACCTTCTAGAAACAACTAACTGTAAGAATTTTCTTACAACTTAAACATCAGAATGACATCTAAAAATCAGCTCTGAATGAAGGTAATGACAAACTGCCTACTTCAAAACAACTAGTTATAACAGATAAATGTGCTACCTGCAGAGAGATGACCATCTATTCTCAACCGCAATTCTACTCAAAATATTCTAGTCTTGATAGACATAGTTTCACAAAAATCTGCTCTAGATAATTTTGGCCTGTTACCAGTGAATCCCAGTCAACAGTGGAATCTAAAAAAGAGTGATGAAATGCAGTTTTACTTTCACCTGCTCATTTTCATGAATTTTTATATTGTTTTGTATTATACCCTAAGGAGTCTTAGCAAAAGCCTTATAAGCATAAAATGTTGCTGATATTATACAAGTTGTCTCAAAAAAGCATAAGATGTAGACAGAAGCATGGGACCTGGCAACCAGAATCAGCTGAGAATTATGTCCTTACAGAGAGAGGTACTTTTCCCTAAAATTACAAAATACAATTGTGTAAAAATTGCACATTTAGCAACCAACATTCTTTGCTTATTCCATGTCCCCTTTCTGGACTGGAATGGTATGCAGAGACAACGTACCTTCATGGTTGGGTCCTTCTCTACTAGTGGGCGACAATACACAGGCACGGGGACGTTTTTCATGCGAGTGTCTTCCTGACCACCATTGGGACTCAGCTGTGGGGGAAGAGAAGGCAAAAAAGACAGTACAAAGCTGTAAACACCAGGCTATGGTAAGAGAGATATAACCAATATGGCAGAACCGAACTTATTAGCCTCAGAGGTGGGTGCTGCTGAGTCTTCATCTCACATCTTGTACGAAAGAGAGTCCCTACAGGGCCGGGAGCAGCCTACCCAAGAGACTGCCTCTCTCACCATGATACGGTGCCCCAGTTATGGTCAACAGAGGCTATACACTGCACTGCTGACGGAGAAAGGGTTGTTAACAGATGCTCCCTGCAAAGAAGTCAGAACACTGGCGTTCCCTTCCACCATGGCCTGAAACTCATCCACTTTCAAGCCACACTGCAAGACTCCTTCCTTTCAGGTGGTCTTTGACCAGTTAAATGAGTCATAGGCCAACAAATGAGGCTGATGACATTTGATTTTGTGTTATTGCTGGGCAGAAATGGGAGCAAACTGCACTGCATTTGGTTTTTATACTAAACAATTGGTAAAGTTCTCAGAGTATAAATGAAATATCTAATGTTCAAGCCCAATTATAATAACAAAGGAAATAAAAACAAGTACTGGGCTCTGGACAAAGAAGATTAATTTACTTTTGGTTTAGGGTAGGTTCTTTCAGCACCATCATGCAGAGTAATGCCCCCTCCATTGACTTTGGTGGAGATACAGAAAAGATTAATTTAATCTGTGCCTACAATTATCATACAAATAAAACATGCATGATTGATACCTCTAAATGAAGTATTTAAGGACTAAGGCTAGGGTTACCAGTGGGAGAGTTAGGTCTTCACTGGTTTCACTGTGGGGGACGATGTCCCCTCAGCCTGTCCGGGGAGTGGTCCCTACCTGCTTGTACTTGGCAGGGAGGCTCCAGCCGCAGGCCTGCAATCGCCCATCATCATTCCGCACATGCTCCCGGACCTGGCGGTACTGCTCCCGCTTCTGCTCGCGACGTGCTGAGGATGTACAGTCACTGAGGAGAGAAGCAACAGCGTTACTTCCCAATCTATGGTTAAAAACAGAAACTGAAGGTAAAAAGGGAGTGTCGCCATAGCAGGGGGAGGAAACACAAAGCAAACCAAATTCATCTTTGTAAACAGATGCAGGAAATCGGAGAGAGGAGAAACCCTGTTAAGAAGCAGACATAGGCATCCCCAATCTCTAACTCCCTGTTACCTGAGCGATGTGGCAGGCCAAATCATTGTCATCTCCACTTCAATGCTCCAAGAGCCCTTCAGGAACAGGGAATCAACCTTCCATAAGACCTATGAATCTATGAGATTACACCAATTTTTGCTTAGCTGTTACAATTTACTGATCTAATGTCTCCATCAGGAAGGCATTTTGAGTTCTTCCTTTCTTCATTATAGCCAACTATTTATTTTTCTGTCCATTTTAAAGCTTTCTCTGCTGATAAGGAAAATATGCACTAACTGCTGTTGAAACTGCTGGTTTCAACAGAACAACTCCAGCTTTGCACTGGCAAAGGTTAAAAGAAAAATTGATCTGTGAGCTCTTAAGTTATGTTTTAATATAAACAAAGGCTGTTTGAATATCAGTTCCAGCTCTCAATAGGTTTTTAAAGTATCATTCCAAGGTACAAACAACATCAGCAAAAAAATCCAATCCAAACCAAAAACCCCTACACATACACACATAATGACATATATACTTAAACCAAAAACAACTCCCTGCTAAAACAAAGCACTTCCCTGCACATGCTTCCTCCCCTGGGGAGAGAATGAGAGAACAAACAGCTTCTGACAGTGGTTAGTCACATCGTTTAATGCACTGCTGAAAAGCACTCAGACACCATACAATGACTATGATATTGTAATCAGATAAAAAGAACAGAATGAAGGCAGTGGGTATCTATAGAACACAAATTTACCCTTCTAAAGACAATCTCTCTTCTCCTCATCTAGCGCCTTTCCAACAAATCCGTCTTATTGCCAAAGTTATAATACTTTACCATCATATTCTCCAAAGTCCTTCCACAAAAACATCACATATGAAACGGTACAACCTCGTAATGGTAGAACACATGCATTTTGAAGTCAAGTAAAGCACAGAAGGGTTTTCTCCCTTCATGTCAGAGACATAAAGGATAGGGAGAAGACTGCAGCAGCAACACTTAGAGGCTCTTTTTTAGCATGGTTAAGGTTAAAACCAAATATTGTAACCTAAATGTGCTGTTGAGAGAACTTTTGTCTTCACCTAAACTCCTTGTCAACAGGGTTGGGCAAGACACTCCATCCCGCTGTCCTAATGCTGCCATCACACTCTACCACGAAAGCCCTACTTCATTCCCTTGCGCAGTCTGCAAACATGAGTGCAGAACTAGGGTTGAGGCCAACTCAAGCCTACAGTGGTCCCTGCTGAGATGAACCATCATGGCCTAGAAAGCCATGGCAGCAATATGTTTGGGAGGGCAAAGTTTGCTGAGCCCGTCCACATGGTAACTGATGAGTGAGAGATCAGGGAGATAAACCACAAGAGACAGAAAACGTATTGACACCACACAGACTTTTTTTAAAGCAGAAAACAGCTTATTTTAAGAAAAGCTGCTATTTAGGAGAGCTGCAGGGGGACCTAGCTTGGCACACAGCACGCAACTCACTCTTCAGGGAAGAACTCCAGGGTGCGGCTGCCGGAGGAGATCTGGCACATGGTGTGACTGCGACGCTGGCTGAACCCTGCTGTTGTTGGAGACTTGTAGTGGATGTTCACAGATGGGTAGGTCCTCTTTGCTGGTGGGGGACTTGAGGAAGAGCTGAACAGACGGCTAAAGCTAGGGACAGAAAAAGGCCAACAAATATGAGAAAAGGTGCTTGGGGAGACAACACACCATAGATTCACAACAGGGGAGGCAAGAGGTATGCAATCAGAGGCTGTAAGCCCTTCATAAAAACTGCCCTACTTCAAACATAGAGCTAAGTCTTCAGTTTGATTGACATAAGGTGTCAGAAACAGATACCTTCTGAAAACAGCCCTTTATTAAAACTGATTGTGAGTGTATGTATGTTTCCATTCCAGGGTACTCGTGATCTTTTTCAGCTTGTAAAACAAAACCAATGTAGATGTTCAGATCTGACTTTAATTTCACTAAGGACAAAGGAAGCCCTTGAAGGCAAAAGGGTTCAGCTAACACTTTTAGTTGATGTTTCATTAATGTCAGAGTCTATTAAGTTGCTGTCTAAAGTAGAAATGGCAACACTTCCCCTTTTCTTAATCTTACACAAACCACCAAAGAACTTACAACTGCCAAATGGTGGATTTCTTCTTCTCCTGGACGGATGGGTGCTCACGGGAAGCTCTAAGGACAAACACAGCAGAAGCAAGTTAATTTCAGCATCTCTTACCCGAGTTTCTGCCAACCAGCAGGCCATTTCCATCAAGGAAGCCATGTCAAAATTCAGAATTCATTCTAACATGTTTCAAAGCACAACAGAGGAAGTGACATGCACTGGTCTTTAATGTAAGCACACTCAACCACTTTATGTTTCAATGTTGACATAAAGTGCAAATAAGTGGGTTCAATTCGAAGTTTTATCAACTCCCTGCAACATTATCATTGCCACAGTACTAGTCTGGTAACTACAAACCCCAGCATCATATTCATTTCAAGCCATAGCCTTTAGAATTCATTAATTAAAAGAAACCCTCTTCCCTACAGCTTCTCCTAGCTTCATTAGCACACAAGAAACAAGCAAGACAAACAGCTGTCCAGTGTCTCCAAATAACGATGGCAATTTAAGATTTGCAGCCCAGGATCAGGAATAAGAGAGAAAGAATTAGGTATTAGGAGAGAAGCATCTACAGTTTTGAAAACTTTCAGCACTTCTCAACCCATATCTTGGTAGGGGTTCCATTGACCACAAGGTCAAACATGGCCAGGTTCTGTCCTAAATAGGAATGTTCACTAACATTCAGTCTCACCTGATCATCTCTGTCCACCTGACAGCCTCCTGGAGCTCCATCAACCTCTCTTTGTATTGATTGCGCTCCATCAGAACCCGGGCCATTTCCACACGGGTGAAGCGGCGGCGTTGAGCTATGGGAATGTTGTCCTGCAGGGGGGAGGAGCACTGCTTCAGCCAACAAAAGATGGAAGGGGATTGATGTTAGTACAGGGCAAGTCAGGAGACAGAAAGACATATTTGTTAGTTCTCCTCCTGTCCTGTTTGATTACCCCCTGATTTCCCCATATGAGGTGCTAATTCTAGACAAGTGATCTCCAAACTATGGCCCACGGACCTCTGGAGTGTTCTGCAAACCCATGAAATTAGAATTAGAACCACCACCAAATTGAAAACCCCACCCAGGGACTATTGCCAGCAAGGTGCTTTGATAGTCTGCAAGGAATTATGAGAGTTGACAGTGGTCCATTGGTCCAGAAAGTTTGGAAACCAAAGTTTTAGTTCATTAGCAAATCCAGTCACAAACAGCAGCGAGCACCACATAATGCCATCTGTCCCCTCGAGAGAACTAGGAAGGAGGCGTTCTGTTAGTACACACTGATAAAGGTGTAGGGCACAAGAAACTAAAGAAAGGCCTTTTCCTCTTTGGTGACACAACTTGGCCTTCCAATGAGGGCACATGCGGCTTTGCAGGCGATAGGAATGAGATTCTGTTTGCCTCTTTTGAGGAGTGGAAAATGAGAACAACATGGCTTAAGGTGGGGACAATATCTGCCCAAAAAGAAATCGTAAGGATTTTGGGAACCCATTACTAGGAAGTGGCACTGGGTTGTGTCTAGACTGTGGCAGTTCCCAAGCTCAGCCTGGCTGGTGAGTACTGCTGAGAGCTGGAATAGCACAAATTAACCAAGTCCCTCTCCAGCCTCCCTGGACTTGGAATAAACCTCTATGACCAGTCAAAACAAGAAGTGTATAAATGAAAAGGAATTTTACAAACTCTTGTTTTTTTAATTTAAAAAAACAGACCTCCTGTCAGTTCAGCTTAAAAGAAATCCAGTCCTCTTCAGCATTTCACAAGCACAACTTGAAAATTTTCCTATCTACCTAAATTCTCAACAGACCAAGTTCACCCCAGTTAAGTCAAGAGAATTAGCTAGAATTGAACCTGCTCCAATACCTTTTACAAAGTAAGAACACAGTAATATTGAAAAGGAGCGTATCTAATTCCCTGTCCTAGCAGAGTGACATTTACAAGGAGAATCTCTGTTACCATTTTGGTTTGCCTTTTTTTTTGGCTACAGTTGGTCTTTGTTGAAAAGCCTCTACCTCAGCCAAAACAGTTTGAAGAGCTGTCACAGAAGAACAGTCCATAAAGCCTTCTCTGCCTGTATCCTGTAACATGCAGTACTGGCTTATGCAAAAGAAATAATGAGAAAAACAATGCCGCAAGATTTAGATTACAGAACTAATAAAAGAAGGCAGTTCCTGCTGCAAAGCTGTCTGTAAACCTGGATTTCACTGCACAGTGTCCTCACGGCTTACAGCTTCATTGCCAACGTGGAGACAAGCTCTTCTGGAAAAGCCTGACTATCACAAGACCCCGAGAGAAACCACACTGCACACTAGACTGTAATTCAAAATTAGGGAGAACCAGATAAAATGGGAAGGTGCTGAGCAGGGCACTGCTCTAGCACCATTCTGCAGAAACCACATCGTGCACGGTATTGTCACTGTGTCAGCTGCTCATCTTTGCCAAACTATCGTTTGAAAGTCATATCAAGAGGTAATCTCACGGCATCTGTCTATTAGCAATGCTCATCAGCAATAACCCGCAGTTCACCAGCTTTGCCCTCATCGTTAACGAAGGCAGATCAATCAGCATCTCAGGACTCATATATAGAAGTAATATAGAGTAAGTATATAAACCCCCTTTCCCCACAGGCATTTTAGTAATGTAATATACCAATTCTGTACAGAGATAGCTGCTTACATCCTCCACCTCCTCTTTGGGTTCTCGTCGGGCAACAATCGCTTCAGATTTCACTCTAGGAAACAGGAAGAAAGGCATCAAACCAGCGAGTGATACCATGGCTGGCCCTGAAGTGTTTTGGGGAGGTGAACCATCTATGGGAAGGTCTGTCTGCATGCATCACAAGGAAACATTTTCAAACTGCGAGCTAAGTGTACAAACTATTAGATGCTTCTCTGATATTTTTCTCTCTCTCTTGCAGCATGTTACTCTGAACAGCTTCACCGACATCACACCATTTCTTTGGAACATTTGATGTAAGCACCAAAATACTGACCACTGGAACAGTCCAGACAATTTCTATTTCAGAGCCATAATCTATGTTCAAATGTTTGATGAGATCTTAACCATGGGAAAACTGAGCCATTATCAGCAGTCAAAATGCTGGCTTAAGTTCTTCTTCTGGGCTGCTTCTGTTTTCAATGCAGTGAAAAAAGCATCTAATGTGACAGAGAGTTTGCCGTAATGGTAAAGAAGAGAACACCAAATCCGTGTTAATAAAATATTTCAAGTATTTATCTGAGCGCTTTTAATTTCTTTAAACTCCATACCGAGGTGCAGTCGTGCAGTCCCATTTGAATTACAAGCACTTTTATTAACAGCAAAGACACTGCGGAAAAAAAATGCTGTCTCCATCTTCTAAAAAGGCACACTTGCCAGTTACAAGTCCATATCCCTACTGCATAATATATTAAATATATTATGTATATTATGAGAGACTCAAAAAGGAATTTTTAAAAATCAGACCTATTTCCACTGCTTGTCAGACTACTTTCATTTCAGACATTTTGAACAACGAAGAGACCAGTCTGTGTTATTCTTGGTGATTCTGTGCTCAGATTAGAGAGGCAACCTTCCAGATTCCAGGTGCAAAATAAACACTGTCCTCTGAATTGAGATACCACAGTGCAATGTACAGCTAGTCAAAATGTAATTATGTTGCTTTGAGCCCATGGGGCATCTTTAGTTTTATGGATGTGAAATCATCACAGGCTTTGCTAGGCATTTAGGCTTCGGTTTCTCTAGTCTGAGCGGAAAATAAGTGGGATGTCTCAAAATGCTACCTCCATAGGACTTTAAAATCTCTTCTGCCTCCTCTTCTCATTCTTAACATGAACAATCAAACAATTAACAATACTGGCATCTAAATATTGTTTTGTGGGAATCTGTATTAGCTCTTTCATTAAATGAATGGGCATTCATTCCTCCCAGAGCTGTCTTAGTTGCTGCAAGGATCAAGCTCTTGACAGTTTCCTTCAAAACTATTGGTTTTGAAATTCTTTTCTTAAATTGCAAATTGAAACTCTGAACGCTTCACTCTAGGGAGCCTGGATTTGCAGTTGCTGCTGCAGAATCCTAATCCTGGGGAGAAAAATTCTGCAGGTTTTCTAAGGTTCAATAACCCATTTCAATCCAATAAAAACAACATAACACTAAAAGTATCTCAGCCACCTACCATCAGCCTTGAAGTGCTCTGTAAGGTACCTTTGAGTTCCAGTGCTAACTTCCATGAGAGAAACGAGTAAAACTAACAGAGCAGGTGGGTTTATCACTTATGTCCTTCCAGCTCCCTGGGGCAGGGTGTGAATCACTCACCTTTTCAGCTCCTCCTCCAGCTCCTTGACTCTGGTTTCCATTTTGGCTTTGGCCTGCTTTGTTGCTTCAAGCTCTCCCTTCAGCACTTCTTGTTCTCCAGACAGCTGGTCCACCTTGGCAATCAAATCATTCTTCACAACGTTCAAAGCATTTCTTAAAGGTGTGAAAGGGACAATAAGCAAAAATGCCCAAAACCAGGAGCTGTCCATAAGAGAGATCTGAAACTAAAGTCACAGGCACTACAAGGAGAGTTGAAATGAGTGTATTTAAACAATTCAGTCCAGCTATAACTCATGGAAAAGTAGATTTTGGCAAGAAGGAGCTGCAGAAGAACACAGAAATCACCATAATTGGTCAGGATGAGATTTGTCCAGTCCTGTATCCTGACTGACAGACCAACATCTCCTTAAGAAGATGGCAGAATACTGCAGAAAGCAGGTGTAGGGTAACCTATCACCTGCATAAGGTTCAAATCTATTTTTAACAGAATTAAGATCTGAAACACGTCTTTCAGAACTGCTGTTATCTGTAATTGTGGATAATTGTGGATGATGGTGATATAAATAAGCATTTCCAATCAGCTCCAAAATATCTTAAAATCTTTAAAATCAGCAGCTTCCTATCATAGTAAGTTCTCCAACTCTCCTCTGGGAGTACTTTGCCTTCCTCTTCCTGGCTGTTTAGCTTTACTATCTGGTTTGCCAGCCTTTCTTAAAAAATAAGTCCATTATATTGTCTGCTTCTACTTTATCAACTACTGAATCTTTGAAAACTCTTCTCAATAGTAAGAAAATTTTCTTTCCAAATAGCAAACCTTGTAAATAAAAACTTATAAACAGCAATATCCTCACAGAGGCTCAGACCCACATCTAGATTGCCACTGAAGTTAATTAAAAGCTTGCCATTGATTTCAGTTGAGATCAGACCCTACCAGCACAGGCCCAGAGACTTCACCCAAGTGCCTGCAGAAAGGAAACAGTTAGGAAAGCCGCTCAGAAGAGCAATTCCTCTTCTACAATTGAAGGAACAACAAGTATTCAAGAGAACCTGTTAGATAAACGAGCAAGCCCCTGTGAAGCAGGAGTTCTGGCCAAGACCTACTTCGAGATGACATCTCATTTATAACTAGGCAGGCAGTTCAGAGTACGCAACAGTTCCTTACTTGGTCTCCAGTAGCTGCGAGTTCTCCAACAGCAGATTCCCCACTTCTTTGCCCATTCCTGAAAAGAAAGGCCAGGCAGTTTTCACCCGCTCTCCTAGAAATATGAAGCTTGTGTGGCACTGCCTGACTCATGCTTGAGGAAGAGAAATCACTTTTGTTAGGCTTCCCTAGGCTTCTGTGTCCTGCTGTGGAGAGTGGAGTGTTTCTTGCTGAAAGACCATGCAGCCCAAGCAAAGACACCCATGTGTCCTTCTGTAAAGAGCCCAAATGCAGACCTAGCTTCTTACCCCAACTTTCACAGACTCCCTTGAGAGGGGCAGAGAGGAGAGAGCTTCACTAACAGCAGTTAGGGGAAGTCAAGTCAGTAACTCCTGGTTCACCCATGAGCTATTGCAACCATTTTTTATCATCACTCATACAGAAAGAAAGTAGAATTTCATGGGTTTTTCACAGAGGACAGCAGAACACTGTCCAAATTGCTGGCCAGATCTGCACATCAGTGATTTTCTTTCTTTCTTAGTATAAGCCAAATTTTGTGTTTTTCAGTACAGATTTGGGATCATGGTTGTGCCCAGTTTCATGAACATGAAAGGCTTTCTATTATCAGCCTTCCACCAGAGCAATTTTAACAAGACTTTAGATTGTCCATTGCTCTATCTACCTTTAACAGTTTTCTCACAGATGTTTAAAATCTGAAGTCTCAGTACTATTACTTAAGACCCACACTCAAGAAAACATCTACATCAGAGACACTGCACTTGCACTTGGGCATCAACGTACAATGACTGCAATATGCAGATTGGGTTGCAAGCACTTTGAAAAATCTGGGCCTAAGAGTGAAGGTCGAATTCAGTATGTCATAAAACCAAACGGAAAGGAATTTAGGGACCAAAAGTACATCTGGATTGTTTCCTGCTGCCAGGGACTTGCTGGCTCCCAGGGTCAGCTTCTATCTTACAGTGGGGAATAGAGGCCACCTGAGAGCTAAAGGCAAAGAGACCTCTCCCTGGCGGGGGACAATGCTGAGGGTTGGAGCTCATTTCTCACCACAGGTCCCAGAGCATGAAGAAGTCTCACAACCATCAGTGTTTGTGCTGAAGTGCTCCTTGTCCTGCCCTCTGAACTACCTCTTCCTTTACAGCAAAGACATCAACAGTTTTCATGATCCGTTATTTGCTGATTAATGAATATTTGCAATAAAATAAAACCAACACAAACTTGAAGTAAATGGAAGTTAGAGAAACATGGTAGCATACAAGAAGTGAGAACACATCACAACACTCCAACATACAGATCCTCTTCCCACAGTTAAATGGGATGAACTTATGATGGCAAAAGCAAATTCCCAGCAAGAATGAGTAAGAAGCAGCATTTTCAAATAACTTTTGAAAAATTAGTAGACAGATAATTAATCACTTTGATGTTTCAGGCAATGTGTTCTTTGGATGCTGTGTCAAAGAATATTGCAAACAGCAAAAAAGTGAGAGAGACTAACTGCAGTGTAAATTGAAGCGTATTTTGGTTTTGTAAGGTGAATGACCTATAGCCCCTTCTTTTGTGGCATGCTGTATGTTGATTGGAAGACCAAGAAGTCATCTGTTTATGAAATGATTTTCTTGTTCCTTTTTAGTGATTCTACAAATGATCAAATAAGTATTTAGCCAGTAAGACATTAAAATGGCCCAAGGACGTTACAGGTGCTGAGGGACATCAAGGGAAAGAGTTCATTCCCAGTTTTTTTGGACTAAATCTTTTTCCTTCCCATTCTTGAGTCATCTGTTCCTCTCTGTGGCTGTTTTTGGGAGAGAAAGGAACTCTGGTGAAGAAGGTGAGCTATCATGCCAGAACTAAAAGCCATACAGCATCCCAACTATCAGTATCCTCACCACAGCTTCTACCTTATTTGCGTGTGACACAGTCACATCCCAATGCTTTAACCAGCGAGAGGTCTGAAGGGTTAGTCTTGCAATAAAGAAATGGATGAAGCCATCCCATTGACACTATGAGAAAATCTTACGCAGGCTGTAATGGGAAAGCCCTGCTCATGGGGGAAAAAAACCCACTGTGGAGTGACTATAAGGAGATCTCTTCACCCCTTTGTGGCGTGAAGCAAAGGGAAGAGAGGTCTGGACAGAGCCATGTCTAACAGAGCCCATCCTACACTGTCTACCTCCCATAACCAGGCAAATAGTGTGAAGCATCAAAGTGGATAATCAACTACAAGAAACAGAGGAGAATCCCCAAACCACCGCTACTGACCAGCTGTGTCCTGCTTCTTAGAGAGGTGATACCACCATCACAAAAAAACAAACCAAGGGAATGCAAGACATATGGAGGGATGTTGAGTGAATGGAAGAAATTTAGGAAAAAATGCACATTAAAAAAAGAAGAAAGAAAAAAAAAAAAAAGAAAAAAGGCCTTCGCCTTACCAAAGAAATCATCCCGTACTATGAGAGCCATCCCATACGAGAAAGGGAACAGAAAGAGATGGGGACAAAGGGGAAGAAAGGAAGAGAAAAAAAGCAGCCATTAAGTACCAGTCTGTAAATAGCAAACAGAGCAGCTCATCAGCATGTGTACATCTGTGTGTGGTGCCAGTATATGTGATGCTCAGTAGTAACTAATCCAGGCCTTGTCCTGCTGCAGCTTGGCCTAACAGGGATTTACACCTGAGATGTCAGGACAAGCTCGAGATGAGCTCATCTGTTTCTTCCATCTTCATCATTTCCCCTGGACTGCACGTCTTTGGGTTTCCCATCCCCACAACAAAGGTAGTTCAACAGACATTATGAATAGGATGAGGGAAGGACAGGGGCAGGAGGAAAAACAAAAGGGGGGGTTGGATATCAAAGCTCTCATCTGGCCTTTTTGCACAGGCCCAAATCCACCTCTGCACTGCGACAAACTCCAACTCAACTTCAGTGGGAGGTTTTCTGAGAAAGGACCACGAAAAAGTGGTTTACAGTAAAACCAGTTAGAACTAAAAGAAAGGATGATGCCATCCCTTTCTTTTGTAACCTCACAGAGCCAACACCAAGAGGTGCCGGGCAAAGGAACGTGACAGAGCTCATCGCCGCACAGCATGACGCTATCACGCTGCATAAGTCACCTGCCTTTACTACAGGGAAAACTTCATCCGATTTGCACTGAAATCAAGAGAGATCCCCTTGACTTCATCTGAAATTGCATCAGGGCCCAAGTGCATTTCATGGAAAGGTGCAAACCTTCTGACGACAGAGCGTGGCCCTAAGGCAGTGAGTCTCCTTCACCAAAACAAAAGACAGAGCTATCACTTAAACTCCTGCCAGAAAGGCAAAGCTTCAACGAAAGACAGAGGCTTTGCCACTCTAATCCATCAAGAAAGTTTCTTTAATGTTACTACAACTATTCCCGAAGAGGGCCAGTACGCATCAGCTAACCCACAGTGGCCATCATGCACACGGAGGGATTCCTCACAGCGTGGTTCGCTGAGAGAAGAGCAGGAACCTAACTCAGTCCTGTGCCCACCCGAGCTCTGCTCCAAGCACAGCACCCGTCTTGACAGAAAAAAAAAGCACTTTGAGCCCCAAGACCTTGAGTGACAGGCCAGTGTAACACAGTGGAGCAAACCTGCAGAAAGCCACACAAGAAAAGCTTATTGAAACGTAGCAGGCATCTGAGCACAGAGCAGGGATGTCCTGCTGCCCAGGGACCCACCGGTGCAAGGCAACCAAGCGAGGCGAAGGTGGGAGAAGTCCGCAAAGCCAACCGTGTTTGGACAAGAGCAGGGGAGTATCACACGTGTATACCACGTCATTCGACCTCAACAAGGAAAAAAGAAACAAGAAAGGAAACTGAGCAGAGGAGATACACACCTGAGAACTCCCCTATGGGCCATGTCCAGCGAAGCACAGAGAGACAAGGGAAAAAAGGAAGTGAAAAAAGGATCAATCAGTGACTGAAACCAACAAAATAAAAATTTTGTTCAAAAAAAATTAACAATGATTCAGCCATTTCAATGTCAAAAGGCATGAAATAGTAAGGACAGGACCTGCCATGACTGTAGATGGCATGACTCTACATACAGGACATAAAAAAAAAAAATCAAGGGAAGGTAACCCGTGGTACAACTGCAACCACATGCCTCAGCCCACTTTTCCAGACATGAATCTCAGGCAATCGCATCTTCCTGGACTGGATAAACCTTTATTTTCTCTTTATTTAGTTGTGTACCACTAAATGCAGAACAGCTAGTTCCCACTACCTTCACATTTCCCCTCCCCTTGTGATTTTAGCAACTAGATCTTCTGATAATAAATGTGCTCTTCAATGATACTTCAGCTTGCAAAAGACAATTAGTTGCATTTAAAAAAAACTTTTTTTTTTTTTTACAGTGCAGTGATGGGACTCTGTTTGATAATCCCATTTCAACTTCTGTACAAAAAGCTATATATAAACTTACCGCTAATATGGCCGAATTTCTGTCTTCACCACAAAACCCGTTATTTGATGGGAGGTTTTAATCTCCAAAGCAAACACTGTTGGGCATCTAAAACTGAAAGGAAGGACCTGCCCATAGCACACAACCAAACTGCTGGTGCTCCTTTGCATCCAGAAACTCTTGGGATAGTGAAGAGCAGGAAGGGGGAGATAGGAGAAGGGGTAGCCTACCCAGGATCGGGAGGTAAGAACCTGCGATTAACAAGTGAATACGCAGGAAAACAGCCAATTAGTGTTCCCAAGGCTGCAGCGAGAAAGAAGGGAATTTGGTCTACAATTACCACTAGTAAATAATTGTTCTCATTCCACATTTTTCTCCAGAATACTTCCTATACAAACTCATGTATGAAAAGCAGTATTAGAGGCAGGGGAAGAAACCCACATATTTTATTCGTTATTTTATATTCAAAAATTGCAATGAAGAGTGCCAGTTTTGCACCAACCAATGTTGGTTGCTTTGCAGATACCCAGAAGGAATGAGTGAGATTTTCCATTCAGGAAACAGACTTGCCTGACAGCTACTGCTCAAGGGTAATTTCTGTAAGATCCTTCTATTTTAAAGTCCTCTTTAATGAGATTTCTCTTTCTTTAAGAAACTGAGTCCAAAAGGAGAGAATATTCTTTGAAGATTGATTGCCAAGTTTTGAGAGAGACTAGAGGAAATATTCAAATTTCACTTAGGTGGGGTAAACTTCATTAATTCTTTTGATTTACAGAAACAAGTGAGCTCCAAATATGACCCAGAAAGAGAGAGAACTCGTTTGGTTTGTGGGTCTTGTTTCTTACATCACGTCCATAAAACACAGTTTCCTCTGTGGCTCTTCAGACTCAAAGGTATAGCAGGAAGAGAGAACAATTTATCTGATAAAAAAGGCAAAATTTTGAATAATGTTGACAGATTTGTCAGATCTATCCTTTTGCTTCCACCTTTGCCAGACTTTGTTAGTGCTTTCTATTGCGCAAAGCCAAAAAAAAAAAAAAAGTACTGATCTCATTTCTTGGTCAGAGACATGACCTCTAAGATCTCTCTCTGCCTTCCTCCCTTTGTACAATCCTGGCAACACGTGTGTTCATTTTAAAGACCACTTATGTGGACAGAGTCAGTAGCCAGAACTCAAAAAAAGGATTAATTAGATTAACATTTCTCACAGGAAACTCACAGAACTACCTGATTTCACCACAGCCCACCTCCCAGGTTTGAAAAGGAACCAGGAGAAGCCTTCCTATTCTGCTAGCCTGCCGTGCAATCACCTGCAAGAGTTTTGCTGCTCTGCTCAAACCGGAAAATTGTCCCAGCACAGAAACCTATTTTTCATAAGCCACGCTTACATGGGCACTGTTCAGCAAAGTCTCCGTACATTTTTGTTACAAGTGGTAACTGCCAAACAACAGATGTCTCACAACCCAAAATCAATCACTGGTCTTTGGGCAGCCTTATTACTGGAAGAGGTGAAGCACCTTTGACTTGTAACTGAAATTGTGGTGATCAACCTCGCAAGGTTTGGGCCCTTTGAAAACAACAGTTTACATTTCTCACTGATCACTGGGTCAGACTACAGGGTAATCCAAAGGGGAAGTGGATTCCCAGAAGGCAAGCTTCCAGAAGTGGGAAACAGGTTGTCTGAAGCAGTTCATACACCAAGCAAATCATTTTCCTGAATAGTAACTCTTAGAAGCTGACAATCCCTGATGCTCCAGCCATTTTGGGGAGAGAAGGAAGCAGCAGTTGGCACAGTGATTACTGGAAGACAGCCATATAATCAGCCATACACTCTCCTAGATAAGGAAGCACCTGAGGACCAAGACAAAAATAGATGGGCAATGGCAAGATCGTCAGTGTTTTTAATGCTTTGATTCTGCTGGGAAGAGAGTTCCCAATAACGTACAGGGGCTGACTAACCAAAATTCATTCCACAGCAGGTAGATGAAGCTTTAACCGTCACATGTAGTTCCTACTGTCATCTTCACTTTAAGCAGGAGTGCCAGCCCTTCTGCAATGACTGCTAACATCCAGGTGATTCTCAAACCCGGAACTCTTGCTTTTCCTTCTAAATTCTTAATTTTGTAAGTATCTGCACATTGGCTCCAATTGCGGGCAGAGAAAGCCTATGCTTTCATCTTGACTCTTCTGTAGATTTTTTTTCTTCTGGCAGTCTTGAGTTGGAGGTGAAACAATAGACGTTTTAACACTTCTGGCAATGGTCATCAATCCATGCACGAGAGCTCTCTTGCATGTTTGCAGGGCTAGCACCATGCTTCTAAAAAAAAAAAAAAAAAAAAAAAAAAAAAAAAAAAAAAAAAAAGACAAACCTACCCATATCAAAAAGGTATTGCGAGTGTTCTGATGATAGTCTGGAACATGTTCTTACATTCCAGTCACATTATTGCCTATAATAGTACAATTTCCAGATTTTTGTCTTTGGTAAAGCAAGAAGTATTGCATTAACCTCCTTTCCAGTCTTCAGACCACGTCTTCATGGTTAAGTCTTCGGTGAATAGCGTAAAATCCATCCTCTCTGCAGAAACATACCCTTTTAGAGGGTCCTGATACAAGACTCATATTCAAAGGTGATAAAAGTATCTTCCTAATTTAATTTCTGCAAAGGTGAGCTGCTGTAAATCTGTGACATGATTCAGCTCATCCTGTTCTGGACATACATACAGAACAAAACTTACAAGATTATCCATAAGCAGCTCTTTTATCAGTAATCACCAGAAAGGAAAGGTACACTTTCAGATCAGATCTCTTGCTACTAAATGCATAAAAGGAATATTGTTGGAGTCCTCACGTCTCTAAGGCTCCTTAAACCAAGCAGTAAAATAGAAAGTGAGCTACACAGTTATAAACTCAGCTGCTGAGTCAGCTACTTGTATTGTGTGAGTATTACAAGTATTACAAGACCACTATAATTGTCCTGATTCAGGAAAACAGTCAGCAGGACTTAAGAACATGCTTAAATTCTGTCATGAATTAAGGTCTAGATACTCAAGAGTCCAGCACCAAAAAGTATGGCAAGGGCTCAGACTGCTACCTGACGCAAAGCTGCTTCTCTGACTGCTTCAAAGTCCTAGTCAGGAATATGGAATATAACCACACTTCAGGTATTACAAGCTCCTTCAAAATCAGCCTAAAAAGTGAATTACTACATCTCTTAGACTGACTATAAAAGGGTAAAAACTGCAATACAGACCATAATATTTCCTTATCATTTAAACTTCAAAAACTTAACAAAAGGAGTTACTTTCTTGCAAATTCCAAACAAACTCTTTATTCCAAGTGAAATTGCTAGTGTGTAAAATTACTCCGGGAGGGGCAGAAATTTGGGGGAGGAAGCAGAAGGAGCAAATTTTGTCTTCAAACTGTTTGTGTGGGAGAATCCTATAGAAAAATAACTTACGCACATAAAGACAACCCAAATAAAAGTTACCCAACAGTTTAAGTTATTTCTAAGTAAGCATTACTGTACTACAGGTACATTTTTCAGTCACATAATGTCTCAATTTCCATGCCATTTTTTTAAAAGCTAAACATCCAAGTTCTGAAAAAAAAAAAGAGAATTTAAGCGCTTCTAGAAGCTTAATATAGTTGTCATTGTACCAGAGAAACCAGAATGGTTCTAAACAAGGTTTTACCTAGCAGATCTGCTCCTTCATCAACATCTCCGATAACCTCGGACCCTGCTGTGGAAAGTTCATGATACAGAGAGTCTGTGTTGATGCCAAATGCTTTGTTCACAATCCCCTGTGTTGGGCTGTTGGAAGAAAAAAAAAAGGACTCTTGTTACTTGGCAACATTTAAGCTAGAACATTTCTCTCTGAAATACTGAGCCATCCCAGACCTGAGAGCACATTCCACCTGTTCACCATGGGCTGATTCAGGGAACATATTGAGTAAAGAAAAAAGCATGTTTTATTCCCCATATCAAGGACAAGTACCTATCATGCACCACCTCAAAGCTCACCCAGCTGACTTCCTTTTAAATCATAATAGATAATGACTATTCAATATTTGATAGGAAAATTTCAACTCGACGAAGTTCTCGGCTCTGACTTTTCAGACTCTGCAAGGACTCCCACACGCCTATCAATTTAGATAGCAACCTTAGATAGCAGTAAGATCAGATAAGGACTCAAATGTTGAAAATAGCAGTGGTCTTTTTTCTTCACCAACTGGTAAGTGAAATCAGCCTGAAGGGTTAGTTTCTTCTTCTTCTTTGGGTGAGTCTATGCACCGAAATGCTTCTTCACATGTCAGGAAAATGTATTTCATTAAAGGTAAATCAAAGTTAATGTTTTCAAATCATATCATACGGGAGCACATTTCCACCTCTTAGTGTCTTTGGTACCATCAAGAATCTTCTTGCATTTCTTGACAGTCTCATGGCTCAAACAGAAAACAGCTGTTACAGGAGGTGAGGGTGAGGCAACCTCTGGGATTGTCATTGCCTACTCTAAAAAAAGGTCTTAATGTGGGTCTAAACGCTTTTAAGTGCCCTGCCTTCTATGAGGGGAATCAGCCAGCATGAAGAGAGTGTGCAATTTTTCCAAGGGCAGTACCACTGGAGATTATCTCAAGTTGTGTGGCTTCATTCTCAGATAAATCAAGTCTTGGTGATAAAGCCTGGAGGTTACAAATGGGGTGTGGTAGCTGTCTCTGATGTTGCAGAGTTACAGCACATTGCAGAGAAAAGGAAAAAAAATAGTGGGTTTTTTTAATTACAGAAAAATTACAGCTACCCAGACATCTGAGAGCACTGAGGACTTACAAATGCGTGCCATGACTGCAGCAGAATTAACCAGCTCACGCAGTCTAATGGACAGCAAAAGTGACAAGAAGCAACAAGCACTCAGTGTCTGACCTGAAGACCCAATTCAGCTTGAACCTACCTCTTCAGCACTCAACTTTCAGAAGCTGTATACATCTCAAAAGCATTCTGCAAGCACACTGTTCAGCAGCTCCAGAGTTAGCTTGTGCCTCCTGTAGCTTTCAGTCTCACTACCTGGATCACAGATCACTGCCTGAAGAGCTCCCAGTGCAGCAATCCTCTCCGTTCCCTTCTTTTCCTTGGGTTTCACCAATTTTCGATCTGATCTCATCAGTTGCTTTTGTCCTCCCCACACAGAGCTGTTTCGGCTACCTAGATTCCTCCTGCATCTGACCCTAAAATTGTCCATGCATCCTACATATTCTGAGGGGAGCTTAACTGTATGTGGTATCACAGTTGAGAAATGCATCTGCTGCTCATACCCTTCTCGATGAGGGTGCTCAACAGGGGGAATCCAGTCTAGATTTGGATTGTGAGAAAATCTTGCCTTAACTTTGTCAGGGTATTATCTTCTGCATACTTGTAAGAGCTAGGGCGTTATTTTTGCTGGTATACTGCCAAATTACCCACTGGATGAGGGTAAAAATTAATGAATCCTGTAAAATCAACCACCAGACCTTAGTAAAAATGAATCAAGGTACCTAGACTAACGCTTCTAGACTAATACATGCCTCACAGTAATATGGTGCCCAAATTAATAGCCTTTAGGGAGCCTCCTATTTAGCACAAAATGGGTGATGGATAGGAACCAGAGCAGCAGAGTAGTTCAGTAGAAGTCTGCTAATTCAGAGGACTCTGTTGAGGTCCTGAGTGCATTGATGGGTGAAAATTGCTCTGACCAGCCTCACCTGGGACCCACACCCACCCACTGGTCCAAGGGCTCCCTTTAACCTTAGGCCTGCGCCTTCAGTCCTTCTCTGAGCTATGCTGTAGGTGTACCTCTCTTCAGCCTTGTCTCCTGCTGCTCATGCGTAGCACCAGGACCTAATTCATCCCCTTGCCTTGTCTGGGGCTGCTGATGGAGCTCGTTATCAGTGCTCTGCCCTCTCTGCTCAGAACCTGAGGGACTGGGATCACTGGGGTTACTCCTGCTTGTCCTCCCTTGTGGAGCAGCCCTGCTCCTGCTCTTCAAACACTTGACAAAATGAAAACTGAAAAAAGCTTGAGGTTTTAAAACTGAATTCAGAACTGATCTCTTATTAGACAAATGCCTTTTTCCTCTTCCTGATAGCTTAAGCCCATGTCCCCTTTCCCTGTCTTAAACCTTTTGTTGCTCTATCTCTGTCCTCCCTGGTCCGGCAAGGCAAACAAACCCAGTTCTGGGTCAGCTGGACAGATCCTTCTGCAGATTACCAGCAGACATTTGTCTTCTCTGGAGAACTCAAAGAAGGTCAGGACCCTTCATATTCGCACTAGGCAGAATATATGGACTTTCTCAAACAGCTGCGTGTTGAACTCAGCGTTAGCCACAGCATCCACTCCTCATGCCTCATAAAACCAAGCAGAAGAGCACACAGTGAAAAGTCACAATCAATACCTGTTACCAGTGCGTTCCAGGCGGGGATCCTGACACATGTCCAGCTCTGGAGTAGAGTCTATGATGTCCTGAACATCAGACCACTCATCACTGCTGCCCATTCCTAGGTAAGACAATACATATGATCTATAGGATCAGGACTTTCACAGGATGGTGTTCCTTGAAGGGACTTTTGCAGCTTTGTATATCGAGGTTTCAAAACTTCACGGTGTCGTGTTCAAAGTCTTAAAATAGGAACAGAAAGTGGCTGATCATCTAGAGTCACAAATGCACCAGCGCTGGGAAGCTGCCCTCACAATTCCAGAGCAGGAAGACCATAAGCATCCCCTCCCTGCCACCATACCAGAGTGTGACCAAGGTCATTGGCCTGAATCCTCATTAAAATGTGATAACCAGAAATACTTAATCCATTAAAATAAATTCCAAATGAACTTTTTATTTGTCAGTAAAAACTCTTCAATCACCATGCAGCTTTAGCTGAGATCGAAGACAACACGGTGATTTTCCGTATAGCTTCACAGAGATTAGTGTAGTTATGAATTGGCACTATTTAGTTTTAATAGAAATAATTTTTCAATACAAATTCTCAAGTCTACAACTGGTTTAGATACCCATTACTGTGAAATTTCACTTAAAAACTGATACATGAAATCTACTCTGGTTTCTGTATAATCTACAGTCTGAAGTCAGTATTTAAAGAATAAGGAACTTCCTCCTCTTGTCAAGTCACATTTATTGGATACCAAACTGTTCAGAAGCTTAGACTTGCATGTATTCTAAACAAGCAGTATGAACAGTGTCTGTTCACACAAGGAATTCTTGAAGGATTAAAGACCTAATTTGTAAACTACATTAGTCCCTCAACGGTGTTAGATGTGAAATTTTTGACCTTTCCGAACGGCCTCAGTAGCCAAATATACAAAGCCCATGACAACTTGAGTGTTGGTTTTATTCTTTTAGGCTGGCATTGTACACCAGCTGGCAACAAATGCCATGTTTGAAGACAAAGCGTGATGTGTATCTGTTGCCAAAGTAGGCACCCATACACCAGTGGTTCTCAAGCTCACAGAAACAGAGGCTTCCTTTTCTTTATTTTTTCAAGCTGGGAAGCTTTTCTGCAAATACCTTTGAGTACCTTTTTTTGGTAGTTCAGCTCTAAGGCATTTGCATCACTGACAGACATTTTAATTATAGATGCATAAAATACGTATTTAAAATTCAAGCATCTGTGTTCCTCCTCATCATGGAGATCTGATTTTGCATTACGTGTGAGAAATAGCTGAAAGGTTGAATATGCAGGGCACATAGGAAAGATACAACTATCTGCCTTGAGCAGATTCCACAATATGATACTTCCACCAAGAAGAAGGAAGCTTTCACATGCACGACTTCAGAGTTGCACACATATCGAAGAGAGCAGACTTTGACCCAAGAAACCTATTGATGGTAAACGAGCTTGTAAAGCAGCAACTGTAAAAATAAGGGTAAGTATTTATAGGGCATTCAAACCACTGACATCCGTGCTCAATTTCTCTGACACCAATGTTTATACTGACTTACTCTGGCCAGGATCACCAAACAGACCACAATTTAACAGTTAGCTATGCAGAAGCCATATACTTTTATGGAGAACTACACTAGTTTCTGGCAGGTTGACATCTGTGACCCTGGGACCCCCTCGGCTGCTAATATAAATACAGAATGGGACTCAGTCATGACAATTCTCATTCAAATGCTACAACAAAAGATGTTACATGTTGTTTTATAGTCTTAACTTGTTAGGAACCAGCTTGTGAATGTTAGCAGAGGAAATTCCTCTGTATTACTTAGGAAAAAAGATGATCATCTGGTTCAGATGCTAACCTCGGAGACCTACGCTCATCCCTGTGCTCCTGCACAGACTTTCCTTATGATCGTCAGCTAGTTTTACAGTCCTTTTGTATGTAAGTTCATGACCTGTAGAACACACCACTTCCCATTTCTGAAGGCTGCTGCAAGTCTAAATACGATACAGGGTGGGAGTTGCTCAGATACTACATTGGCACAGCTATATTAAAAAGCACAGAAAGGGGCTTTTATCATGTTATTACACCATTTTATTTAAACAGCCTGGTGCTAAAGGCTTAGGTGATGGCTTTCCTGACAAGAAATCATGATCAAATTACTAAAGGACTCCAGGAAGTGGAGAGAAAACAACTGTAACTTCCAAAGATTTGGGGGGTTTCTTATATGAGAAATAGACTAAAAGAAAACAGCTTATTTAGTTAAGAAAAACAGCTGGATATAATTGCCATTTTTAAACACATCAAGGTGTGGGATAAACATACAGAAGGGGAAAATAATTATTTAACCTGACTGACAAATTTGGCATATGAACAACTGGATATAAAATACTTATGAATAAATCCAGAGAAAAAACTAAATGGAAGCTTTTAACTATCATATTGATGAGGTCCAGAAACAGCTTTCGAAAAGCTCAGTTAGACTAAGATGGGACTTGACTGTTCATGAAAGAGGTTCTATGACATGGATGAATGCAACTGCAGAGGACTAAACTCAATAACCTATTCCCATCCTGTATTCATATTACTGACGTTTTAAAAATTTGCTACCCACAAAACTGCTAACATCCAATTAGCCCTGTCTCACTCACATATCTTTCTAAGGTTACCTCAAATTCTATACTTATGAAGCTGATTACCCCTCAGTCTCCCAGCCTCTTCCTGTAACAGAGGGACACAAGCACTGGGAAGTCAATTACTTTAATGACCAAGTACCCAAGCTCCAGCTTCCATACCTATGCTGACATTCCTCATCTCCTGCGTGACCTGGACTTCCATGTTCCGGCTGTTCCGCTTTTCTCGCGCCCTCTTATTGCTCTTGGTCGTGCCATTGTATTCACTGATGGGCTGAATGCTCTCGTTCAAGGGTGTGACGGCAGCAGAGGGCACAGATGACGTGGGAGTATTGGACTTGGTTCCAGTGGTGCTCGGTGTGGCAGCTGCTGAGGACTGCCCAGATTCGGACATTTCATCTTGGGGGCACTACAGCAATTCCAAGGTGGGGGAAGAACAAAAAGCGAAAAGCACAGCTATACATTTCAATTAATCTCCCATTTGTTGGTGTATGGCTGCCTTAAAGCATTATGGAGAATAAGTCTTGCTCGCTGTACCACCTACATGTCCAGCACTTGCTGGTGACACTAGGCACTGCAACCACAATGAAGCAGTGAGTTCTCATGCTGAACTCAGCAAGCAAATCCCACCTGTGAAAGGACTGATATCCTTCCTCCTTTACTACTAAACATTGTTCTTCACAAGTCACATCAGTATGTGATCCCTTCATCATGCATCTCAGGAAAGGTAGCCTTATCGTAAGTGAAAAGCACCTCCAGCTCACGCTGACTACAGTGGAAGCTGAAGGGCTTTGGCACTTGCGGTAAGCCAGGCCAGCATTTCCCAAGACTGGAAGGCAACGTGGATATTGCTTGGGAAGGATCTGAAGTGGCCTCTTAGAGGTCTTGGATGATGTCATTACTGTAAGCCACCAACACAACGTGGATGAGAGAACAGCAAAGTGATTTTGACACTAAACTGCAGAAGCAAAGCAGATACCAAGCTGAGATGGTCTGACTTTGCTAGCACAGGAGACCTGTGTCCCCATACCACCTTACGCAGAAGCTAGCCAGGCATGGGTCCAGCTTGACAACACAGCAGAAACAGGTGTGGTCTCCCCACTTCCAAATGACAGGACAACAAGACCCAAGAATTTAAAAATCAGAAGCTGACAAATTAACATAGGAGGTGGATTCCCAGTGTGAAATGCACACAATGGCTCTCAGTTTTACAGACATTACAGCCCCATTTCTTGTAATACCACCTTTTGAAAAACATGGGAGGCTTTCAAGGCTCTGTCAGGATTTTATACTGTGACCCTTGTTTGTCAATTAAAACAGCACTGCTTCACAGTCAGCCAGTTAACGTCCTGACCAATGCCGTGATCACTCCCAGACCCAAATGAGATCTCCCCATTCTTCACGGCAGCCCGCTCTAATTACTGCCTGCAGGGAGATGACAAAATTAATGTTGAGTGTTGTATGTGATAATGAGTTGCAATTGGGTGCAGTGACATTCAGCATTTGCACATCCAGACCCAGCTTTAATCTTTACTACTTGTCTCTCCCCTCCTGTGCAAGTACTAGAAAGATCCTGATTCTGCTCAGAGGCTGCTCTGAGCCTCCCAACCTTGGAGCTGTGACGCTGTTTCACTTCACTAATTTGGAAGTCTCAGTCTCTTGTTCTAATAATAACTTTACAACATGACAAAAAAATTCAAAATGGCATGAGAGAGAAGACTGAAAAAAAATGGTGACTTAACCCTTTGCAGCCATATTATTTTTAAAATCTGGAATCTTATTAAGATCTTCCTTTAATTAGACTGGCCTCTATATGCTTATCTTAAAATACCCCACTGTACATTGCACTGTGGAAGTCAAAGGTATTGCACTGCATCTGTGCATTTATACTGGAAATTTAAGATTTTTTATAACTGTGTTACCATTAAATACGATCCACATTTTGTACATAGTTTCTGCATGGTCAGTCCAAACAGCACCCACATTCCCACATGGACATTCAAATCATCTCCCTGAATATTTGCTGATTTTAGCATCAAGACTGAGATGGGGACTTTTCACTTAGGCTGCTACATGTGAAAACCACACTTCCCACCTCTATTTCATATTCCTGTTTCAGGAGCTACCTTCCTAATATGTAAAGAAAAAAAAAAAACAACAGGTTTTTGAGAACAAATATGATCCAGTAAGCTTTGTACTACTTCAACTTCAGTCTGCCTGCTGTGCTTTCTAATGTACAAAGGGACAAAGAGTATCAAGTGTAAAGTACAACCATAAAACCTCTTTCCCCAAAGAAAACTTCTGTTGGATGAAAGGATTCAGAGATGTTCTTGTACCCACTGTAAGTCTATAAGCATAACCAAAGTCCATGAGCATCTTAGCACTGTATAAGAGACACCCAGGTGGGTCCACGTGTCATTCCTTGTTCTTAGGAACTAGATGTCATTCAGAAAGCCTGTATCATCACTGTCTATAGGTCGATATTTGCATCAGAGATATCCTGTAACTTCTTGTTTATTGACATAATCTGCCGCTCACTCAGAACACACCAGTGAGTAATTATCCTGGTCTTTCACTTACTCTTTGCTTATACATCTGAGTTTTATATTTACTTAGAAAACGTACTTTATCAACCTACCAGCCTGCGTTGGAGAAATTCCTTCCAAATGTAAATACTACTAAGGCGCTCCTCTTCACAGTCCAGAAGCTCTATTAATCTTTGCTGGTATCTTCCTTCCTGAGTGCTTCGTTAATGCTAAGTATTCCACTAAGTGTATGGCTCTCCTCTACAGCGTAGGAGGCATTCTCCATAACCCATAGCTCACCCAAAGAATACTCTCCACAACCACCACTTACCTACAGCCATACCTGTCAACCTCCTAAACATCAAATGTGTAGTAGTGACCTCCAAAATGCATTGCAAAGGCCCAACATTCATAGCAGTCATATGTCACCATGAGAAGCCACAATTGTATGGTTATAACACTGAAAGCATAGTACATAAAAACAAAAATGTTAAGGACTTTCATCTCCAAAACATTATATAAAATAAATGTACAACTGAATGTAAAAATAAAATAATATAATGACAGCAACTAAAACAGAAAATAGTAATAATAAGTATACAAGGACACTTAAAATATAACTACAATATGGCCCCATGAAGAAGGAAAACTAGTCAGAAGAGTCAGGATATACACACTGGGAAGGTGAGTCACGTGTGCAGTTGATGTCAGTGAAATACCAGAGCTGCTGAAGAAGCAGCGAGGAGTGCATGAGCAGTACTGCTGAGATTTCAGTCATGCAAAATATTTAAGAAATAGCATTCCAGTCAGAGAGTGTGCAAGAAGCTTGCAGAAGGACAATCTCCGTTCCAAATCGCAAATCTAGTAAGTCAGTCAATCACATCCTTTAATTGTTTATAGATTTGCTCCATACTCTTAGGAAATCCTCCATAACACGCTACCCCATCCAAGTCTTCCACAGCCCAAGCTCTCTAACTCCACCCTACTGGCTAGCCTCCTTAAACCCAGCATCCCACTTCTGAGTTTCCCTAACGAGCACCAACACAAATCCCAGCACTACCCGTCAGATACATCTGGAGTAGCACACTACTACTTCTGCACAAAGCTTTCTTGTCACCAGAAACAGATTTTTTTGCCTGACACCACCACCAAATCACTAAGAGATCCAGTCAGTAACCCTCCATTACCTGAACTTGGACATCAAAGCTTCCAATTTATCTGGGTTCCTGTTGCATTCTCCTGCAATGCAGACACTGGGTTATCAGTGAGATCCACTTAACTTCTTTCAGAAGTTCTGCAATGGTACCACTTAAAGAATTACGCCTTAGCAAGTCTGTGGAAGACGGATCTAACCCCAACGTTCTCCCAGCTCTTCTTTAAAAACTAACCTGTCACACACGCCTGATCGCTAGAGAGCTCGAGGGCATGTTCACACCATAGCGTGCAGCACTACCTGGAGATCCCAAGGAATAAACTGGTTCCAGAACCAGAAGCGGGTTGGTCTCTGTGCATTTTGGTTGCTGTCTGTGTCCTTGCAGCAGTGTTGTGTCAGCATAGCACTAGTCTGAAGAAACACATTCATGCTCTATCTTCATTTCCACCATCCTTAATCACGTTATTGCACTGTGGCATTGCTATTCCATAATTCCAGGCAAAGCTCTCCAGGAATGACTGTAGGACCCAACTGGCATTCCGCAAGTTGCTATGTTTCCCAAACTTCTGTGCCTCTAACACTACAGCAAGAGTTGGGTTCCAAGAACAGTCTCCATCCTATCCAAAGATCTTGCTTTTGGATTTCCAACTTCCATGACAGCAGAGGGCTGACGAAGTGCTAAGGTTTGTGCTGTGCTAGGACTGGCTACTTTACAAAAGTAGTGTTAAAAAAGGGAAGTTGCTGCTTTGTTTTCTGCATAAATTTTGAATTTGTCTAAATTTCTTGTGCTATGCATCAAGGAGGCCACTCCTGCAGAGTCCCTCAGGCCAAAGTACCATTAATATCATCTGGAGACATGCAGAATGGGTACAACAACAAGCTGGATTTTTAATTTCTTTGCTGTTTTTCCTCCTCTTTGCCTTTACTGCCTCAATGTATTTTACAGGATTAGTGAATTACAACTTCTCAAAAGGAGACCAGTCCTTAGATGTGACATATAAAACACCTGATGTTCTACAAATTCCAGGCAGAGAGAAAGTAAATTCTATCAGACACTTTTAAAGCAGACCAGAAGCTCTGTGAGATACTGGTGGACATACTGTAAGCCATGCTGGGTAGATACACCACGGGCTCTCAGGCCTGTCACCAGGCATTTGTGGAACATCATTCAAAGGGAGGAATTTGGTGGGATCCTGAGCACAAAGACTTTGAGAAGTCTACAGGTACAGCTCATGGGAAGTGTGGGTCACCATGTGTAGTCTAAACTGTAAACAATTACAGTGAGCTGTCAACTAAGAGTACAACATCTGGGTCTTTGGGCTCAGACCAGTCTCTGAATGGCAGAGCAGAGCACCACAAGCAACAGGCAGAACCATGCAGCTGCTTCAGCGCAGTTGCAATGCTGTGAGGTTTTTGGCAAGCCCCAGTGCAGAAGGCAGCACATTGAAGGTGACAAGTGTATTGAAGGTAGACAACGCAAGTCTAGAGCAATGACTAGATATATGAGGAACTGAAGACCTTGAAGCACAGTGCAAGACTTGGGCATCCAGAGAGGATCAGGAGCCCTTTTTACTGAAGATAGGAAAGCCAGAACAGCGATCAGTCAAAAAGGATAAACACTGGAGAGCAAGCACAACCCAATGCCTGGTCCCAGCTGAGGTGCAAAAGCACTGCTCTTATCAAGGGGGAGAGAGGGGATGGGTTCCACCATTTCCTCTCCAAATAAGCTATAAAAAAAGTGAAGGATTTATCTTCCCTAAATCCCTAACTGCCTCCCCATACATTCCTTTCAACTTGGGGCCAGCCAAGTAAAGGAGATTATCACTGAGACAAGAAGCATGAGAAGTTGTGTCAAATCCCTCCCGCGCCATATGCCAGATCTGCAAAAGAATATCCTCCCACCTACAGCACAGCTACCAAAGGAGCAGACACACAGCAGGGAGAGGCTGCAAAGGGTTATGGACACATATTGGTCTCCATCTTAATGAAAACGTGGGATGCTGTTGACGGTGGGAGAGTGGGAAACCCTTGCTCTGTGATGGTCTATAAAACCTTGTAGCTGGAGTTGGACTGCAGCTGGCCGAGGTCACTCAGGTGCCAGTGGTCCAGTGTTGGGACGATCTTGGCCCCTATCTGCCCACGTACCATGCCATCCGTGAGGGGGAAGACATTCAGAGAGTTAGGACGTTCCTTCCTGCTAAACAGAGAAACAGAGAGAGAAGGGAAACCAATCTGTTAGCCATTTGTAAGATTCTTATAGAAAAGAAACAGCACACTAGTTTATGTGAAATATTAGTCACTAGAAATTGAATTGCACTCCTTCCCCTCACGTAGCAGCTGTATGAACTCCCAACTCCCACACTTCCATGGTGTTGTCTAGTCAGACCCATGGTGTCTACTGCTAGAGCCAGACATCTTCCTGGGCAGACTCTAAGAGGGAGGGGGTCAAGTGACCACAACAGACACAACTGACTTCAGTATGAAACATTTTGGGGGGATGCAAAAGTGCAGGGAACCATCAGCCAATTTAAGTCAGTGTATCTTCTGAGAAACAAAGGTACTGTGGGAAAACAAGCCACAGCAAACAACTCTCACAGCAAAAAAAAAAAAAGCTTCCATAGATCCTAGAGATGTTATCACTGGGTCAGGAAAGGCTTTTAAGTAAGAGTCATCTACATGGCACTTCTGTACATTCCACCCCAAATCTGGTTAGCTCCAACAGCAGAAATCAGAGGTTTTTGGATCACTTCCAATATTAAGCAGGAAAAATAATACTTGTACTCTCTGATCCCCTCTCCATATCCACATTACAATGCACTCAAAATTCAGAAATTAAACAAAGGTATAAATGAATGCATCATTCATATTGCCAGATGTCTGTAATTATGTTTTCTTCATCCTCTTCTTTCTGGCAATTGCAGGTGACTAGCTAGCTGCGGGTTTGATTCTGAATATAAAACCTGGCACAGGTTTTGAGACCAAGTTCCAGTGGGAGAAAATCTAGAGCAAGCAGTGGAGGTGGGAAAGGCTGCAGCAGCATGCCGAAACCGGCAACTGTTTTCGTGCCAGAGAAGCAGGCCTGCAGGGACAGAGCACACATCCATGGAGGTGATAACCCCAGCAGCCTCCACTAGCTGGACTCCAGTAGCCCTGCAGAGATGAACTAAGCTGATCCTCTGTGCGACATGCACCCACAAAGGGGTTCAATGATGGTACTTCACCTACTCCTGTATGGGGCTTCCGCTTATTGGTGCGGGGTGATGAAATCCGCCCTTCTGTACACCAGTATTAATAACAGTAGACCTTCATGTGCCTTTCTTTAATGATCACCAGTACTGGTCTGATGACCAGGCTAGGCAACCATCACAACCACCTCACCCGTGACTGTGGGCAAAACGACTGCAGCAGGACCTAAGGCCCCCCGGGACATATGCAAACACACTAACACAGGAGATGGTGCATGAACCAGCTCATTTATGAAGGAAGGAGGTGGAGCGTCTAGCAGAGGAGACAATGTTTGTGGAGAAAACCACAATGGCCAACCTTCCTATTCTCAGCACTGCCTGGCCAACACAGCGTGCCACACTGCTGTATCAGTGTCACTCGTGCTGAGGAATAATCGCTTACTGTGGCCTATCTTGGATAGGCAGAAGGGGCAGAAAGGTGTTTCCAGTGTGGCCCAGCAAGGAGATTTGGGATGCACTTTTCCTAAGGATCCGCATTAAAATCCTCTCCTGAAGATGCTAAAGACTCATACATGGAAGTTTCATACACAAACCCTCTTAGAAAGGCAGCACGTAACCGGATTTTAGAGGAATACAGATCATTGACACAACCTGATTAACCTTACTTTCTTTTATAGAGAAGATGCAAGCATCTTTCAACAGATTCAAAACCAGATTCATATATGATAGGGATTATCAGTTTCCTTGTAGCCTTTCCACTCAAAAGGCATCTTGGTGCTTGTTACTTTTAAATATTAACAATCACTGAAGGTTTATACAAAACATCCCACTGCTGTTTGTCTAAATACCGATTTATGACCCCTATCCTGCCATTTACACCTGCTCCTAATAGGTCATGATGCCAAAGTACATCTACCTCTGTCCGTCTTCCTGCATTTACCTCTCCTTATCCTACTGCTATCATTCCAAGACCCTGAAAGTTTCTAACAGCTGTGTTTTAAGTTTCTAAATAACACACTAGGGAAATTTTTCCCCTAATACGAAATCTTCACCCCTGGCACTGCAGTGATCTAAGCACCATAAGAAGTATTGTCAGTTATGTATAAGAGATGATGAAGAGATTCAAAACCAGAAATTAGAACTTTACGCCACAAAGACAGAAAATTCCTAGTTTTACAATTAAAGAAATAACTCAAGGGTCCCAAAGAGTCTACTGCAAAAGAATCATTCTTTTCAGGGAGGAAAAAAAAATAGGCCATTTTTTGAGCTGCTTTAACCATTAGTTTCATATCTTTCCTCTTCTTCAGGTTAGAATGATGGGCTTAAGGGAGTCATGCTTCACAGGTGTACGTAGCTAGAGAAAATTTCCTGCAACTGCAAAACATTCCTTGCAAAACAAGTGGTGCAGCCAGAGTATCTAACAACATGCTATAATATAAACGCTTTTGTGACTTGCTGGGATGGCCTGACATAACTCACTGGCAGCGCTGAGAAATATGAGACATCCCAAACGTATGCTGAGAGAGACATTAAATTGTACTTCCTCTTTAGGTAATCTCTATCAGACTTCTTTTGGGAACCCATAGCTTAATTCTATGTTCATATACAAACACATACACATTTAACATGCAAGGAGATACAGCACCCCATTGAATGTAAAGGGAACGTGTGAACTTCACGGTCCCTGCTAAACAGAGAACAGAAGTACGAAGTCTCCGTAGCATCAGAAGCTGTAGGATCTTCAGGAAAAGATTTTAACGTAGATTGTTAGGAAATTTCCTTGCTGAGTTTCTTTGGAAACACCTTCCAGCCTCTTCTGAACCTCCCAGGGAAGGGGAAAGAGCAAACACTACAGAAGAGCTAACTTTAGCTTTGCAGTCCTGGGGTTGACTACCAGTCTTCAAAGAACTTTAGAGTATCCTCAGGGCTGGTCTAAATTTTGAGTGCTGGAGTAACCTTCATGCACCCAATTCTTTCCAGTACAGGGTGACTCAACACTTGGTTAGTTCCACCTTGCATTAGTTACAAGATAAACAGCAACCTCCTCAATAAAGGTTTGCAGTAGCCAAAACTTGGGATCAGGATGCTCTACAAGTAACATCCTAAAGCTTACAAAACATAACAAAACTATGATTTGTTTGCCAGCATTTAAAGATGAGAACTGCTCTCTTTGCAGGCTCTGGGTGCCGAACTCACTGCCCAGCCCAAAGTCAGAAGTGCCTTCAGAGAGCTACTAACAGTGACACGCATTTTCTGCCCCGCTCAGAAAATATGCATGCCTTGTACTCTACAGTAAAATAAGGGAGAACAGATGACTTTTTAAAACATTCTGGGACATGAAGTGTAAATGTCCAATCACAGAGGACTGATCCTGTTTTGGGACTGAACTTCTGCGTCTTCTGCGTTTGAGTACACAAGCTTCTTCCTGACGTGATATCCCAGCAGCTTGGTGGCTCCCTCTGCCTCACCCGAATGAGCAAGTTTAACACAGGTGCCAGTAGACAAAGAGGGCAAACATGCCGGTACAGTACATTCCCAGCATCACACTATTGCCACTCAACAGCAACCTCCAAAACTAGGATTAACAAAGTTAAGATGCAGCAATAGGATTTACCTTTTCCTCCATGACTGGCGATGACTGCAGTGACAAACATAACAGCCAAAACAGAGCAGCAATCGCACAAAAAGCGAGACAAAAAAACAACCATTAGAGAGCAAAGGTCATGCAAACATGCAGCCCTACAACAGACACGGAGTACGCATGCACTGTAATCCACACCACGTGGAAGTGTGCGCTGTACTCATTACCCGTCTTGGATGGCCATAGATACGCACCCCCCGCAACAGTTCTTGCACAAACTTCTCTCAAGTGACAGGCAAACATACTTGGTGTACTTACGGTCTTAGGCAAATATGCATCCCTATGCAGTCTAGCACACCCAAGCGCATCCACAGATGAAAATAAATGCACTCAAATTTGTGTGACAGGCCATGAGAAATTATGCCCATGTCCCCCCCCAGTGCACATCAGTGCACCAAGATACGCAAACACTGGTGTTCACCCCCACCCAGCTGTGCAGTGACACAAAAACACACATCTGACCCAAGTGCTTGTGCACAAGCATATACAAACGCAGAGCTACATACACACGCACACACGCAAACAGTGCAAAGCTTGAAATGAAGGAAAAAGTCCCATTTCCCACTGGTGGTTCCTACAGACTCAGATCATAGACCCATCAGGGGCTTTCATAGACATAAAGTGTTTCTCTTTTTTTCTCTCCAAGGAGACTAGCAATATGCCTCACTTAAAAGGGTAAAAGACTAATTTCTCTAATATGAAGAGGCAATTCTTGACTAAAATTTTGCCCTTCACCCCAGAGAATGGCAGTCTTGCAGATATAACCAGTAACACTTTTCACTGTGCATCTCTTTCACAGAATGATAACATAAAGACACAATTAATATTAGCTTATTTGAAAGTTGGGGAAGGGAAATCTCATTAAAATCAATTTCTACCATGCAGTCCAACCCAAATTTGGCAGGTCCATATATGAACCACCCTTTAAAAGAGAGAGGCCCTAAGCATGCTTTTGTCTATGGTACTTTTATATTTTACTGTGTAAGTACTTCCACAGATATATTCTTATTTACAGAAGGGTAAGTGGGGAGGGAAACAAGCCTAACACGCTTAACCCATTTCAGCTGTAACACTAGGATCAGACCATGTTCTGGCAGCCCACTGTGGACTTCCAGACTGCGAGGGGGAGAGGAGCAGGAAGAAAAATAGTCTGATAAGGCAGATTTTATGAATAGAAGAACACCTACAAGTCACTGGTTCTTTTTACACCACGTCTTCTCTTGCTTTCTACACCCCTCATGCCTGTCTCTTTTGCCTAGGAAGGCTGCCATCTATCTTTTGATTTTTTTTTCCCCAATAGATTTTTCCATTTTAGACAATCCAATTTTAGCCAGACCCCAAACACTGTATTCTGTAATTATTTTTATTCTCCTAAACAGCTCTCTGTTGTGAGATTAATTTACTGTTTTGCAGAAAATAGAGCATAGAGGTAACTCACTATACAGCCCACTCAACAACTACAACAGCCTTTAGTTACTCCTCTCTCGAAGAAATACTCTAAGATATTCTTTCCTGAAAGGACTATTTGACTGTCAGAAGAGGAAGGGTAAATAGTCCCCCTTGATTCACATATAACTGTGTCTTTCCTTCCTTTATGTAAGGCTTTGGTAGCCTTACAAATGAGAGTATAAAAATCTTATCAACTGATTCAGAATAAATAAAGGATCTTTCTTTGAGATACCAGTATCTTCCAGCTGCAAGTTATTCTTGTAGCCAAGGCTACAGAAGTATCTTTAATTATTATGGGATGTAATGAAATAGCAAATAGAAAAAATTCTTCACTGAGAGAGTGGTCAAGCACAGGAACAAGCTCCCCAGGGAAGTGGTCACGCCTCCAAACCTGTCGGTGTTCAAGAAGTGTTTGGACAATGCTCTTAGATATATGGTTTAACCTTTAGGTTGCCCTGTGTGGGGTCAGGAGTTGGACTCAATGATCCCTGTGGGTCTCTTCCAGCTCAGGATATTGTATGACTCTAAGGCTGCAGGGAATCTGGCAGGAGTCCCAGGCTAGTTACCGAAGTTTCTGAAGGTTCATGTCTTACACTACTCCCTTTCCATCCTTCAAGCCTCTTTCATTGACAAGGTGGGGTTGGGTCTTTTTCTCTCCCTTTTTCTTTCTTACAATACACAGTCAAAACTCTGGCAATTTGAATTCAGTCTTTTCCAGAGCAGTCCAATGCAGCAACATGACGCCATAGCAGACAGAGGGTATTTACATGTGCTATGCCAAGACCTGAAATTTCCTTTCTTTTACACTACCCCAAAACCAACTGACATTCTGGTATTTAAGTGTTACAGACCTAAATACAAGTTACTAAAATATCCTCACTTATTCTTCCTTTATTCTTAATGTATTTCTTTATTCTTAATTTCAAATAATTTTGCTCTTTCTTCATCCCCAAATTTTGCTCAATGCTCTTCTTTTGCATTTCGTCATTCCTACCAGATGATACTTCAAAAACCTTCAAGGCTTTCCATTTATCTGTTTTCCCAGTATTTTCATCTCCGTGTCTTTGCCCATGCTGCCTTATGTGTATAGTCTGACATGCCATCCCCACTCCTTTTCTTAGCCTAATGCTTCCCAAAGATTTGGTTTTTGAGCGAAGTTCAGTGGTATTAACCAGCTGAAGTTCACAGATATTAACCAAGATCAGACAGACATATTTTGTAAGAAACGAGGGAGGATGCACCTAGCAGGCACTCTTTTCCGAGTATTCCTGTGCAGCTGGTACTGTCTCTGTCTATTTCTCAGACCAACAGCTCCCACGGCTCGTGGTCAGCATGTGCGCAAAACCTTTTAACATTCCTCAAGGCCAGGAGAAATTAAAAAAAAGTTGCAAAAAGACAGGCAAGGACATCAAAAAGATTTAATCGCCTGCAGCATATTACTTGGTCAATAATGTTCCCCTGGAAAACACTGTTTTAGTTTAAAACCTCCTGGGTTAGCCAGTGTCACTATAGTGTAAATCACCTCATTAGCATGTGATGATTAACGTAAAGAGTAATCTGCCATGCATAAAAATTGCCACAGAAAACATCTTTTTTATGGCTGAGTGACTTAATAGATTATGCTTAATCTGAGTAGATAATGTGTTATGTGATCTATTACTTCTCTAACCAGTATTTATGGAACATCTCTTCTACTTCTCACCCTGTGGGCAATGTTACCGCTATATAGTATCATCAGAGAGAAAGCATTTGGTTCCTTCACATACCGGTTAAAACCAGATGTATCTGTACTGAAATCAATATAACTACAACTTCTGTGCTTTAAATTTGTTCTAAGACTAAGACTACAGAAGACTAGTTCTTGTATACACTGAACTTCTTTCCCACCACTGCCTTCTTTAAGCAAAAGCTGGTTCTTACTGGTTTGGTGGTCTGAAAACGGGGGGGCGGGGAGGGAGGAAAATCAATTTCTTGGGCATAAGTAGGTCTATTGGGTGACTGACTTACAGAAAGCTCCCCTTGAAGGAACAGGGGAAAAAAAAAATCCTATAATGGCTAACGCATTTAATTGCTACGGTTTTGCTGGCTATCACACATACAAATACACACACACACAAATACTTTATTTGACACCTCCATCCATTTTATAGGTAAACCTTTCACATGCTACCTGAGAATACAAATGTATTTTTCCAGAGGCCCCCCATCAATAGCAGCGTGACAAAGCCTAAGCTTTGTAACAGAACACAAAGTTCCTTGTTGTCAAGCCTTAGAAAACACACCCATAACTCGCCCACAACCCATTACAAAAAAGCTTCAACTACAACCCATGCCCACAGGGAAAGATCCTGCTTCTGGTTTCTCTCTCAAATAAGTGCACCCAGTTTGTAAGTTCCCAGATGGCATACATTACATGGAGAGGTTATGGCCCTACCTTCTCCCAGGTAGACTGCCCTCAGTTTGATTATTTCCTCCAACTTGCTGCATCTTGGATCGCTCAATGTGTTCCACATAGGTCTGGATCATCTGTGAGGAGAGAAAAATCCATGAGCCAAACAGAGGAGAAGAAAAGATTCATTTTCTGCTTTTGTTTGATCTTCTCCAGCATCCATTTCCAATTCCCTTTCTTTTTTTGCACATCTCCTTGTCTTTGCTCTTGTCTTCTAAGCTGATGATGTAAGTGAATGGACCAATCTGACAGCAAATCTGACAGCAAATAGTGTCAGAAATGACTTAAGCTTAATCTTGTAACAGAAGAGCCATGAAAGAGCATATCCAAAAATCATGTAAGACGTCTCCTGGAGGCTCATTGGCAGTAGGAGATGAGGTAGTGGGGCACTGTTCACAGAATCACAGAACAGTTGAGGTTGGAAGGAACCCCCTGGGGTCCATCGGGTCCAACATCCCTGTTCAAACAGGGCCACCTAGAGTAGGTTGCCCAGGACCATGTCCAGGTGGCTTTTGAATAGCTCCAAGGATGGAGACTCCACCACGTTTCTGGGCAACCTGTGCCAGTGCTCGTCATCCTCACAGTAAAGAAGTTTTTACACATGTTCAGAGGGAGCCTTCCATGTTCCAGTTTGTGCCAGTTACCTCTGGTCTTGTCACTGGGCACCACTGAAAAGAGCCTGGCTCCATTCTCTTTACACCCTCCATTCAGATATTTCTGATGTTCCCAAGGTTCAGAAGCTCTAGTCATCACTAGTGTTGTAAAGCTGAATTCTTTGACATGACTTTACCTATAGGCTAACAGTTTATTTATTTAGAAATAATGAGATGACATCCTACCTCTGTGTGACGCTGATGTAGCGCATTATACTCTTTCTTCATTTCTGATTCACGTTCCTCCAGTCGTGAAACTACCAAGAGAAGATTCCAACCATCAGCCAACACACATCAGGCTCTCAAAAGAAACTAGAAGTCTCAAAGCATATTTTGTTAGAAATTAATTTATACCTACTGAACAAAACAAACCAAAACAGAATAATGCACGTTGTGGGATCTGGTCTTCATTACAAACTCAATTCATGAGTATCTGCATGTTCCCAAAATGAACAGACCAAATAATGCAATAAGACCTTAGAAGCAGAGTTCTTCAGCAGTAGCCTGGTGCCCCGTAAGTGTCCTAGTCTGACAACAATTTAAATTATCCTCTGGGACGGGCGCCTCTGGCTATTTGAGGAGCAGGAGGACTGGACAAAACACCAATGAATTCTGAGGGGAACTTCAGCCAACAAAACACGGCTGCGCATGTTAAGGAAGTATTTGTAAAAATAAATAAATAAACAAACAAACAAACAAACAAATGTTATTGTTCATATGAGAAAAAAATGGGAGGTTCTATTCAGGGGTAAGGAGAAACTGGAAACCAGGTTCCGAAGCTTCACCAATCACCCAAATCTTGCATCAGGAGAGACTGAGCATGCCCCACACAAGAGAAGCAATGAAGCCTCTACTAAATTAGTGTGGATACATCCCACCCTTTAGAAGGCTCAGAATTTTATACCAAAGTAAGGGATAACCAGACATTTCAGGCTTTGCGTAAATTACATTAAAACAAACAAAAAGTATGAAAAGTATTTTCAAAGTAGCAATATATGTGTGTGGAAGGCAAAGTGTATAATCATGTCTGGTGTACAACTTTGCTTACTCTGATCTGCATAGTTTTTGGTCTTCAGCTCCAGCTGTCGAGTCTGAAATTCAAGGTGTTCCACTTGGATTTGTAGTTCTTTCTTCTCCTGCTCCAGTGCATCTTCAAACTCTATAAACTTCTGAATAGGGAAGAAGCAGAGAAGAAGGCACGGATGAGGAATAAATGTAAAATGTGTTTGCCCTATATGACTTTTCCTCTCCTCACAAAAAAAGAAAAATTGAGAGCATATAAATTACAAAATAGGAAACAAGAATTTTTAAGTACTGCAATTAGTACAATAGCATTTAATCAAGCTGAAGAGACTATTTTATATGAGAAAGTGTTAGCTATATTTAATGTATTATTAATACATAAACTATGTTCCAACATGAGTTATGTAATCCAGTGCAACTCTATCATCTTCAGCAACATTGTTATTCCTCATGCCAGGTTGAATTTTGATTCCTGTTAATTTGATGTCAGAGAAGACAAATTCTATTTCTACGGTCATATATTTACAAATACATATGTCAGAAACCTTCAGACCAATTCTTCTATTTGCGCATTTTTAGAAAGCTTCACCTATAATTCACATGGTGGGTAAGTTCTGCAGAAACGTGCAAGTCTTGTGGAAAACTCATCCACAACTCCGGGCAGCTGAGAGCGACCTCTGCACCCAAAGACGGTGACCTGCCCCAGCAGCAAACTCGAGAAGGGCTCTGTGGTATGCGGGAGCCGAGGGAAGGAGGAGGGAAACAGGCGGAGGAGGAGATTCTCACAGCAGAATTTAACAAATTTATACCTAGCAAGAAAAAGCTTGGCTAGCTGCTCTTGGCAAAGAAGGGAGGGAAGGGATCATTGCTGCTAACTCTCATTAGCAACAGCAAAGTGGCAACTGTGCACATAGTAGTGTGGACTCCTGCATAGAACACTGGGCTGAAGGAAAGATTTTTACAGATACACTCATTTCATGATGAAAACACAACAGAAAAATACCTAATTTCAGGTTATTATTTCTGTAAAATGTCACTTTTGACCTGGGAGCTTTAGTCATTCTCTGCATTGGATACTAGCATGCACAGCAAAGAAAAGTAAAACGTGTGAAACATTCAATTTAGCTCCACTGTAATGAATTGATATTACACATTACTCTTGATAAGAGCTGTAGTCACAGCTGCTTTCATGAAATATTTAAACTAAACAGGGTCCCTGGAAAGTGAATAGCACCTTCAAATCTCTGAGTGTACTTAAGCAAGCTTGGTCCTTGTGCTATACGTGGTCACGAGAGTTTTTCTGCACAAAACACTAACGCATACCCATACACAATAATGACCCATAACCCATATTCCTAGACTCAGAAACTCAGCTGGTTCTAGTAACACCCCTGACACAAACTTGTGGAAAAATCCATCAGGCTCAGAAAACATTTGCTCTGTTAACCACATACATCCTCTCCACAGCAAACCAAGTCTAAAGCGCAGTCCCACCATGCTTCCAATGGTGTAGGATACTAAAGCTATCTCACTAGCTTCAGAACAAGTCCTATTCTGGCCTTACGACCCCAAAAATTCGAGTCTCATTACATTGCTCCTAATCATCAAGGAAGCTAAAACAAGAGAGTCATCTGCATCAACCAGTCCAGCAATTAAAACGCAAACCTGTCAGCTGAGCAGCAAGAGCACGACTGGGGCCAGGAGCAGCCCTGGACTCAGAGCTGCAGAGGAAGAGAGAGCAGGAAATAAAGCCGAGAAGGCTTTAATCTACCTTTAAGATGTTTATAGAACAAGAGGAGCCCACAGGAGGTAACTCAGGGCTATGAGGGGCTCACAGGGCTGCTCTGCTCCTGGCCCTGCCTCTCTTCCTCTCCGTCTGTTTGCAGAATGCTCCTTAGGTCCAACTCTAACAGATTCACCAGCACATGCACATCAGCTGGCTGAAATCTCCTCTTTCTGAAAGTACGAATACTGGGGAAGAAAAGCCTTCTCTCACCCTCCTCTGTACTCTGCACGGGGGAAAGGGTTGCTCTCTGCGAATAATGCCACTCAAGAGGGCATGGCACGTTTAATTTAACAAAGTAAAGCCTCATTGTACTCTAAGAGAGACAGACTCTGGTGAAAATCATTTTTGGATAAGATTCCCAGGGAAACGAATGCATTTAAATGCACAGTAAGATTATTTTGTTAAAATTCTGCACATGAAACAATATGCACAGTGTTTGACTGCACTCTCAGGATAAGCCCTGTGCACATTTCCTATTACTTTTACTGGAATAATTAGCAGTGACACTGGAGCCATCATTATGTTTGTGAACTGGATCTTCTCTCTGTAGACAACTGAAAGGCTACATCATTTATTATTCTTGCAGACTTTTAAAACTATTCAGTAAATTCATCTGAACAATGAGTCAGTTTTCATTCCTACATACCTGTATTTATAGAAACCATCAAACGCATTTTAGCCACGTCTCATTTTCCTGCACTCGGTGTTCTGCAGTGCCTTTAATCTTTAACTGGGCTTTTAACTTTCTTTTCCTTCCTGCCCAAATTTATTGCAATGGGGGGTTTTCTTCCACCTTATGGTTGTTTTGCAGCAGTATTTTCTAGAAATACCAGAAATGCCAATACCTTTCTTCCACTATAAAGGAGTCATCTCAGAGGCTAAACGTGTACTTTTTAATTAAATTTTAAGACTGTACAAGGTTTGGGATTTTTAAGTAAGCATTTTTTCTTGAGTGTCAATTAAACATTGAAATCCCTTAGTCACTCACAAATACCCAGCAATCTGTTTTACGGATTTTGAGAAATTTATAAAGCAACCTGCTTTGTAAATTTTCAGGTTTATTCTTGACACATTTTCCAGAATAACAATGTAATTTCAGAATAAGGAAAAAGGAAAAAAAAATCCTAACTGACACAGCTACTCTGAGCAACAGACCTAGAGAAGCAGCAGTTTAACTTGCTCCATTTGGAGGACTGATCGAAGCTACACCAACAAAAGAGCTATTTTCCTGGTATAATCTCCATCTCCTCGCAGGGTTTTGCTGGAACCACTCTGCTAAAGCTCTATTGACGAACCTTTTTAATTACAGCCAAGTGCTAAATCCCCATCACATCGCACTGGCTCAGCTTTCACTACCCTCTTGGCTCAGGATGCCCTCCTGCTCCTAGTTCTCCATCCAAGAGCATGCCACCCAGCCCAGGCAGGAATGAAGTTTTTAGCAGCAATAAAAATGAATGGACTTTAAGGAAAACATTCACAGATTTCTTGACAGAAAATTAGGAAGCAAAAGAAGGTACAAGCCCAATTTTATTCCCACTATGTAGGTCATCTTTAATAGGATTCCTGGATTTGCCACTGCTGTTTTGGTCTAATTCAGAGGAAACTGATTGAAAGATTAAGTCTTCTGCAAATATGGCTCAGTCTTCTTATTCAGTCCTGTCTATTTTGCAACCTAAAAGTAATCAAAGAAACAGAAAACTAGAAATCAATTAACCATTTGGAGAAGAAAGAGACATGGAGACAACAATATTAAAAATTAATATTACCCTAAGTATTCTCAGGGAAGAACAGCATTTCAGATAAATGTACTGCAGTATATCCTGTCTTGTCTGCTGAAGAGATCGAACAATGACATTTGTGTGCAGGGACCCAAGGGCTCTTCACTCTCCCTGTCTCTGAAGCACCTTTTAGCTGCTCCTGCATCAGAAGCCATCTCACCTGAGGCTCTCCCTGTGCATCAGAAGGTCTGAAGGGCTGAGAGCAGGAAAAGTCCCAGATCCAGAGAGGAGTGAACGGCCACAGCAGCGGGACGAGGAGGAGAGGTCTCACTGCCAGGGCCATCCCCGAGGAAAGCGCGCTCCTGATTGAGGAGACGGCTTAGCGCACACTGTCACTGCCGCTCATCCTTCATGGTACAAGTGAGCTCTCATCAGAGTATTCAGGCAGGCTTTATTTTATTTCCAATAAGCCAGCAGCAGACATTTCCTATAAGATCCAGGGAAGAGCCTTACTAGCCACTAAAAGCAGCAGAGATTGAAATGACCTTGCTCAGGAATATGAGCACTTCTACAAGCACAACTAAGCAGTGCCACGAGCTTGGGGAAAACAGGCGCTTCAGGTACATTTGTATTACTCTTGTGAACAACAGCCTCCAGAGACAGAGACAGCAAAGGCAGCACTTCGTCTACAGCATGATGCCGTGCCATGGTCCTCAAGCTGCGGCTCGTGGACCACAGTATACAGCTGCGGATGGCCCAGCCAAGCAGCACAGCCCGGGCTGGCTACGGTCTCTCTCCTGCCCTAACTCAACCTGCCAGGTGCATCCCCTAGCACACAGCAAATCCCCCTATCACATGGTGGTCTCTGCACCAACCCTTGCCCTCCCATGTTGCTAGAAACTCATACCAGGGCAGGAGAAACAGAGAACACAAACTGAATAGTATTTTAAAATTTTTTTTTTATTTTTATTAACCAGACTCACAGAGGCAGTTATGCTTTAAAACCAAGCACATATTATTGAGTGAATGCAGCTCAGTAACTAAACATCCATAGCAATTTCACATTTTCCATTGCTTTCAGAGGGGTGGGTACAATCCTGGCCCTATTGAAGCTGTGGGAATGTTCTCAGTAACTTGAAGAGGACCAAGATTTCACCCCGACCTTTTAAACCTCCTACAAATAAACAGGCAGAGGGGACACTAACTTGAAAGTCACCTTCCCATCTGAACATTTTCTGTCTGTAATATTAACAAAAAGTAGCAAAACCAGTTATAATAGAAAAAGAATCCCTCTGGTTTACTTGTTTCTTGTGTTTTTCATCACCACAGAATACAGCGGCGGATGGCCCAGCCAAGCAGCGCGGCCCGGGCTGGCTACGGTCTCTCTCCTGCCCTAACTCAACCTGCCAGGTGCATCCCCTAGCACACAGCAAATCCCCCTATCACATGGTGGTCTCTGCACCAACCCTTGCCCTCCCATGTTGCTAGAAACTCATACCAGGGCAGGAGAAACAGAGAACACAAACTGAATACAGTATTTTAATTTTTTTTTTTATTTTTATTAACCAGACTCACAGAGGCAGTTATGCTTTAAAACCAAGCACATATTATTGAGTGAATGCAGCTCAGTAACTAAACATCCATAGCAATTTCACATTTTCCATTGCTTTCAGAGGGGTGGGTACAATCCTGGCCCTATTGAAGCTGTGGGAATGTTCTCAGTAACTTGAAGAGGACCAAGATTTCACCCCGACCTTTTAAACCTCCTACAAATAAACAGGCAGAGGGGACACTAACTTGAAAGTCACCTTCCCATCTGAACATTTTCTGTCTGTAATATTAACAAAAAGTAGCAAAACCAGTTATAATAGAAAAAGAATCCCTCTGGTTTACTTGTTTCTTGTGTTTTTCATCTACGTTTGTGCACAGCCAATCCTATCTAAATGCTGCGCAAATGTTCGATGCACAAAGATGAAGCCCCACATCTCTGTGGGTGCTAACTAAAATCAGCAAGCTTTTATAAGGGAAAAGAATATTCATATGAATCAAATTCATACTTCTGGCCTCAGAAATAGTACAAATTCCAATGACTTACTGAAAGCAGATACTGCAGATATGACTCTTGCTTCATTACAAACTTAAATACTTAACAGGATAAGAGTGGGCCAAAAAAAACCCAACCCCAAACCAAACAGCATAGCCGTATAGTCTTTTTAAAGACATCTTAAAATAACTAAGATACACTATTTACAAAAAACTCTGCCACAAATTAAAATGCCCAGGGTACTAAGTTTAAAAACTGAAATGCAAATTTGCTGACTGCATTCTTTCACTTTAGTGCTGCCAAGAGGCAAAAAAAAAAAAATACGGTGCTGGCGAAGAATCACAGGCTTAACTTGCTGCTTTGAGCTGCCCTTGATTTCAAGGGGTTTCTTATTTGCAGAGCCAGGTGCTGCAACTGATTTTCTCTGATGGTTTCACCGCGCAGAGCTCAGTTCAGACCCATACCTCAGTGATTTCACAGCTCACAGCTCCATCTTTATGGAGATGTGGTAAAGACATTTAGAAAACAGAAATAAAAAGGACCAGATAATTCCACTGATGGTTAAGAAAAAGTTTTTTTGGATCCCACTATTACAAAGTAGATGGGTGCACTGGAAGAAGAAATAGCCCACACTCCCAGTAGTTCTCAATAGCAAGGCTGACCACAGTATTAATGTTTTTACTATTTTTTATAATTTTTACTATTTTTTCCAGAGCCTCTATGCTTGCTTTCAAAGAAGAATTTCTGAATATGAACAGTTAAACAGTTAAACCTCAGTGATCTAAGAAAACTGGAGTATGAAACTGCTATATATAAAAATTAGTCACATGGATTTTTTTCTGCTAGCCTCTATCCCCAGGTTTCAAGCAGGATAACTGGTCTGTAATAACCCAGGATTATGACAAACAACAATGGCTTACACGCTAGTCTTTACAGGGAAAATATCTAGCAAAAAATCATCTTAAGGCGAAAGAATGAGTATTCCTCTGAAAAGCAGTGGCACAATGCAGATCACTTGGCTTCCTGCTTTACTGCCTTTTGCAAAGGAAGAAAATGACTAAAAATAGTAGTATAAAATCAGAAATCATCAGATCACATCAGTGATAAATCAAGCAGAGAGCCAGAGATGCACATATATGCAGAAACCTTATTACGTGGCCTTAATCTGTGGTGGCTGGTAGCGTGTGCGACGGTATTGCACACCAAAGGGAGCAGCGGGGGCTCAGCCTCAGACCCGTCCCCTCGCCCCTTTGCTGGCCAGAGATGGCAGTGCTGCGGGTACAAAAGCAGCGCTGCATGAAGAAGCGAGGAATACACAACTGGCAGAGACATCTGCTGGGAAACAGAGGTCTGTTGGTGAAGTGGGGAAGGGCTCATGCTGCACGCGACTTCCCAAGGGAGGTCACCTCACCTGCAGGTAGCCCACAGACAAGGGAGGCAATGCTAGTTGTGTAGTCCACCTCACAGCTTCCTGGCAGCACGTAATTAGGTCGGCAATTTAGGGAGTTGTGTTGACAGTATTTTGTCTTAGAAAGCCACGACAAAGAAAGAGGCCAACTGCTGGCTATTTAAATTCTGACTTGTTCAAAACCAAGTCTCCAGTGCCATTATCAGGCCGCTGCTGATGAGTTTTAAATGCTGCTCAAGGTGAAGGCCTTGTTCTGCTCTCTTAACAGGAGCCATTTCACTCAACAGCAACTTCAGGAAGAGAGATTACTTCCTTACGAAGCAGATGTCTACCACATAGTATTTGACACTCAAATCAGCAAGTCACACTTTCTTATTGTAGCTCCTGTACAGGCAATGGCCACAGTCGGATACCAACAATGCCAGAGCTTCAGGAACAGAGTGTTAAATCTTTTCACTTTGACAATCAGAGGAAGGATCTTTAAAATTAAGCCACTTCTCAGAATTATAGTGGTCATCAGTGAAATGCTCCCTCAGGAAATAACTTTCATTTCAATAGTTGATATCGAGGGAATTCTGCTTCTCACTTTATGAGCCAGCCTACATTGATGCAGCTACTTTTTAGAAGAGCATTAGAGAGCTGTGTAAAAATCAACAAACAGTTAAAAATCTCAAAGTATGAATAGATGTTCAGATTTTTATTCCTATAGACTTTTTATATAAAGTCAAGCCATTTATTTGGCAAAGCTGAAGTAGAAGATTAAGGAATTGAGGCTTCTCTACCTTACATCAATGTTAACTTGACTCCATTGCATGAAAACATTCCTAGTTTCCATCAAGAAGAGAAGCAGTACAGACGTATTTAGTGTTTCCCTTGTGAAAACAATGGTTTTGCAAATATTTAAAGCCGCTCTCCCTCGCTGGTCTCAACAGCTGAAATGTTCCCTCACACAAATAGAAAAATACAGCCATCAGTCCACACACAGTGATAAAAGCATACCTGAATTTCCAATGTGTTGTATCTAACATGATGTGAATTTTAGAAATGCTTTGGCTCCCTGAAAGCAGAGTTTCACTAACAGGTAAAAAGGAACTCCTTGCATTTCACCTGACAATCACTCATCTTGCTCTTAAATGCCCCAAGGTGACAGACCCATGGGTTTGAGGGTGCTCCGAGCAATGCTCACCCTTTCTCCTGGAAGGCCCTTGCCTTCAGCAGACCCTTCTCCAGGTGACCCAGGTCAATCCCAGCCACGGCACCTGAAGAGCAAACCCCTGCAGCCTGGATACTCCCCAGCAGTATCGACGTGCAGTGAAACCCCAATACATCTGTAATCCATGTAAAAGAGACCCCAAACAGCAACTGTGCCACAAGAAATATGCAATCAGTAAGTGTAAATTCTAGTAATAGCCCATATCTTCTCCAGCTTAGAAGGATCTTAGTTACTGCAAACAAGAAGATGCTATCTCAAGTATTAATTTTGTAAGACATAGTTCAAAAGACCAAACACTCCCACAAGTGCACTGACAAATAGCAGTCCACAAGCTGAAAAGAAGTTCAGCTGCAACTGTGAAATCAAGCAATCAACAAATTGTGACTACACCACACTTTTTAAAAATCACAGATAATTTATTTACCAACTCAAATTTCATGCTTGTTCAAAATCTTACCCTGCACTTATCACAAAACTCAGCAAATCACAACTGTGTTCTCCAATGTCTCTTACTGTACTCTGCATGGGTTCCCCATTTCTGGTGTGTTTGGCAATTATGCAATCACAGTTGTGATAGCTGCGACATAAAAACTCTTACATTTTCATTGCAGAGCTTGGCCTGAAGTTCAAACCATATTCACAGTACAACTTATGTTACACATCAGCCTTGGGACCAGGACGTGTTTTATATTAGGAATGCATGATTATATTAATAATTCTATATTGAATACTTAAGATACATAACACTGATTCACATGAAGATGCTTACACATAAATATGCATTTAATATGGAAAAATACATATCAGCCTTCCTTGGCTGAGGTCTCTGACCTCAAACAAAGCTGACAACGAACAAGGCCATTTATTAGTAGAATGGCCAAAACATCGCAAAAGAGAACAACGCCTTCCTCCTCCTTCCCATTTTTTCTGACACATTATAATGCCATTTTAACTGTATTTTTAACTTAGTTTTTAGAGTTTATTAGTCCAGAAAGGAACACACCACACAGTTTTGTGATGGAAAGGTGCTCCGAGTTATGCCCTGTGTCTGAATCTTTGCTATCCTCTTCAAAGACAAATGCACTCCTGAAGGAACATTTCCATCTCCATAAAAGCATACAACCTTCTAGTGAAATAACATCTCCTTTACATCTGCAGACTTGCAGATAAAGATTTTTGTTCCTGTTGCTAACTTCAAGAAGTCAAAAAGACATCTTTTATCTGCTAGATACTCTATAGTATAGATTGGTCTTTGAATGCCTTCTGTAAAATAAATGTCTTTTTTGTTGATTTATGCAAAGATTACCATCTCCTATATTCCTATTCCAAGGGATCCGAGTCTTTTTTCAAAGGAAGATCACTTTTCTCTTATGATGCTCTCCATGAAGTAGGCCTGGTCCTACAGCCCAGCCGGAAGAGGCAGAGGGGACCCTCCCACACCCTCGACCCTGCTCCAGCTCCGCTCGAGACACAGCCCATCCTGCCACTTACATCTCCTGGTGGGACTAACGACATCCTCGCTTGGAACAGAAGATGCGGTGGAGGAAAGGGGTGCACAAAGAAGGGACAGGCTGCTAGAGGAGTTCTTCTCGAAAGTGCCTTGAGAACAGCCTTGTCCTGTATTTCCATCGGCAAGCACGGCCAACAAGAAAGGAGGTGCGACTGTGAAACCTTGCAGATGACACAAGACCAGGAGGTGCCATCAGCACTAAAAAGAACCAAACTATCACAGGGGAAGAACTGGATGATGCTGAAGACCAGAGCAATACTGTGACTGAACAGCACACGAGTGCAAGGGCACGCACATAGGGACAGCCATTTCTGCTCTGATGAGGAGGGTCGAGAGTAAGGAGCTGATGACAGAATGATTAGTTAATCAGGCCCCACGGTGACGTGCTCTGGGCCAGATGCAACCGCAGCGTGAGGAGGGCAGAGAGGAGTCGGACATGCTGCCGCCTCCTGCCACTCCATGTCACACAGACTGCACTGGACTGTGCTAAGGAAAGTGACAGCCCTCAGATAGATCTTATTACTAGGACTTTGAAAAAGGCAGCGTGACACTGGGACACTCCCGGGAGAGCATTCATGCCACCATACGAAGCACTGGTAAGATGTACCTGGAAAACCACCCATTATTCCTCCTACCTCTCAGAGAGGATCAACCCAAGCACCAGATGTGGCTAAGTGTTACTCAAGGCAGAGGGGAATGAGGGAATCTGTAAAAAAAGACTAGGCTGGCCAGGTGACACACGGACACCTCCATGCGAGCAGGACACGCAGCACAGGCCAGCTTGCCCGCCTTCTTCAGTGAGGGAACAGAGAGCTTGGCTCCAACACCTAGCAAAGGGAGACCAAGATAGGTCAGGACCAGTTTCCATTAACACAGCAAAGACATAAATATTTGATAGAGGGAAAACTTACTAATACTAAAGGACAATGCTGGCAGAAGAACAAACCAGTAAAACCAGGCGACGAATTAAAAAAAAAAAACCTGCCAAAAAAACCCTCCACTGCAATCTTAGGTTACCTTTCAGAAGAGCAGAGACAGGAGATTTAACTAATGGTTTTAAGACAAAGCTTGATATATTTATGAAACGGATTATATAACTCAATTGCCTGCAATACCAAGGGACTGGACACGCTGACACACACACTCAGTCCCTTCCAGTGTTACTGTCCTAAGCTTTTAATTAAGAGTGGATGACTTTCTAAGAACGCTAGAGGCAAAACAGTTACAGATTTGGTGCAAAAATTACCATGCCATAAGAAGTCCGCAGGGATCAAGTCTGGAGTAACTCAACTTAAATGAAGACACTCCCCAGCACTATAACTACACATACCATAGCTACATACATATTTAATACTATCTTATGTGTGTGTGTATAAACAGATAGTAATAGATGATTCACTATTAAAAAACAGGTTGAGTGGATGCTGGATGCCCATCACGTTGTGACACGCACAGACCTCCTGCTTCACACACTGCTTCCACAACAGGCTGTCCAATGAAAGCTGGACACTTGGACAGAGGCATTCTCAGTAAAATTACATGGTAAATATTAGTTTAAGATAACTTTCCTTATTTCAAGAGTGTAGATGTTAATTTTCTCCCAAATCACAGAGATCAACATACCACAGGTGCAGCAAGTGGAGAGCACCCAACCACCACGATCCAACTCTTGCCTCCCTGTTTTTTCTTTCTTTCTAAATTTTTTCATGTATGACATTACATTATTGAAGTCATGGTTTTCTGCTTCCTGCATAGCTTAGCAGGAGCCTCCATTCAAGGAGATAAAAGATACTGATGCACTGTTTTTAAATGTTGAACAGAAACAGAGCATGGATAGCAACGGATAATGAAACAAATATTCATGGAACAAACATTTTAAAAAGGAAAAAAAATCAAAATTATGCAAGCTAGTAATGTAAACTTTTCTTCCTTTGTGAGGACTAAAATGTATTTCTATGTATTTTTGTATCTGGAATTATGGTGCAAATTATGTGGCAATTTCGATCCAACTCAGGCTACACACTACAAAGGCCACCCAGCTGAAGGAATGAAAAGGAAGGAAACCAGGGAGGTGAGACTAAGGTGGGGCTGGTAAAACGTAGGCAGTGTTTCAAATAACTGGAATTACAAAGATGCTGCAATTGCATTTAATGCTGCTACAAAAGGTGGCTTTGATGAAAAATAGTGTTAAACCACGTAACTATCCTGAGAGGTGCTTAAATCATTATTTTACAGATTTAAAAAGTTGTTACAAAGTGAATAGAAGATTTGCCAAAGACCACTACGCAAGTGAGCAGCAGAGCAGCCATCAAGACTCCAGCAGAACAGGTAGCAGGCTGGTGGGAAGGGCAAGGTCCGCTGCCTGCGTGCCCATGGCAGGGCCCTAGAATAGGGGTACAGCTCCCACTGAAGCCACAGCCACCAAGGAAGGAATGAAGCTGACAGCCATCACCAGAGGGACAACCCCAACACCATGGCTGTGACCAGCGTAGCAGTCGATGGAGCCTGTGATGTCCCTGAAGCTGAACGCATGGCATGTGTTCTGCTGGACCAGGACCTCCAGAGAGAGGACAACTAGTGAAACCAGAGGCCCTGCGCAGGCCCAGTAAGTGCCCGCAGCTGGGCCACCACAAGCTCCATCTCCCCCGTGCAGAGCTGGAGACGCCACAGGACTCTGCCAAGGCACCGCGCTGGGAAGCCCCTTCAAAGCAGACCTCTCCAGTTATGCTAGTAAGTAGAGGAGATTTCTGGAGGCAGAAGGCACCTAGTACAAGGTATATACAAATCAATGGATAAAAATAACATTTTAGTTTAAACTGAATGTGCTTTTAAACATAAATGCTCAGAGATTGAATGTGAAAGTACGGTAGTATCTGTTGAACACTGTTATGTTCAAATCACAAATGAAAAAGTATTATTTCTCTAACAAAGTCTTTCACTTTCTAATAAAATGAAAATGCAGTAAGAAGTATGACTAACATAATTTCTTAAGCATATGTGTGTAAATACTGTATCTCCTTATTTTATATATACATAGAGCCTAATTGCATTGAACCAGTGAGAAGCAACTTGTCTTTAAAAGACTACAGAAAAGCACAAAGTGATAAACAAAATAAAACAGATCATTTAGAGTGGGAAATCTCTATTTAAATAATTAAAATCAGTTACTGGAGCTTATTTTCAGTCACTCTGGTGTACTAAGGATAAAACTGATACCAAATCCAATCTAGTACACCCAACACACCTTAAAAACAAAGCTTTGTGTGTGCAAAGCTACCAAGCCTCACACTCTTCATGTAGCTTAACACTGGAGAAGACAAATTCCTTGTGCAGGAAGAGCCTATTAAGCATTACACAAAAGTGAAGAGGCCAGCTACCACGGCCATCCTTCTGTATTTCTCTCAATACTTTTTTTCATCCTTATTCCATAAACCTTTCCTTCATCTTAAAGGAAAGGATATTTCTAGCAGATACGTGTCATACTGTACGGTACCACACCTTCACGATCTAAAAGAAAAAAATAAATGTATTGGTAGCTGTTCAGATCTTCATAGGAAGCAATCCTGAAGTGTCTCAGAGCTGTACAGAACTATCTAGCAATACTTTTCTGAAATACTCAGCAGATGTAGTATCCACGTCTGTTATGTCTTACATAATAGAACATTTCTGCTTCCACAGCAGGGGCTTGGGGTTGGAATTTAACCCTCCTGTTGGGAGGTAGGGCAGGGCTAATTTCTTTTCTAGTGGAGCTTCAGATGAGCTTTATAACTAGATTTTGGAAGGTCAAATTTCCATGTAGAGTAGGGCAGGGCTAATTTCTTTTCTAGTGGAGCTTCAGATGAGCTTTATAACTAGATTTTGGAAGGTCAAATTTAGACCATGTAGAGAAAGACATCAGAAATACTCCACTATACCCAATATAAACCAGTGGATATTTCACTAACAAAAAAAAATCCATTCCATGGGCTTCTGGGGAGAATACTGAAACTTAGTAACAATAAATGTAGTGAAATGGGAAGGCAGACCCAGACAGAGGCAGTCAATTAATGCCACCATCACCATGAAATATAAAACTCCTTAAGATTTAGTAAGAAAAAAAGCTACTTAATGTATCAGCTACTTAAAAAATCTCTTAGCTCTGAAACCACTAGCTCTGATTTTAGCTCTGATACTCTGAAACACAATCTATACACTTTCCTTAAGTAACGCTGGAGGAGAACATATGCACCAAATTAAATGCTGAGAGCAGCAGATTCCTCTTAATTTTACCACCACAGGCAGCTCTGCAACGAATACCACCAACTCTGCCTACCCACTCCTCAACCTAGGGAGGTTTCTCCTGAAAACAGACACCTGCCTTCTCAGCTGCAGCTCTAAAGCAAAGAGAGAGACCCAGAACTTGGTATACGAGATGTGCCACAGGAGGAACCAGCAATTTTCACCATCTTCTCGTCCTGTGCACGCAGACCACACGCCTCTTGCCTTACTCTCCATCTCCGTTTGCTGTGACACGCTGAATTTAGATTGCTCATTCTTTAAACACATGTCCTAGTGTCCCACTTTCTGCAAGACACAATGTACTTTACAATGATTAACAACTAAATAAAAAAATAGAGGATTCTGGTTTAGCTCAACCAAAACATATATTTGGATTATTTTCCAAAGCTATCATTGATTGGTGAAAGAAAACTGTAAAATATCCTGAAACGACACCTCTCTCCATAGTGGGAAGGAGAAGCTACTTCTCCATAACCGAGTTCTTCTAAATGTGTTGTACATCACGTTGTATACTTCTTCCGAATGTGCTGTTCATAAATGTGTTGCAAATGAGCCCTTTCAGTCCTTTTTCAAGCACAGAATCTCAAAACCAAAGATTTCAGACAGACTCTGAAAAAGAGGGCAAAAGGCTAACGTGCCTCTGGGCCATACACCTTGAAAATATCCAATCATTAACAGACTAGTTAATTTTCCTGTTTTAAATTAGGATTTACCATTACTATGTACAATTATCTTTTGGGAGAAACTCGGCATGTGCCCGACAGGAAAACCTTTCCACGAAACACTGCAGATGGAAGGGCAGGCAAGCCTGTTTTGATGCCGCTATGTGGCTTCCCCTCTCCAGGGGGCAACTAGCGTTCATGCCAGAGTGGCTGAGGTTGGGATGGCCAAACCCCAGGTAGAATGGGAAGGAAAAATAAGAGCCTGAAACTGTTTGTCAGACCCAGTTGAGCATCGCATCTTGAGCAAGTCCCTTCGAATGAGGGCACTCGGAGAGAAGGCAGACACCAGCAGCTCTCCACAACCAGTGGAGACCACGTCACCATCCAGCTCAGAAGCAAAAGGTCCAATGCTTCCCATTGATACCTGAACTAAAGCAATCTGTCCTGCAAAGCAAGACACAGCTCCAAGGATATCATTCTGGACACCTTGCAGCTCAACAGACTGCAAAGTGACCTGCAGACAAACAGAATACCACACCCGATACATCAATTTTGAAGGCTGACCACCTCCTTGAAGAAAAGAAGGTATTTTCTACCACAAAATACAGAAGAATTGCAGTGTTTGTCATGGCCCATGCGTGGCACTCCTGGACATGCAGATTAGCTGTCAATCTTCCCGACAACAATGTGCAATTTCAGACCGATGGTCTATCTATCTGAAAGATTGGACTAGAACTGAAATCACTGTTGACTGAGAAGCAGACAGATGAAATGGCAGCCCTGCACACATCTGCTGGTCCTTGCACAGCGGTAAGCAAGGGCTGGACAGAGTCAGCGTGACATAGGCTGAGCCTATAAGGCTCGCACACACAACATGATGTAAGTATTTGAGTACCATGGCGCAGTCTCCTGGAAATGCCAAGCAGGTTCCCACTGGGAAAGGCAGGAAGAGGGTCCAGCCGGCTGCTCAGATGTCACTTCACCACCTGAAGTCAATGCAGAGCAGCCACCGCCTGGCCAGCACTCCCCGTGTGAGCTCCAGGACTGTGGAGGACTATGCAGGAGGAGATAAGGACAGGAACGGAGCAGCTCCTCTCGCCTGGGACACCCCACGCTTCCTCCTCAGCAGCATGAAAGGATCTAGCCTGCTGCAACTTGTTGGAGGCAGCACGACAACCGATGATGATGGAGATGTGTGCCATCTTCATCCTCCTCAGCGGGCAAGAGAAAGAACAAAGGTGCCAGGGTGCCTCTGCTAGATGAAAGATTGCACCATTCTCAGAAAAGTGAAGACTGGCTAGGGAATTTTCTTTGAACTTCAGCCATCACAGTTATTTAAATTCATTTGCAACGGTAGTAAGTCCGAATCCTCCCAGATCTTCTTGGCTTTTCTCTTACAATTCTACCTCCGGAAACCCCAATGCCAAGTTCTGCCTTCATATACCTAGCACATCCCAACAACATCCCTGAAAAATGCACCTGTAGAGCCATGAACAGAAAGTGACCACAAAGCAGCCTGCTTCATTTCATCAGGAGAAAAAAAAAAAGCTTCTCAAAGCCCGCTTGGGGATTACAATTTGACTTATGCGGGTAAACCTGTTGAGGGGAAACCTGGCCATAGCCCCAGATCATCATCATCACCTAACATCCAGAATATTATATTGAATTGCTCTTTAAATAAAGCAACAGCTCACAGTGTTCACACAGATTAATTTTACTTTAAACGTATTTTTAATAACATATATTGATATTTATGAATATTAGTAAGTGCCATAAGCTTGAATGACATAAAGAAGATTTGTATGAAGGATCTGTGTTTGGATATAGATTTTTTTCCTCCAAGATTAGTGAGAATAAAGTAAGGTTACCAGATGGCAAGGACTGATGGGCATTACATTTGGAAAGCCTGATTCCTCATAAAGAAGTGATTTAGAAATACGTATCGTATGGTCAGTTTCTACGGCCTGTCACAAATCGATTTTGTTAGCTTTCTTTAAATTAATAAAACTTGTAAACTGCAGAGTCTCCAAATTCATTTCATCTAATCAGTCTAGACTTTATACCATTTATTAAAAAAATTTAGAATAACTAATCAAGCGTTTTTAGCAAGTGGCTTTCCAGAAACCATTTGTCCTATAAGGTCATCTCTAATATGCTAAAAAAAATCTAGTATTTAGATTAAAAAAAAGCATTTTGCACACAAACTTTTTATGGGGAGAAGATCAAAAAAGTAGAGGGAAGGACAGGCTGCTTCTGCATTTCTAAGAGCATTTTTTCCTCTGCCTAACCCCAAGGCATTACATCTTGTATTTTAGCCCTTGGTCTGCATTTGATACACCTGGTATCCCTCCATCAGACCAGCTTGGCTTCTCACCAGCAGAAGGATACCTCTCTCTCCTGCATCTCAAAACCAGCGCTGACTAGTCCGCCACCAAGACAGATCCCACGGGAGACGAGGTCCCAAGAACAGACCAGCACGTTCTGCACCTTTCTGGATGCCACGCTGCTGCCAGCCTGGGATTCATCCGTGCTGTTGCCCCCGGTCCGCACCCTATCATGTGCCGATCCGCCTTACTGCTGATGGAGTGATGCACAAAGAAGGAAGCAAATAAAAAAGGGCAGACTGCCATAATACTAAAATCATACTGTGGAGAGGGAAGAGAGTGGCTGCTGCTCTTAAACCTCTGCAGATGGTCTCTTCCCTGGTGTCGCGTTGACAGGGGTAAGGGGCAGGACAGGAACCAATCTAGAACTGCAGCAAACCCTCCTTCTGCTTGCAGAGGCAGCTCTCAACCCTCGCATCTGAGTAGAGAAAAGGCACCATTTAATTATTTCCCAGCAAAAGCCCCTACTTCACCTTCAGGGGAAGGAAAGAATTATCTCTACCACTGTTATTTGCATTAACATCGATCCTAGTCCTGCATCAGGAGACAAGCAACGGGATGTTAAATCTTTGACTTACAATCCTATTTAGTTTTATTGCCACAATTTTTTATAAGGAAAGGCATGCTTAGAATCTAAAGATTACCATCCTTCACATGGTGGACGTGCTGATCACAGGCCAAAGCAATGACAAGGTTGCCACTATTGGTAAGGATGGCTAGTAGGTTTATTTTACCATTTAAGAGAGAAAGGAGAAAATTAGAATCCTTATAACTAACACTGCCTACTTAGATATGAATTTGAAACACAGGGGTCTCCAGAAACATTTTTTGTTGTTGCTTACTTTTTAAATATATGGAGTTAATTTTATTATCTTCAGTTGTTGAGTTTTACTCATAATCTGCAATACTGTGATCGATTCTGAATCATGTTCAAGTGATATCACTGACAAAAGTCTTAGAAGAAAAATGAGAAAAGATGGTTAATATCCCAATGATTTAAGGTTTGTCTCACCCAGAAGACATGGGATCACTTTACAGACGCTCACACTTGTGTTGGTTTTTACTTCTGAACAACTAAATGGATATATTTTGGAACCTTACAACAAGTAAGGAGGAAATTATCATAAATATGAAATCTAACATTTGCATGCTCAGTAGAAAAAAATCATTACAAATATCACAGTACTTTTCACAAAAATGAAAAAATCTAGTTTCTCTGGGACCAACAGCTTTTGTAAATCAAGACAATTGCAAAAGAGGACTCAAGGTAAATTGGAAGAACCCTCTAATAATGACACAGATTCTGCTGCTCATTCTGTTGGTGAAATCTGACAGTGCCCGCAGGCTCCAGGAATGGACGAAGAGGGTTCTGAAGAATATAGAGACGGATCATGTAAACAGATGGCTGTGCAGTAAGTCTGCATTTCATGCTTGCCAGTTACTTTCAACTGCATATAGTGGAAAGGATCCATGTGATAAGCAAAGCCTTTCTTTATCTGGTATCTGCTATTCCCAAATGCTGTTTTCCTTCGATGCTGTGAGGTCACCAGCAAGCTGCAGAAACTCCCATTAATCAGCTATTTGTGAGGTCAGGTTTCAGGGTGGGGAAACAGAAAGTGCCTTCCCAGGCTGCAGTTCATTTCACAGAGAAAGAAGATACAAGGCAGAAAGGGAAAAAGCGCTCGCAGCAGAGAACACCGCAGGCTGGAGCACAGAGCATCACTTTTATCACTCTTCCTCACCATCTTCTTAAAGGGAATTAGTGTATGAGGGAGGGACAATATTTAAAGTATTCCTTAACAAACTGGAGGGAGGGGGCGATTTTCAAAAGCCTTTCTGTTGTTTGAGATGCAGATAGGAGCTAGTGAACTTGCAATATTGCCACCCAGCTGGAGAGCTCTTTAAGTACCTCAAGCCACACAGAAACCTGCGGCAACTGCAGTCCCTGTCTCTCACGAAGGACCATCTTTTCCCAAAGCACTGCCCGCTGATTTTCAAACAAAACACTGGAGGCATCTCCAACTATTACCAAAAAAAATAAAATACTGGTAAGTGAACATGCTTATCACGTAAAATAATGCAAATAGCAAGCCATAAACAGGAAGCGATGGCCACGGCAACGTGCCATCAGAAGATGGAGATGTTGCTGTTTTTTGGAAGTGGGAAAGGATGACACCCAGGTGTCTCTCAAACACGAGTCCCACAGTGGCAATGCCAGCAAAGGGCTTTTACAGTTCACATCCTTTTTGGGTCCTGTACCTGGGGAATCACAACCCCAGGCACCAGCATGTGCTGGGGTCACCCAGCTGGAAAGCAGCTTGGCAGAAAACTGGGGGTCCTGGTGGACACTAAGTTGAACATGAGCCAGCAATGTGTCCTTGCGGCAAAGAAGGTGAATGGTGTCCTCGGCTATTGCCAGCAGGTGATCCTTCCCCTCAGCACTGGTGAGGCCACACCAGGAGTGCTGTGTCCAGTGCTGGGCTCTCCAGTGCAAGAGAGACAAGGACATACTGGAGAAAGTCCAGTGAAGGGCCACAAGGATGATGAAGGAGCTGGAGCACCTGGAGAAGAGAAGGCTCAGGGAGATCTCATCAATGTGTATAGATACCTGAAGGGAAGGTGCAGAGAGGATGGAGCCAGGCTCTTTCCAGTGGTGCCCAGTGACAGGACAAGAGGCAGTGGGCACAAACTGGAACACAGGAGGTCTCCTCTGAACATCAGGAAACCCTTTTTCACTGTGAGGGTAACTGAGCACTGGCACAGGTTGCCCAGAGCGGTGGTGGAGTCTACATCCCTGGGAGATATTCAAATGCTGCTTGGACACGGTCCTGGGCAACCTGCTCTGGGTGACCCTGCTTGAGCAGGGTGGTTGGACCAGATGACCTCCAGAGATCCCTTCCAACCTCAACCAGTCTGTGATTCTGTGAAAGTACCCAGAGCACAGATACACCTGTGGGGAAGCCCAGAAGATGACAACTCAAAAGACAGCCCACTGGGAATGTCACACACAGCAGCACACGCTGCTTCAAGGGGTCCCTGCACTGCTAAAGCTCACGTCACATCACTGGGCAGCTCAGGGCAGCACTGCCCACCTCTCGGTCGGGTCCAACAGCAAGACAGCAAGTCTTTGAGAACCGCAGTCTGGAAGGCGCTGCCACATGGTCGCATGCTGGCTCCTTGCTCCCGGAGCCGAGCAAAGGCCCAACCACACTGACGTGGGCAGCGTCACCTGCCCTCCAACACCTGCAGCCTGGAAACACACCTACCACCACAGGCAGAAGAGTCACTGTTTAGAAACAACAGCCAGGTTTACTGAGACAGAGGTTTCTTTAAGCACCTTCCAATGGAGGTTGCTTCCAGGTGCTGGACTGCCGTAGCACAGAACACAAGCTACAAAAGCCTTTCACAAGGGGGTCAGATCTCCTAACCAGCACTAGGTACTTATCTCTATACCATACATATATGCATGTTAAATGAGCATCCATTTTAAAAATTCTAATGAGCATTAACTGATGTTGCAAATCAATCGACCAAGATCTTACTTTGCTATTAACACACTTTCTGTTTCTTTGGACAGCCACCACCCTTCCCTTGTGATGTATGAAATTTCACTGGAAGCAGTTTTCATGCAACAAGAGGTCAGAAGGCCACCTCCATGCCTGGCAGATCCTCGTCGCTTTTCTGACCTCCAAGGAGCAATGCTAACGTACGCCAACCAGCCCCGTGCTTCTGTGCTTCCCGTCTGTGAAAGCTTTTATGTGCATTTACACATGCATGGTCATCTTGGAATTAGTGCCCAAACGTGACCAACAATCTCTGCAGAAACCAGCATTTAGGGCACACGGTGGTGGTTTTCTTCAGGGGAAGAAGAATAATCCAGAACATTAGGAAAGCAGCTTAGATAAAACAAAATGTCTTACTAAGAGAGGACCCAATAAAGCTTGTTTTCCCTGGGGATTTCTGCTGGTGTCCCCTAGCCCTTTCCTTGTCCCAATTCTACCCCCATGTGTCTTCTGAGCAGACACCAGGAAGAAACGGCGTTTGCACGGGCTAACGAGAGCTGGACCTACCTGCCCCAGACCCACGTGCCGACTGTCCTGCTGCCTGCTACTGACCCGCACGCTGGCAAGCTCTGCCTGTCTCTCCTCCAGGCAGGACCTTCACTTGGCCTTTCTCTCTTTTGTTTTTCACAAAAAAAATTATAACTAGCCCTTTTTTTTTTTTACAAATATGGCTGAAAGTAGTCACCAGCTTCCTAAGTTACTGGGGGCGACTGCCTAACAGAGTGATCACACAAGCTTCATTTCCTTCTGTGAAATCAAGCTAAAAACAATACTTAGCCAGTAAAAATAAATAAATACCATGTGTTAGTATACACCACCACAAATACCAGGGCCACAAAGGTGGTAAATGGACTGGCACATCTTTCACAGGAGGAGGGGCTGAGGGAGCTGGGGCTGTTCAGCCTGGAGAAGAGATGGCTCAGGGAGATCTTGTCAGTGTGAAGTACCTGCTGCTGGGAGGGAGTGAGGACGAGGGAGCCAGACTCTTCTCTGGACAAGAGGCAACGGGCACAAATTAAACCACGTGAAATTCCATCTGAACACAAGGAAGCACTTTTTTACTGCGTGGGCGTCAAACGCTGGGACAGGTTGCCCAGAGAGGTTGTAGGGTCTCCATCTGTGGAGATGCTCAACCTCTGATGGGACACGATCCTGGGCAACCTGCTCTGGCTGACCCTGCTTGAGCAGGGGGTGTTGGACTAGCTGATTTCAGGAGGTCACCGCCAAACTAAACAATGCTGTGATTCCGCAGAACACCACACCATGCAAGCAATAATTACCCTATGTTCATAGATAATACGAAACAGATGGAAGAAAACAAAACCACCAAAAATCTGGTGCAATCCCACATCTTCAGTAGCTTGGAGGTCACGGAAAACTGAAACGTTGTGTACTAAGCCCCGTAATCAGAGACTGACAGCACCGCCTCATTTCAAGGAACTTCTATTTTCAATCCACTTGCCTAGGTGCTTCTGCTGTCCTATTTTAGGACAAGTGGAAAATATGGAGTCACTCTGCAGCCCAAGTGTTTAGAAAATAAAGCAATAATTTGCTTTTGGCAAAGATTGTTTTAAAAGATAATATACAGAATCATCTTAGAGAAAGAGACAGAAGAGTACTGAGAAGGAAAACTTTCCTTTATGGCATTTAGTGGGAGTGAAATGAAAGTTGTTAGAAACAGTCCTGATTTAACAAAACATACCTATAGAGTCTGTTTGTGCACAATTTCTCCATAAAGATGAAACAGCAAGATTTGATGGTTCTACAGCGGTGGTAACAAGACAATACAACGCACATTTTTATGCCAGAGAACAATGCCCACTTGTGGTTTCAGTTACTTTGAAATTAATAAATTAATATAAAGTAATTATAACTCAGGGTCTTTTGACACGGTATTGCAAAAGAAGAACAGATCAGTTTTTCATCTCCAACTCCCAACTTTATTTGTTGTAATTAGCACTCATACCCAGAGAGGAATCAAGAGTGAGGTCAAATCCTGTTCCCAGAGGAGGATCCTCCCACTTAGAAGTGAAGATCTCACCCCAAGACTCGAGGCGCAGCGCAGGAGGCTGAACGCTGCCCGAGATGTGGGATGAACCTTCCCTGGTTACTATGGGCACTGCTACAGAACAACAATCCACATTCTGGTGGGAAAAACATTTTTCTGGTTTTTGATCGTTTACAATTATCTGGTGGACAGCAGATTTCTCTGTAATACATAGATTTTCACCTCCATAACATGCAATTTATTGCATAGTAAGCAGCATACGGGAAATGGGTGCAGACAAATAATGTACTTTTTGTTATATGCAGAGTGAAATAACAGCCATATATTCCATATATGACCTTGTAACAGGGATTACGTAGAGGCAGAATACTCACTTGTTTGCGTAAAAAGCACATTATCTATTCCTTTCTGGTAACAAGTCTCCTCGCAGACACTTTTTTCCCCACTTACATTGAGCTGTGCACAAGGATAACAGAGTAACATCATCATCATCGCTGCTTTTGAAATCTCAGCAAAGAGTATCCTTCTATGGTTCCTGAGCTTCCTTGCAGGGAATGTAACTGTTGTCACTACGTTTGCTTCCAGAAAACACATCCTGTATCTAGTAAGTCAAGAACAGAAATCCACCCGAGTCCAATGGTGCAAGATCATTCCAACTGGACCGTTCCATTCCCCATTTGTAGTCCCATTTTTTCGCCCCATAAATAGTGCACTTTTAAAAAATTTTATTTCTCAGAAGCTGCAAAATACTGTCTCTACGCAACGTTTAATAAGTAAAGTCTCACGTACTCAGAATCATTTTTCAATCCCTACATGCATTCGAAAGAATTTTAAAAGATTATTTATTAGTCCATTAATACATAATTAAAACTCAGGACTAAAACTTTAATTGACTGGCTCTTGCTTTCAGTATTAGTAATGGACCGCAGGTGTCCCCCTCATCAAGTTCACAAGATTCTTGCACACGATTATTAAGCAACAAGAACACGACTGTGAAACCACTGCATGGTGTTTTACATTGTTCTCCAGTTCAAAAGCTATTTCATTAATTACCCCTCATCAAATCAGAACTTAACTCCTAGTAAGACTACTGAATCTTAAATCTTCTGCTCTTTCTTAGTCTGGAAGACGGAAAACACCCCACTTCTTAAGAAGTTACGTAGTGAAACGAGGATGATGTGATGGTGACAGACTTTTTCCGCCACCAATGCTTTATCCCAGCTCGCGGACTATCACTTCAAGAGCCTGAGCAGGAAACCCTACGGTTCACAGTCCTCATTTATGGCTGAAAAGATGCTCTTGATTTCAGCAGGGACAGGCGCAGATGTAGGAAGAAGACAAGAGTGCAAGTCACCTCCCCTCCCTGTTTTGTCTACATCCGAGTCTTTGCAACCCAAGGATTTTCATTCCTTTCCATCAGAGGGGTTTGTTCTTCTCGTGATCCACTTTCCAATCCCCCCTCCCAGCTGGGCAGCTCTGACATGGCTCTCACGGGAGTGAATCCATACTCCAGGAAACTGCAGATGCTAACTTGGGAAACTATTTTATTAAGGTTCAAGGTGTAGTTTTGGTAAAAGCAAGTTTCAAAAATCAGCTGCTATACTCTAAAGGTGATTTCTTGCTTCAACTAAATAGCTTACTGCTGACATTAAAAAAGCTGTATGGCTGCACGGACATTATGCATTTAAAAAGTATTTTTTAAACCACAAATTAGCATAAATGCCAAGTCCTCGATGTGCTGTTGGCATTCCAAAGGGAATTCTTCAAACCCACAGGACTGCAGCTATTTTTGTTTAGTCCTTTTCCCTCCTGCTTTTACAGGGGCGGATCAGCCGCAGAGGCACCCGC
>NW_008794893.1:21336-36061 GCF_000699145.1 Aptenodytes forsteri | reverse complement strand
CGCGGCGGCGCCGCCCCGGGAGCCCGGAGCCGCCCCCGGGCGGTGACCGAGGGACGGGAGCAGGGGGCCGGGGGGCGGCCACGGCGTTCCCCGCGCGGCCGTGCAGAGGGAGCAGCTCCAGCACACCATCGCTTTTCCCACTGGGGAGCCGCTAACCCCCTCCACGGACAGCAGCTGCCCGACTGAACCGTCCCCCACGCGTGGCACACGCCGCTCTGCTGTGGGGGTACGCTAAGGTCAAACCCACCCCTGGCCAGTTTCTTCCCCCAAGACCTATGGCCAGACAAAGGACGGCGGTGAAGTGTCAGCTGCACGTGGGGGCTCCGTGCAACGCAGGAGATCTTCACGTGTGACACCCCGGCGCTGCAGAGCGTCGCGCAGCAGAGCTACCAAGAGCACGGATGAAATCCAGCGCCCTGACGCAAGCTGCAAATCATGCTGTGTGCTGGAAGGCCATCTCCTCGGGGACCCACATTAAAGACTCAGCAACTCTAGCTCTGTGCTGCGGTCCGTTCGGTTCATCCTAGCTGAAATCCAAACCCAAATCTCCACATCCTGATCTGGACCCCAAACCCAAAGGATTTAGGGAAAATAACTTGCCCCGGGCCTGGATATGTTAACAAGCTACAAACTGGAGAGTCCTTCAAAGTAAATGGTCTGAAGGTCACAAATGGGTCAAGTCTTTCCTATTCACACTCTCAAATTCTCCATCGTCTAACAAAAACATAAGAAGCATTATCTAAACTGGATGTTGTTCAATCTGAGGCCTGATCTAGAAGGACTCTTTTTTGAGGGAGGGCGAAAACTTCCAGCCAGAAGAGTGTCAGAATGTAATTTTGCAACCCAATTATTAATGCAAAACCTCACAACACCTTCAGACTTGCAAGTCTCTTCCTAGTCTCTATGAAAATCGGGGCACTCCCTTGCTCCATGCCTGTTAGTTGTTTCACTTTAGTTACTCAGTTATGTTTCCAAGGTAAGGCAGCTACGGTTACTACAGTGAAAGGAGACAAGGACCTAGTCAGGCAGGGGTGAACTGACAGATAAAGCCAGAGGTCAAACTGGCCGTCTGAAGTCCTGAAAAAACCCCAGCACCTGAGCCCTTGAAAGTAGCAGCACAATCGCAGAACTTCATCGATAGGTTTCTATAAGCAGCAGTGCGCTCCCAGATGTGGGAGCACCCACAGCGTGTATTACAAAAGGCAAATTGATGCATACGATACCCATTTATGTGATACCTTTGTACAGAGTCTAGCAACGCGGTGGAAGAGGGAAATAATGCTCCCAAATGCCTCTGTTACCAGCATCCCCCAGTTCTCGCTGCTGTGATGAGAACATTTCAGTACCTTGTTACTCATCTCGATGCCCTTTTGCAAAATATCCTTGTGAATAACCTACTTGTGAGGGATACTGTTTTTCACGTTCTTAGCTGAGAAAGTAGAGAGATCCTGAAATATCAAGGACATACTTTACTATTCTTAACAAAGAAAAGGCAAATAAATTAAATTCTTTGCATAGATCTGAAATTCAAAAGCTTCTCATTTAGGCATTCTAATTAGAAATAAAAATGGTTTACAAGCTAGGTAAGTGATTTGCATCATTGGAAGAAATAAGCATAGGCAAAAGAGAAAAAGAGATTTATTAATTAGCCAAGCTGTTACTGCCTTAAAAAAAAAAAAATCAAGCCCTAAAAAAGATTTTATTAGATGCAAAATAACTGTTCAATCACCTTATGATCAGAAATATTCAAATCTCTAAACTCTAAAGTTCTCTGAAGGATTATTTCTTCCAGGGGGTTTCCAACTAATCGAAATTTAAGTCTAAACCAAAACTGTTGGAGGTTTATGGTGATAGTTGCCATTTCTAACTTTCTGAACAAAATATTTCAAAGTTACAGGGCAAATTTATGCATAGAAAATATGACCAAATCATTCTTCAAGAGTTAAACTTTCCTTTGTAGCACCCCAAATTCCACTCCTCAACCGCCTTTCACCAGCGTTTACTTTTGTCTCTTTTAGGGGTGCAGAACGGCCCCCGAGAACTCATCAGCCAGGAGGAACGAATGGCCAAACCAATATTGCAGTAAGATTTCAGACATTAGGGATGCTTTTTTTTCATCACTGGGGCAACGCTTCAGCCTGAGCCTAACGAGCGGATGCAGGACTTCATGCTAATTGTGCTCATTTGTGGTAGCTGCATATATATTAACACCCGGGAAACTACAGTGTGGTTACATTTCGGGTGCCATTCATCCAAGTCCAGTCTTACTTTTTCTTCCTCAGATTTCTACAAGTCAAGAATATACATTTAAAACAAACAATTAATGGACAACTTAGGTGTTTAGGTTCTCGGAACATACACATGCTACTGTCTTTTACAGCTACAGAGCTTTTCCTGAAGAATCAAGTCATATTTTGTACAGTGTTTTTAAAAAAATTAAAAGAAAAATGGCCAAAGAGAGGCTAAGAGAACTACACAGCCCATTGACTATAAGGAAACATCTTCAGTTTGGGTGGTAAAAGGAGGAGACCAAACAACTGCTTAAATTAACAGCTTAAAATCAGAAATGGTTTTTCAGGTTCGGTATTGTTATTGAAGGCTGAAAAACTTGGATGAAAAAGACATACCTGTTTTACACCACCAATGAAATCTGCATTTTGCAATACAGCTGTGTTTAGGCTAAAACAAGATAATTTAACAAGTCTGTTTTTGTAGGCAAGCAATACTTTACAGCAGTAAAGAGCTGTTTGTATCTTTCTAGCTGCCTTTAAATAGTTTACATCACTAGAGTCCCAAATATTGGATTTTATTAGACAAACCGGACAAGCCAAAGTATATATAGTCTTTCTGAATTTCAACTGGGCAAGGCTACGACAAATAGTGTAAACACCGTGACAAAAAAAGGGATATGCCCCCAAGTTTTACATGATTGTGTTGTTCAGAGGAAAAGTCAATGGTTCAATCACCTGGAATATCATCCCAGATATTAGTGGTTATTATTAGGCATGGGGATAAAATCTGCATGGTAGAAAACAACGTGGAACATTTTGCTCACAGATGAACTGAGACACCCACTTCCATTTCTACAGATGTATTATAAAAGAAGTTTCCCTACCTAACAACACCAAATAAGCATACTCAATGTAACCTTCTGATTCTGGCGACTCATATTGTCCCATAAACACGGGAAAACGATGTTTAATCTGAATCTCCAACTTGCTTATTAAATACCTAGAAAAGAAATATCCACTAAACCCGTATGCTAGTACTTACATGGAGCTACTTCCCCTGCATACATGCAGTAAGTGCTAAATCAGACAATCCAATTGTTTTTTCAGACACCGTGTCAGATGTAGAATCATAGAATCATTAAGGTTGGAAAAGACCTCTAAGATCATCGAGTCCAACCGTCAAAGGTAGTGAAGAAATACGTACTACTTTGAAATAGGTCCTCATTTAAAAAGATATAAGTGTAATTCAGATCTCAAACTTTTTCTTGAAAAAAAAAATTTAAAATTGCACAAATGAGTGCCCTGGTGGTTTTGTAAACAGTCCAATTTAACATAGTTTTATGTGGACTTAAATGTTACTTTCATCAGAATTTATAGAGAAATCTGTTGAGTTAGCATGTGAATTGCTTGCTTTCACAGAAGAGAAACAAGATAATCCTGGTTATAATGTAATCAAAGAATTGTCCACAGTACCAACTGGAAAATGTTTCTGTAGCCCATGCAAACTAAACAGCGCTTAAGGTGGATGAAATTCCCGTCACCTAAACAGGGTCATTTTTTTATTGTTAATAGTAAATAAGGTAGCACCTACAACTCCAAGTACAAGCCACAACAGCAGCATACTAAACACCAGGCAAACAAAGACAGTAAGGTAAAAAATGGTCTCATTCAGAACAATCTTGTGATCTAGGGAAAAAAAAAATCTAGAAAAAAGTCTTGCAAAAACACAGGCAGATGGGAATTTTCCCATACAACAAATGAAAACTAAATACTAAGGCAGTCAGCTGTTTATAGCAGCACACGTTTGGGCATATTCGACTGCACCTCAAATACTGTGTTCAGTTTTGGGCCCCTCACTACAAGAAGGACGTCGAGGTGCTGGAGCGTGTCCAGAGAAGGGCAACGAGGCTGGTGAGGGGTCTGGAGAACAAGTCTTCTGAGGAGCGGCTGAGGGAACTGGGGTTGTTTAGCCTGGAGAAAAGGAGGCTCAGGGGAGACCTCATCGCTCTCTACAACTACCTGAAAGGAGGTTGTAGCGAGGTGGGGGTCGGTCTCTTCTCCCAAGGAACAAGCGACAGGACCAGAGGAAACGGCCTCAAGTCGCGCCAGGGGAGGTTTAGATTGGCTATTGGGAAAAATTTCTTCACCGAAAGGCTTGTCAAGCGTTGGAACAGGCTGCCCAGGGAAGGGGGTGAGTCCCCATCCCTGGAGGTATTTAAAAGATGTGTAGGTGAGGTGCTTAGGGACATGGTTTAGTGGACATGGTGGTGTTGGGTCGACGGTTGGACTCGATGATCTTAGAGGTCTTTTCCAACCTTAATGATTCTATGATTCTATATCCTGCAAGCAGAAGTAATACAGAAGTGAGTGGGATTACAGCGATATGCGTATTAATGACTTATGTAAGAAATATCTGTCTTTGGTGTGTATGAGTCCACAGATCCACAGCACCATATTCAGTAACTGCCATTTTACAAATGCTAATCGGGTCTTGCACCTTGTGAATATTGTCTCTGGTTTAGAGATGGAAGAAACTGAGGCAGAAGCGTTAAATGGACCAGGTAGGGAAGGACTGCTAGAGCTGGGATTAAAGCAAAGGAGCTTTTGAGAGCTAAATGCAGATCCGGAGTCTTCATTTGACCTGTGTTTTCGTCTTTCTACAGCAGCGTGAAGCACTGCCGTGGCCGACAGTCTGCCTTGGTGCACTAGTGCTTCCGGGCTGTAATAGAGTTATCAAGGGAAGGGAAATGCCAAAAGGGTTGTACTTGGATAGGGACCAGCTATTCCCTTCTGCAGCACAGCTGCAGAAAACCCCTGCAGGCAAACCTCGGAGCAGTCAGCCAGATCTTGGGCTCAGCTGATCTTAGACTGTGGAGTTTGAGTACGAAGGCAACAGAAAGCCATCTTCTCTGTACTGAGTCCAACCTGGTAGGATAGAGAAATGGGGTGTTGCTTTGTGAAAAGGCTCCCAACATACACATTTGATTTAGAGGTCTTGAAGAAGAGTGTAATTCCAAAGCTGTCATTAGCAGTGACCCTAAAAGCTTCATATTACACAAAGGGAAAGAACTTTAAACCTACCCAGAAAGCATAATTACAATGAAAATATCACATCTCATGGGTAATTAACAGTTTTAAGTCTATGTTATGTCAATTGTAGCTAACTATATTGCTAGTATACGATAGATTCATTGCATGACAGCTTTTAGAGACGGCTGCATTTATAGCAAAAAACCTGTTTGTCTCCCAAAAAAAGAATTGACAGAGAAAGAATAGGATAGGATAGGATAGGACAGGACAGGACAGGACAGGACAGGACAGGAGTAGTTCACTTGGAAGGGACCTACAATGATTGAGTCCGAGGTGTAATTAGTTATGGGATGGATCACCAATAAATCATGAGGCATCTAAATGTAACAGTCAGATTTTCAAACGTTCTCCACAGAGAGCAGGTCCAGCCGAGTGCAGCAGATGCGATGGCTGTATACATATAAGCAACAAAGGTGCTTGCAAAAAATCCCGCTGAAAAATTTAAAACTCAAAAAGTTGACCAACATGTTGGGCCTTGATTCACACTGTCTTGCATGGGAAACTATATAGACAAAAAGTTGTACTGTCATTCACAACAAAAATAACATGCCAGCAAACTTGCTTGCTTGCTTGACTAAATGCTTGACTGCATTTAAAATATTATGAATAAAAATTTACAAGATCAGGTAAAAAGAGAGAAACAAGGCAGGGAAAGGGTGAGAGAAGGCTTATTTGCCAGTTTATTTTGGTTCATTCCTCATTACATCAAACTTCTAATTTCATGTAATCTAGAGGGTATGTAAAAAACATTCATAAAGTTTTCTTGCGTTTGCCCACATACATAAGAAACTGTAACAATGGGAGTGACACGAATTAAACCCCATTAAATTGCATAGCCTGATGAGTTCATGGTATTACCCACATTTCTTGACTGTAATCTCAAAAGGTTCAGCAGGCATCCCTGAGGTGAGGTGATCTGAGCTTGATCACATTCTCCTTTCTACAAAAGACGGCTTGTTCAAGTCCTATGATGTTGTTAAAGCTCCTACTGAAAAAGACGGGTGATTGCCTTAAGTTAAATTATACATTAAGAGATACATTCCTGTATTTATAAATCCACGAATAATTTAAAGTCTAGAGATGAGTCAAGAAACTGCAGAAATGCTAGGTGCCGCCACGTGTGAGAAAGAGTTAAAATTACCACTCCAAAATGAAAGTTGGCAAGGAAAAATATTTGCTTATTCTATCCCTCTTGGTTTTTTATTGCATCTAGCGTAGGAACTTATGATTCAAATTGGTATTTGCTTAGCGCTAACAATATGCTAAAAACTAATTGTTCTACAGGTAAGACTGCAAGGTCCCTTTCCTAAAGAGTTCGCTTTTCCAAGTAGATAATATAAAGGCAACACACAAGGAGTGCCAAATGGATAGAAACACTGAGACTAAGCAAGTAAAAGCAGGAGTGTTTTTTAATAACCACGCAATCTCCAATTAGCCTTTTTTTTTCCCTTTGGACAGTTGGAACTTTGCTGTGTGAAAGAATAAACGTCTTTAGGTTTTTATCTTGATGGCACACGGCCAAGGAAAATATTAAATTGTTTCTAGTGGCTAGAATTTACCTTCAAATAATATTCAGCCGAAATCCGAGGTGTTAAGTTGTTTCTGCAGAAAATTATGGCATCATAGAACCAATATGACAGTTGTGGCAGAGGTAGGGTTTCTGTAAACCAAACTTTCTTTACAAGTGCTTATTCTTGTTTAAAAATACCTGTACAGCAGAAACTACTTGTGCTTCCTTTCTATAAGACAGTATTTGGAGAGTTGACTGGCAAAATTTGGCTGCAGGAATGGGATCATATAAAACCGTTTTAAAGAAGTTTATCTCTGTCTAGCATAAGAACTGTTTAGTGGTATTCCTTTTAAGTTTAATAAGAATGCTTGATTTGGCTTCAAATAATTTATGAAGTTCCATAAGCATTTTAAAGACAATGTTTACAGAAGACCACTGAAAACCCTATATAACAACAGCAACCGATGCACATATAGCTCATCTCCCACTACAGAAGCTTCTTCCGTATTTGTTAAGGTCGGGGAAAAAATATTCTGGTAGTTTTACAAAACCTCATTCACCCAGTAATTTCTGAACTGTGGTAATGACTTGTGCTTCGGCCAGAGAATGTATGTTACAGAGATATTCAGCCTTCATTTTTAAATAGACAATCTACCATATCTCTTGGAAATCCTTAGCGGTATTTCCAGCTTTAAATTTTTTATTTTTGATTTGCAGCCACGGAATCTTAATATACCTTCTATAGGACTCAGGAGCTGTCTCGAATCAGACGTCATTCCTTGGTAGGTACTTACAGACCACAGACCCTCGTATTTCTGCTTGTTCAATTCTCTACTGGCTGAAGAAAACTGTGTGTAGTTTTCTACATCATTACACAGAGTTCCTATTAATTAAATGGAATGTGAAAAAAAAAGGTAGATAAAACTGCCTATTGGATACCTTCACAACCATGAAATTTTTGTGCAGACTAGCTGTGTACATCTCTGACCCTACTGAGCACTCCATCGCTGTTTTGCAAATAATACTCTCATTTAGTCAAAACATAATTAACTGCTTTGATGTAGCACTTCACGCTCTGTAACCAATGGAGAAACAGGCGCACCAGTCCATCCTCTCTAATCTTTTACATTTCTTCAGCAGTGTAAATGGCACTAGTATAAATATGCACAACAAACAAACAAACCAAAAAGCATTTTCAATCAAGGAGCAAGATTGTGCAAATACCAAACAAGATCTCCGACAGTTGTTAGGGGCTGTGTAATGTGATCCATTCCCTACCCGACCCTAGGGGCTAATCAAGGAGGCATTCGAAGGTTCTGGCAGAACTGTACCAGAGCCTTGGTCTTCAGAGGATGGTGGAGAGAAGGGGAGGAAGTCAGGCCTTGTAGGAAAGATTGGGAGAGTTTTGTTTAGTGTTCGTAAAACATCGGTAAAAGCAACTTCCATTCTGGGTGAAATCCCTGAGATCTGCAAACACGGATTTCTGCATCGCTGAAGGCAACTCCCCTTCTTTTTTGTATTCTATTTTATTTGAGTTCTTTAAAGAACATAAGAAAGCACTGCGATTCTGTCTTCGAAATGCTTCAAGTAATTATATTTTTGACAATATTTTGATTAAAACAAAGGTTTGCAAAATCTGACAATTTTTTTCCCATCTGCTGGTTTGCTAAATTTTAAAGTGCACTACTCATTGCTGCGATGATATGGTTTAGCAACAGAAAAGTTACTTTCTTCTCTACCTCTCTTCAGTGCACTTCAGAAGCATTTTCTGGACACAGTTTTAAAAATGGCATCTTTGCCTAAAGCAAATGTCTTTTTGACGTGGTTCTCCAAAGGTAGCGTATACCCAGTTATTACCTATCTTTTGATCTGTCACAATAAACTGCTCAACTTGTGCACTAAATAACTTGACCCCAGTACTCGCAGCTGAAGTTCACCTGAGAGCTCTGCAATACCTCCAGAAATGATACGCAAATGGTACAGTATTGCCTTAAGATGGTATTGTGCTAATTGCCAAACCACTGATTGCAGTGGGGATCTGCCCTAAGGATCTGTAAGATCAGAGTTCCATTTCCATCTCTGTATTTTATTAATTCTCATAGAATCATAGAATCATTTGCGTTGCAAAAGACCTTTAAGATCATCGAGTCCAACTGTATTCTCATTGCTTTATTATTGATATCCAAGAGTGCTTTTCAGGGGAGATGATAATTACATCCACAGTGAATATTAACACCAAAAATGCATGCAAAGTATAAGTTCAGGGTTGGGGGTTTTTTTTACTAACTTGCATGTGGACTTTGTTATTTTTTTCTTGCATATTAAATCAATGAGTAGACCTTGAACTGAAGGCAAAAAAGATTTCCTGAATGAGACCAGGATGTCCTGGCCCGCTAATCTCAAGACCTTTTACTCCTTGTCCTATCAAGTATAGAGAGGAAAAAAACCAAACCCCAAACCCCAAGCAAGCTACATTATATGAAAACCATGGCCACTGCAAGGAAGGGTATCTCACGGTAAATTAAGAAAGAGTAGAAGCCTAGTAAAATGCGCAGAAGCTCATGGTGTTTTCAGAAACACTGGCTGCTGTTAAATGTTTTATAGTAGCCCTTCTGCACCTGGCATCCTTCCATGCCAGTGAGAGACAGAGAGAAACATGAAGGGAGTAGGATGGGAGATTTCAAATGTCGGTTTTGACACTCTATTCTGTACCAGCATGCTGCTTTCTTCCCGTGTCCTGGACCTCCACCCAGCCCCACGTTTACTCCTGTGCTTTCAGCTCACAAACTGCAGGTGCAGGGACATGCCTGGCTAGGGACAATCTTTTCAAGCAGAAAGGGGCAGCTGCACACACCTTAGTGTCTAGAAGCTTTACATCAGCTCCCCCATTTCTTTCCATTTGCTTTTTATAAAGTAGGAGAGAGACTCCTGCAGAGCCTCTAGAAACCTAAGCTGCATTTAAAAAAGACCTTCAGTACAAATTTAAGGTGACAGACAGATGCTGAGATACGGCAGTAAGGGATGCAGTACAAGTACTGAAAGAGTCAGGTTGCCTTTATTAGCGGTTCAGCAAGAGGGAAAATTCTGCCTCTGTGGCAAGGCCAAAGAATATAATTAACTAACAGGACTCCTTAGTTTAATGCCATATTAAATCCATGGTGGGTTTTAAGGTCTGTCCTGAACCCGTGGGAGGGATGGCTTCTCAGCTAGCTGGAATGAGCAAATGGAGCAGTAATGCTAGGGAAGGTTACATTCTTAATTATATTAAAGAGCTCTCTTGCAACAGCAGGACATTACAGAAAAAAAAGAATAGCTCATCCCTCCGACACCGCAGTAAGCAAACACACGCAAGTGTGGGTCTTCCTGCCATTGTAAACCCTCCTCCTCCCCCCTGCTCACCCCGTGCACCGGGGATTCTCCTCCCTTCCAGCCACTCGGCCTCGGCGGTGAACAACACAAACCATCGGGTGAGGGAGCCTCTGACAGCATCAGCAGCAAAAAGACATTTCAGAGCTTTGCAGAAGAACAACCTCTGGGGACCCAGCGAGCCTGAGAGAAGACGCTGGCTGGTCAGTAAGAAAAATACGCAGTCATGAGAAGGATATGGCAAAATATGTTAAATGATTACATATTAATGCTCCTGTTTCCTCTGTTTTCAGAAGAAATACACAATTCATTGCAAAATGAAGTATAACACTGAGAAATTAAAATCACTTGCCTGCCTGAAAATGTTGTACTTACTACAGCTGTACTTTTACCTGTTTATGACTGAAGAGATAACAAAAAATACAGTATCTTTTCTTTTCAAGAAGATTTAACACAACTTGTCACAAAACCAATTTCACTGTTTTCTCTCATGTAAGGCAATCACTTGGAAACGGAATGCAAATAATGACACATGCTTTAATAAGTTAAGTGTTAAACTCAAAGGGCTGTCCACAGTACTTGAGGAGTCCCTGAGACTGAGATCTTGGCGATGACAAGTCCAGATAAACAAGAGGAAACATATACCAGAAGAGACTGCCTGTTTTAAGATAGAAAATTGAAGCTATAAAGTCAGAAAAACTGGCACAAGAACTTCAAGGACTTGATAGTACTTTCAGTAAGCTTTCTGTAAAACTGAATTACAATTATCTGTGTAGGTTTTTATGAGAGGACTAAAACCAGGACTTTTGAGAGCTTCAGGAAATAACAAGAGCTCTGCAGTTTTGGAATAAATATACAGTCAAGGCAAAATGTTGTGATGATATGTTTATGGATGCACAGGTGTAGGAACCAGGTAATGGTTCAAATAAAAATCAGAATGGCTGAACACCTACAAATTCAAGTTAAGATGAATGGAATTTGACAGAACATGAGAGACCTAATAGACAGGAGACAATATTCAAATCATAGACACACTTACAAGGTACAACCTAAGGCAAGCCTTGAGTCAACCAGCTACCCACAACCGTGCTCCAGACCTTACAAAGCCATCACGGATCCTCTACGTTAAAGGTTTTCTTCAAGGATGGTCTCCATAGGTTGTATTCATAATCTCCATCTTACTTGTCAGCTAATTGATTTTTCATATCAAATATTAATTCTCTTCCTTGAAGCAGTAATGGAAAAAGAGCTCTCCTCCTTCTCTCCTCTGTCTGAATTGGTCTGGTTCTTGCCCCATAAGTGCTGTGAGTAGACGAGGTTTGTGACACACTGCTAGTTCTTCAGTTTTAATTTTTTTGGATCTTCCTACTCCGTTTGCGACGTAAGCCCCCACCTCTTCTTCTACAAAAAGACTTCTTACTGGATAGAAGATGGAACTAACAACAATCTTCAGGTTCAGTGTTCCCAAATGATTTCTGGATCATAGATTTTTAATCAGTCACGTCTGTTAGTTCTGATTCTCTTCTAGGAAGCTCTGAGCAGAGACACCAGAGCTGCTGACATACAGATTTGGCAGGAAAGTATTTCACCTGGCCATGCTCAGAAAGTTATCTTTAACTGACCAGACATCTAAAGTATTTTTATGCCTGTCCCTTTCCTCTCTAAAGACAGCCTAAAGGTTCTTCTAGACATGCAGTAACCTGTCTGGACAAACATTCATGCTACCATTGCAAATCCTCACAAGTATTTGACCTCACCATCACTAGTCCTATATGCTGATTCTTAGTAAGGGCTCATGAATCAAACACACTTGCAATCTCTACTCCAGATCATTTATGAGCTGGAGCTAAAAGGGGGAAAAAAAGAGTAAAATTCAAAAGATTAATTAATTCTAACACATCAAATTCATATAGCCTGTTAGCCAAAGATTGAAAGGAGGGAGGGGGAAATATTTCATATATGTTGAAAACATATATTATCTATTTCCATATATATAACACGGACTATTATGAAATATATATCTATTTCCATATATACACACATATATATACAGAAAATATTTCATATATATATATATGGAAAACAAAACACTTCTGAGGGAGAAAATTGGAAGTGTGTGTCCAGACTCACTATGCAAAGGAATCCAGTATCTTCAGCCTATTATTTACATAGCAGGATGCTGATACGTATTTTTCATTTCCATCCCTTTGGCACCACAGTGAATTTTGTCCAGCATATTAATATTTTTCATAAGCAAGGTTCCTGAAGTGTGATACAAATACCACTAGTGGCACAAACACGTCTTAGAAGTGCTACAAAGCTTTGTACAGAACAGGAACCTGCTGCTGCTCCCAGCAGTATTGGTACACACGCCCGCCACTGCTAGTAAAGGTTATAGCCTGACAAACCTGAGAATCTGTGGGCTATAGTACCCTGCACATATGTATTACTTCCAAGTCTGGAATCTTAGATTCATTCTTTGACTTTAAAAAATAGTGCTGTCGCAATCTATTGATAGCTGAAAAGGCTCTCCCAGATGCCATTTTAACGATACTTGCCAGCAGGCGTCCTTCATGAAGACATAAATCAGAAATGAAATGAGGGCCAGCACTGTTACAGAGAACTGGACTCGGGAGCATTTCATAGCTTTTGTAAGGAAGCACCTAGAATCAAAACCCAGCTAGTTTCCTGAAAACCTGCAAATCATTAGGAAAGCTCTAACCCTAGTTTTCAGATCAATCACACACACAGTTGTATGTTTTATACACACACACATTTTTGTATACACACACATATACATACACAGATATCCACATGTATATATAAATGTTATTGTTATCCAGACATTTTTATTTTTGCTAAATGCTTCTATAAAACATTTTTGTTTGGCCAAAAGAGTTCCTTTCAGGAGCTGGTTCTCGGTTAGTGTACTGGGTTTAGCTGGGAAGGAGTTTATCTGTCTTCTTCATAGCAGCTGATACAGTGCTGTGCTTCAGGCTGGTGAGGAAAACAATGTTGGTAACACAACCATGTTTTAGCTGACCAAGGAGATGTCCCATACCATGTAGCACCATGTTGAGAAGAAAGCTGGGGGGGAGTTACTTCCAAGGTAACCGTTGCTTGGGGGCCAGGTGGGCATCGGTCTGTTGATGGTGAGCAATCGCTTGTGCATCACTTGGTGGGTTTTTTCCTTGTTCTTTTTTTCCCCTTCATGTATTAAGCTGTCTGTATCTCAACCCACGAGGCTTTGTGGTTTTTTTCCTCACTTTCGCCCTTCTGATTCTCTCCCCCATCCCACTGGGGAAAGTGAGTGAGCAGCTGGGTGGGGGGTCACCTGCTCGTCGGGATCAGCCCACCAAAGCTAGGTAAGGACAACATGGATCAGCAACATGAAGCACCCTCTGCACATAAGGTAACAACGCTGTTTCAGCGTTCTCCACACCTGCAGCCCACGGAAGTGAGAAATCATAGGGTAGGATAAAATAAAAAACTTCTACATGGCAGCACAAGCGATGTCTAAAACAACAGCATTTATAAAAATAGACTTTAAGGATATCTTGTAGTCTGACTCTGTTCATAAGTCAGATGCTCCTAAAATTGTTAGTTATTGAACTATTTTCAGTACACACCACTGCTGGAAAACTTTTGTTTAACATGGCTACCTGAATAAACTTTTAGTGAACATGTAACATGAGCACGGAGAACATTTTGCGACATGTATCCTGGTCGCTCAAGGTTATTTTTTCATCCCGTACCTTTTCCCTGCTGTGTGTGTACCTTTGATCCACTGACACAGGAGGGGGAAGAAACTTCTGGATTCCCAAGTCCTGCTGCTTGCTGTGAAGGACAGCCATGCCTTACTCATGTATTTATCAAGCTCTATTTTAAAATCGGGTTAAGGCACTGGCCCTCACTGTTGCTATTGTGAGGCTTGCCTTATTTGATGGCTCTTTGTGCCTTGTTTGGGTAGAAAATATTCTTCAAACAGGGAGAGAAATATACTTACCCTTTCAATCATATAGGGGTTTGGGGGTTTGGGTTTTTTTGTGGGGTTTTTCTTCTTTCTTTCTTTTTCTTCTTTTTATTACCAGGACCCTGCTCTTGTGATAACTACAACCCCCTAATTTATGCTTGGCTGCTTTCTATCTGTTCTTGTGCAGTATCGTCTACTAGCTTAAATAACTGCTCTCTTTCCCCATTTCTTAGATGAGACAACGCATCCTAAAAGATATGCCTTTTTCCCCCCCAAACACCGCGGTTTTGGCTCCTGTTCGGTTTATGATGCATTACAAACCAGTCTCTTCTGTGCTGCTGTTCCCTAGTCAGCTGTTCCCCATCTTGTATTTACCCATTTGACTCCTTCCTTTTGTATGCACTTGTTTTAATTCTCTTTGCTGAATTTCCTCTTTTCAAGCGAGGATACCTCCTCCGGTGTATCACGCTGCTTTTCAAATCGGATCCCTTCCCTTCAGATTCCTTTCAACCCCTTCCAGCTCCGGCTCAACCCAGAGGGGCAGGCCCCGGCCCC
>NW_008794893.1:0-21044 GCF_000699145.1 Aptenodytes forsteri | reverse complement strand
GGGGCCCGCCTGGCTGAGCCGCAGCTGGGGGCTCGGCGGGGCCTGCGGGAGGGGAGGGCTGGGCCGTGCGCTGAGGCGAAGGGTGTGAGGTGAGGAGTGGGGTGAGGTGGGTCCTCTCTACCCCGCAGCCTCCTACAGGTTCGTGGTGCTCCTCTTCAACTGCCTCCTCACCTTCGGCTCCTACTTCTGCTTCGACATCCCCAGCGTCCTGCAGGAGCAGTTCCAGGGGGTAAGTGCTGGGCGTTCGTCTGGGCCGCGGTCCGGCAGCGGGGTGGGCAAAAAAAGGCAGAACCAGCAAAATGGAGGCCTTGGTCGCCGGTAGAGTTTCAAAACCTTTTCTGATCGTGTTGGTATAGGAGTCGTGCTCCAAGGTCTTATGTTCCAGATGCTGGGGGTGAGGGGTTATTACTGGCATGTTTGCCGTGAAGAAGATGCACAAAGCTGGGACAAGTCATGAAGGGTTTGAGTTCTCACTACTGCCTGGAGAACTGGAACTCCAAAACCTGCCCTTGCTCAATGACTGTCAGCTCTCCGTCCAAACAACTGTTTACTACACTAATGAAGTTCAGAGTTAGAATAGCGTTCACACCACTCTGCACGTAGAAGATACATAGAATTGACCATTAGTACCTGCACTGGACTGGAAGACTAGCGCTGTTGGAGACAGAAGACTAGAAAAGGCTTTCTGGGTCTTCAGATCCAAACCTCCTGATACTGCAGGTATCACATCACGCATTTGTTTGCTACCTGAAAGACAGAGCCGTGTAGGGAGATCACAGGAGGACTCCGTCACGTAAAAACTACTCGTGTTCTCAAACGCTAGAAAATTATTTTGTTCAGGGTTCAGACTGATATCCCAGTTGATATTTGGGATTTCTCCAGGGATGCCGGAGTCCCAAAGTTCTTACCTGAAATCCTGAATACCTTACAGATTCTTTCTTGACTCATTTATCTGTCATACTGCATTTGTTTCATGTCTTTTGAGAGATGATTTTACTCATGCCTGCCATCTGCTGGTAGATTAGTATGTGTAGGCTGAGAGTCACTGTCCTGTCCTTTGTCTGCTTCAATAGCAAGGGCAGAAACATATATAGCTTGCATGTAACTTTTTTTTTTTAAATGCAGTTAATCCATAACATTCAGACAGTGAACTCCAAGCTAAATTGGGTGCAGTTTGTCATTGCAAACAGGAGTAAAAAGAAAAAAAAATAGGTCAGTATTTATTCCTTGATGCTCCACAACTTCTGTAGGTCTGTGGGAGAAGAATCAGTTAGTTATTTATGGAGTAAAGGAAAGGTTATGTCATACTTTGTTACCTAGGCAACTTTATAGGGTAGTGAAACCAAGCCATATTTTTTCTGTGTTAGGTACTGTGCAAAGAGTGTTTCTATCTGTTGACACTCTCATCATATTTTTACTCTGGGGAATTCAGCCTCTACCTGCCTTACACAAGTGGTACAGTGGTAGTCGGAGCGTCTGAGACCAGTGCTTGCAGTGAAGACGCTTTGTTCTAGAGAACTGTTCCCCTGCAGCCTCGGACATTTCTGCTACAGCAGATCTGAGGGGTTTGTATATATGATGGCTATATAAAAATAATGTGGTTAAAATCACACTTTCCTTGGGCTTATTCAAGACGTTAAGCTTGTGCCTACTGGTATGGAAGACATAGCGTCCATTTCCTAATGCAGGTAGATTTTTAGTAGTTGGAAGATCTAGGGTTGAGGAAATGTTGCTTTTCAGTAGCAAAACCGACATTATTAAATCACGCTAGGACTACCAGTTTCCGACTGTTCAGCAAATGCTTTATAGCTGTGAATTAATATGGACTACTGCTAAGTTTCATATTTACACGCTGCTTAAGACTTTATAGTATGTAATGAAGAGTCAGATGAAGCTAAACTATGGCCAAGAAACTAAGGGATCAAATAAACCTCATGGTGCAGTCTCCTGGCTTTTCTTTTGGATGAAATGTGTATAGAAGTGCTGAGCCCCTGCCGCGACTGCCACAGAAAGGGAAAGGGAAGACGTGCCATGCCGATGGCCAGTCATTTCTCATTTGGCAAGGGCTGGCTTCCTGGGAGAAGATGCACGTCCTCTAATTCCTGGTCGTGGAAGTGGGAACTGAGTAGGAGAAATAGAAATCTAGTAGGCAAGAACTTTACTTCATTTTTAAAGGAATGCGTGGGTTTTCATCTGTGTCTGCTGCCTGACACAGGCTCTGTGACTTGTTACGCAGAACTTGACCTGCCCCAATGGAACCCATTGTAACAGCACTGGGTGTAATAGCACGCTGGACTGTGTTGAAGGCTTGGGAATGACACCTGCACAATACAATTTGCTGTACGCGATCTATGCTTGGACGTAAGTCACTTTTCCCTTGCTTTGGGGGGGGGGGTAGTTTGCTAGTTGCTTCCCAGCAGCAAGACACAAATGTTTCTGTTCTTGTTTTCTCCTAGAAATGCAGTAGTGGTTATTCTGGCTGGATTCCTGATTGATAAACTAGGAAATCGCTGTAAGTTCTGAGGATCAATTAATTTATTCTTGTACTGAAGTGGGATTTCAGGCTGTTCTTTCAGTGCAAAGCGGTGATCAAGGGTTCCACTTCAGTAAGATCACAGAGGGATGGGAGAGGAGGGACAGCTCTGTGTGCGGAGTGCGTGACGGTTAGTTGAGCAGCTCCATGAAGGCAACTGAGACGTTTTCATCCTTTGACCGCTGACTTATCTAATTTACACAGCAGTGCAGTGAACGTGCTTTCCCCTGACACGCATGTAACAGGGAATAGTGTTATCTGTTTTCGATGGGGCAAACTGATAAAGCAGTGTTCTGTTCCCTGCTCTGACATTTGTTCTGGCGTGTGCCATAATCTAAGACCCAGCAGTCCCAGCAAATGCAGTTACGTTCTGTCTCTGTATCACAGAGGTAAACATCTTACAGATGAGGAGACAGAGGCACAGAGAAGGAGATCCCTTGCTCTAGGCCATAGTCTGTAGTGGAGCTCAGGACAGGAACAGGGACTCTATAATAGAGTTCAGAGTCCTCTATCTGACTTACTCTGCCTCTCTAACCTTCCACCATGATCATATCATCATTATTTTGAGGATTCCCAGGTCATTTTATAAAGAGACCAGTCTTTACAAAATTAAAATAAAGAGGGTAAACTGATGGAAGCCTACAGGTTTACTGGCGTGTTTTGAAGTTGCTCTTTTGCTTTTTGACAAAGAATGCTTTTGTCCTGATCTCAGCATGTCTGTTGAGGTTTGTGTATTTTTTTTCTGTTTCTCCCTAGTTGGTGTCTTTGTTTTCTCTCTTCTGACTGTGCTGGGATCATCAATCTTTGCTCTAGGCTCACATTTCAAGGGGTCGCCATACCTCCTACCAATGATGCTAACAGGAAGACTGCTCTTTGGCTCTGGGAATGGGTCACTTACTAGTAAGGAATTCACAGTCTTAATTATGCTTCACCAGAGGGTCATTTTTATTTTGCCTCCTAGACCATTGTCCTACCAGTCAGCTTTGCCTGCTCTGCACCAGGAACCTACGTTGCTAACAGAAGAACACTGCTCGTTGAAGGGTTGCATGGATTTAATGTGTGCTGAAATGTTGAAAAGTCTTCCCCTCTAACAAGTTTGTCCTTCTCCCAAGGGTGGGGACTGACATGTGATTGCTTTGCCTTTGGGGTTATTTTTGCTTGCCTTACTTGAGGGGTAAGTTCACCTCCCATGTCCCAGTATGATTTAGTACGTTTTAAAATGGACTGCGAAGTTGACACGTGCTACCTCCACTTGGGATGCGTAGTGGTCCTCTAACCCCAGCTCAAGCACTCGAGCTTGAGAGGCTGTGTTTGTTGCTTCTGTGCAGTGCTCTTGGCCAAGTCTGTCTGTTCAAGAGCAGATTTTTGTCTTCTCCAAGTTGTGCAGAATCGTATCACAGCCTTCTGGTTCAAGGGGAAGGAACTGGCACTGGCATTTGGACTGACTCTGTCTTTCTCCCGTCTTGGGAGTGTCCTCAACTTCTTCTTCACCCAGCAGTTTGAGGCAAGATTTGGAATGCAGTGGACACTCTGGGGAGGTGAGTTTCTTTGGTGCTTTGGCCTTTTGTTTTCTAGACCCGAGGCTAGCCTGTTTTGTCCGGTTATGAAAAGTACCTGAAAGAGATAGTGAAGATAGCAGGAGGAGGCACATTATTTTCCAGTTTTTCCTGTTGCTTTCTGTATGCAATGGAGTGGTGTTTTCTTCATTGATGCCTGAAAATCCTCTCTAAAGCTGTAGTGTCAGCCTGACAGTTTTGTCTGCAGTTTTCTTGAGATATTTTAACATCTGCAGTCACAGGTAGTCAGTACTTAATGTAGGCTTACTCCCATGGAATGGAAACTTCAGAGTGAAACAAAAGAGGAATCTAATGTGTTTGTTCTTCTGTGTTTTAGCTAGCAGAACATGCTGGTTCTGTAATATTATCTGTATTGGTCTCAGCATAAGATGCCTTGCACGTGGACTGATCAAAACTGTGGGCTTAAATTACTGTGAGAAGCAGAATCTGAATTACATGTTTCTTAGTGTGAATCTGTTCTAGGGCTCATATCTTTAGAAGATTTGAGTTTCTGTCCTCTCTTTGGTGCAGTGAGATGGGATCTGTCTCTAGTGGAAGGGATGATCTGTTTCACTGTGCAGTTAAGTAGTGGCACTCAGGTACTCTGGTACCACTGGTGTACTGGAGTGGTGATGTTAGGGAGACCTGCTTCAGGGCATCCTTTGGATACAAAGACTCAGTGATTATAGGAAAATGTTATTTCTCAAACAACAAAACAGTGTGGGCCATCACCCATGGAAAAGAGGATGCATACGTGAGATAAATCTCTTGCAGAAATTGAAACCCGTTGCTCTCTGATTCCAGCTCCCAGTGAAGAAACTGGGACAGGCATGGCATGTTGCATCCCATCTGACACTATTAGTTTTGTACTCAGGCAGCATTTGCAAGCACAGCACAGCGACTTCAGTAGCCTGTGAAGGGATAAATACATCAAAGTGTGTATGCGTCACAGAGAAACAAAACGGATACAGATCTCTTTCTGAGAGAAGGATGTCTGCAGCAGATGCCCGTTGCCAAACTTGCTTCGGGCATACCCAGCATGATCTGACTCACTTCTCTGGAGCTGGGTGTGCCGACAGGTCAGATTGCTGTAGTAACTGCAGTAGGTCACATAAATGAAGAGGTGTAACTTGGCTTCCAGTACCAGCCTGTGTGTGATACCTCTCCTGCTCATGGGACCATGGAAGTTTCTTAATGTCTGGCTTGTTTTAACCTTGGGTTTGTTATGCACAGGCCTGCTGTGGTTTAGAAGGCATTCCGGCCATAGTCCAACAAAGTGGCTGTCTTTAGAGACGGGTGGGGCTTTAGCTTCACTGGCCTCAGGCAATTCTGCAGGGAATTGGAAGCGTAGTGGACAAAGAGCTGAAGGACTCTGGGTGGTCAGAGGTAAATGATCCTACTGTATGGCTGCAGTAGGGAAGGCTGTTAATGTTAAGAGAAGCCAGGAGTAGGAGTCATAGAGAATTCTGTGTATTACATGCAGTTGGTTTTGTCATTCAGCTCTCTCCACGCTGAGGAATTTCTAACACCTCTTGTGTCTTTTCCAGGTACCCTGCTCTGTGTGCTTGGTTTTGTTTCAGCCCTCACAGTCAGTGTACTAGATAAAGTGGGCATGAAGCAACTGGGCTTGGATGGTGTTATCCAGCAAGAATCCAAAAAAGTGGTATGTGGTGCACAGACAGCTTTCCTATCTCAATCTTGAAAGCCTGGGGTGCATGAGCACTGCTTTTGCAGTGCAGGGAAGCCTGCAGTAGTAAGAGCTGGTCCTGGCCAGAAGAGGGCATTAACACCACTTGGTTAAATCTTGCAGAGTAGTTCTTCAGGTACATCTGAGGATATTGCATCTGCAAGCCACTAAAGTCTAAATTTTCTGTTTAGAGCCTATGTATTTGCAGGCTTCCAGAGAGCTGAGTTAGCACTCTGAACGGCATTACTTTCCTGAGCCAGTTACTTCTTGACTGTAGGTGGCTCAGAGGAGGATTTTGTGCATAAAACTAGACAGTAGCCTCTCTCTGGAACTGCTTTCTGGCTCACAGGATCCGTGATAGAAAATAGCTAATCTGATTGGTACTGAACTATCTTTTGCCAGCCCTTATCTTCCATTCCTCCTTGCATTCTTCTGTCTAGGAACAAGCATTACAGGCAATAGGTTGCAATTTTTATGGCACTTAAATCTATGTCATGAGGCTTACCTCTCATGACAGTATTCTTACTGGTTTCTGTATCTCAGCGTTGCGACTCCTGTTTATACTATATCTTTCCATTGTGTTTCAACTTAAGGTTTTGCAGTAGGCTCTTAATGGAGCCAGCTTAGAATAGTCTCTTGCAGCCATAACCTTTATAAAAATAAGAAGAAAGCTTCTTTTGTTTTCTTTACTGAATAGTGTTAAGGAAGGAATGCTTTGGGGACAGCACATGCCAAATTTCGCTTAGAGGTACATGAGCTGCCTTTCAATTCCCTTTTACCTGCTGTTACTTCTTAAATTTTTTTGTGACTTTCAATGGCTCCCAGAAAGTGACATTAGTGTGGAGCTGAAGACTATTTCCTGGTGAGTGAGGGCACATTTTATCTTTGCAGCGCATTCAGGACATCCAGCGACTTCCCCTTCGCTACTGGCTCCTGGTCCTCACCATCATGTTCTTCTACAATGGAGTCTTCCCCTTTGTGGCAGACGCCAGGTATTGCTCTATGGCTGTAGTCCCACTGACCGATACAAGCCTATCAGAGCCTTGCAGGCCCTCGATTTTCAGTTGACTGGGAAATATGGGGGTAATATGCTTGTTCCTTCCACTCAGGAAACACAGAGAAACATGTCTTTAACACCTAGCTAAAGAATATGAGGGTTCTTTGACCTTTCTTTCCCTTCAAAGGTGAGGGAGGTTTCTGAAGGAAAGCAAAAATAACTTAAAGGGAAATGATTCATCCAATATTTAAAGCTTGGAACACTGCTAAAGGAGGATCAGAAAGATTTGGGAGAAGGGGAAGAAATACTTTATTTAAAAAATAGCCCGTAGACATTTCACCTTTGTGATAGTCCAACGAAGTGGCTGTCTTTTGAGCTGGGTGGGGTGTTAGCTTCACAGGCCTGGGGCAGTTCTGTCCTGCAGTTCCTGCATGTTGTCTGCTGTGTTTGGAACAAAGCTAAGCTTGCATCAGCCTGGGTTTGTAAGTGAGAAAGCCTTTGCATCCCAGTGCAAAGCTTGCAGACTTCCTTTTTGATGCCTCCATGTGCTTAAAACAAAGCAGCAACCTGCCCGACTAAATTGGGACTCCTGCTTCTGTCCTGTGTCTCTGCCACAGACTTGTCATTTTGCTGCTTTTTTCCTGTTTGTGGATGATGCAGCTTCTATCACATAACGAGTATGAACTTTTATATTAGCAAAGGCCTGCAGTAAAAAAAAAAAAGAAAATTATTTTGGTAGTACTTCATTAGTGATGTATAGTAAGCCACTGTGAAATCGGGAGTGAAGAAATGTCATCAACGTTGTCGTAACAAATGTACAAGTGACCTCTTACTAGTAAAATAAAGATATTCAAGGTGGCAAGGATCGTCAAGGCCTTGATGAGATGGGCTTTCCATCAGTTGCCCATTTTATGGGCAGTTTATGGGCATCTCATTTTAACTGAAAACGGTGTCTGTTGATCACACAGAATCCTCATTTCTGCAATTCTGCCTCCCTGCAGAATTTTTTTTTTGCTCCCTGTGGTGCAAAAGTTCAGGCACCGAGAGTCATGTTTCACATATCTTTTCTGGCAAAAAATGCTATGCTGCTTCCCAGTCGGAAAAATAATGGTCCCAAGGCCACTGCTCTTTGCCAACTTCTGTTGCAGTAAATGTTCAGGCAACAGTGTCTTGTTTCATACTTTGCTGACAGCACAGGCTATAAAGGCTCATTATTACTAATGGTAAATAGCCATGCAAGTAGCCAAACCAGGTTTAAGTAGCTACAAGATCTCTAAAACTAGTCTTTCTAAGCTGCTATGACTGTATGACTGTAAATTCTGTAAAGAATTTGAGTAAGTTTTAAGGCCATTTTTGCGTGTCCCTAACAAAGGTGAAAGGCTGACTTCTGGCAATGAAAACAAAACTTGGTTTGTATGTTTTCTGCTTTAACCAGAAGTCTCCGTAAAGATGCCAAGGGGGAATTCCTAGTACTTCTAAAATGCAGGTGTTCAATTTAAATGCTAATCTTTGCTGCTGGATTATTTTAAAATATTTTTGCTGCCCCTCAGCATTCCCACCCTTGGATTGATAATGCCTTCTGTCTCTTCAAAGAGAATGTAAAAAATCCATCCATGTGTTTTGGACAGGTGACAGCAAATTGCTGCTTGTGAGCTGTGCTGATGTAATTGAACATATGCCCAACTTTAACCTGCGGTTTTACTCTGCACTTGCAGAAGCATCTTGAAAGTGGCCATTTAAGCTACCAGCTTCTCTATGGCATGCACCAATTAACAAGAAAGTAAAACAACAAAGGCTTGGCTCTACAAACCAGATGGAATCAAACTTGTTTACAAGTCCTCTCATTAAAACCCTTCCTGTCCATACGTTTGTGCTCAGACTTACTTTCTGTCAAAATAACCAGACCAAGAATCCTAATTATGTGATTTTTCCCCCCCTTCTTTTTATTTTTAGCAAGTTTATCCAGGATAAATATTCTGGTTACAGTCAGCAGGCAGCCGCTTATATTGCTGGGGCAGTGTACGACAGCTCCCTTGTTCTCTCTGCAGCAGTTGGCATATTAATTGTGAGTACCCAAAACCAGAAGTGCTTGCTGGTAACTTTTTCCTAATTTTTTGAAATGTCTTTGTTACAACCCCCTCAACCAGAATTTAGCCTGTTGTTGCTGAACAATCAGTCCTTTAATTCCTTGCAAACTGCAAGATGCACTTTAGTCTAAATTAAATTACAAGAAATAATGTTAACTTGTTTTTCCCTCTGTCCCTTAATTGTGCTAGGGTAGCATCAAAGCATGGCAAATCGCTGTATGTTTTGAGAAGTCTGAGACGAACAGAAAGGATCGCAATAAGCTTTGCAAGTAGATGGGAAAGGACAACCCGCATGTAATCAGTCCCTGTTTTGTCAAACTCCTCCTTTCCTTACTTCCATAACTGTCAGGGCATAACGGTGTGTTTTTCCTCCCCCTTTATTAAAGCCTGCCATTTCACATGAATACTGGACACCGATTCTCTGACAAGTGTTTCAGTCTCGGTTCAGGAGTATGCAAGAGGAACTAGTAATAGCTAGTCTGCTACAGTATCAACAACTAGGAAATGACATGTTACTGCCACTCATGCCAGCCCACTTTGCACAGCCGCTCATGTCACTAGGATCTGTGGGAAGCAAGGATTCCTGGTAAGAGGCCTTCTGTGTTTCCTTTACCAGGACTACGTTGGACTGAGAGGCGTCTTTGCTGTTGGCTGTGCTGCATTGACTCTGCCAGTCTTCGCTCTCCTGGCATTTACATTTGTTCCTCCGTTAGTCTCTACCATCTGGTTGGGGATTACTTATTCTTTCGCTGCTGTAAGTTCACAACCTCACTGCTGTAGTTGAGTGTTTTGTGGCTGTGCTCCTTCTACATCCTGGATGACATATATCACTGCCCTTGTGCCCTGATGAGCAGGTTTAGCAGCCACAGTTTGAAGTCATTGGCTCCCCAATCCTGAAGACTTTGGTTAGTAACAAATAACGCCAAAGAATCAATATGGAGCAAAACGCAGAGTAAGGGACCATTTGATATAGCGTGAAGCAGGAATCTGTCTGTGCTTTTCTTAGTGCTTTTTTACCTTGAATGTAACACCTGAATCTCCTTTGAGTCTTACGAGCTAAATCGTCAGGTCTAACTCCCCTTCAGCAATCTGGAGTCAGGTTATTCCAGTTTCAAATAACACGCATTGTCTCTGCTGTCTCAAGCTGCTTGAAAAGGATGGGGAACAGTCTAGAACCAGCCAATAGGCTGGGAGGGATAAACAGATTTTTTGAAGAGAAAGTATAAATGTTTATTGGGAATAATTCCTTTTTAAACCAATGACCATCTAACACCTTTAAATAAGGTTTTGAGTTAATTCCTCTTCTCATTACTCCTACCAGGCTAGTATGTGGCCATCCATACCTCTTGTGGCCCCCCAAGCAACTTTAGGGACAGCTATGGGGCTTGCAACTTCTGTGCAGATGATTGGAGTTGGCCTTTCGAATCTGATTGTTGGACACATTCTAGGAACAAGGTCCAAGGTGAGAATGCTTTTTTTTTTTTCCCAAGCAGAGACATCAACAGTGCTTTAGTGGAGCAGTGTGAACAGAAACCAGTGTCTTTGCAACCTGGTTGCAAAAGGAACTATAGAGGTGCCTCAAATATCTTCGAGTGACTAGTTGTTCCATCCTGTTTTGGCCTTTTCTAGTGAATTAAAGATCCCCCTGTGGCGCTGGCAACAGATGATGATCTTTATGTTGGCAAACACTATTGCATGCATTGTTGCCTCCGTTAGCCTCAATGTTGTGGACAAGAAACAGGTAAGTGTGATAAAAGGTGAAGAATAGGCTTGCATCACCGAGTTGCTTTTATTGATGTAATAGCTACTGGGTGTGTATATAAGTAATTCCTCCAACATAAAAATGGAACTGCATAAAAAGAGAACTATCTGCTAAAATATTGATGCAGTGCATAGTAGTCTTACCTAGTATCAAGCTATTGGCAGCTGTATTTTTTTGCAAGGTGAGGGGAAGGGCCAGGACACAGCTGTAGCAATATGTGTACAGGAAGAACAGTATCCTTTTTGTCACTAACCGGTTCTTTGAATTTCTAGGGTGGGACACTGAACAGAACAAGAAAGGGAGCACCTGTGGAGCAGGAGGACAGAGACCCTGCAGATGCAGCACCGCTCCTCGATGATGAAACAGGAAACGAAGGCTCTGTCAGCTGAACCTTTGCAGTGTGAGAACAAGGACGGCTGCCAGACACAGCACTGATCACTTCTGTTTGAAAGTGGATTTTTAGCCTGCGTATTTTAAACATCTTTAAATGGAATCCTGAAGGGAATTGTCTACAGAAAGGGAATGTTTCCACTTTCTTATGCCTGGTGGAAGGTGTCTGCTGTATGGTTCTTAGGCTTTCTCCAACATACAGAAACCTGCATGGGGCACTTTAAGAGCTACACTACAGCAAGTGAAACTAACCTAGCTGAAGCTTGTTCATAAGCCATTAGATAGCTGCTTTTCAATCTTGCATCAAAACTGCCCACATAAGGTGTGCCTGCCTGGTCTACCACTGTTTCTCTGTCACAAGAATCCTGTACGTCAGCACTTGCTAATCCACATACTTTGGTAGGCCTGCTGTTTGTTACTGCTCTAGATCAGCATGCATCTTTCACAAACTACGTGTCCATAAGTGACACCATCATTATTTTTTAGGCAGGCAACTGAATTAATCAATTGATTACCTTTTGCACACAAGCCTAGCTTAATTGCTTGTTACCTTACTAGAAATGCTTCTGTAAGCCGTGCCTATTCGTTTGCCTTCAAAAGCATAAAAGGTTTTGATCTGAAATTCTGTCCTTTACACCAGGGTGCTCTTATTCATGAATGCTAGAGGTTTATTTTGCTCAGCCAACTGCCCTTTTCACTATGCAAAACGCTCACAAACACACAGAGTTTACGAAAGCACAAAGGATGCTTTAAGAATGAAGTAAACTTTAACATAGCCAAGTACAAGGAAAGCTGAAGTGAATGACTTATGTAAATGATTACAAATTAAGAGAAAGAGCAGCTTTGCTCAAGTTGCATTTAATATGAACACTAGTAGATTGAAAGCAATTTAGGCACCAACAGCATCCAGTAAAGTCACATTTTAAGTAGATGTCACAGAAGACAAATCCACCCATCAAAGCAAAGTTTTCTTAAACTGATTTACTGAAGAGAACGTGTTCAGAGAACAAGGTCTTCTAAGTTTTAAGTTACACCGTGAATTCATTTCACACCACAGACAATTAAAGGATTTGCCCGTTGGAGTCTGGTGCAGCAGAAATTTGGGGGTGGGGTGAGAAGTCACAGAACTGCAAAATCACAGACTCCACATTTTGGCGGTGACCTCCTGAGATCACCTAGTCCAACACCCCCTGCTCAAGCAGGGTCAGCCAGAGCAGGTTGCCCAGGATCGCGTCCCATCAGAGGTTGAGCATCTCCACAGATGGAGACCCTACAACCTCTCTGGGCAACCTGTCCCAGCGTTTGACGCCCACGCAGTAAAAAAGTGCTTCCTTGTGTTCAGATGGAATTTCATGTGGTTTAATTTGTGCCCATTGCCTCTTGTCCAGAGAAGAGTCTGGCTCCCTCGTCCTCACTCCCTCCCAGCAGGTACTTAAACACACTGACAAGATCTCCCTGAGCCATCTCTTCTCCAGGCTGAACAGCCCCAGCTCCCTCAGCCTCTCCTCCTGTGAAAGATGTGCCAGTCCATTTACCACCTTTGTGGCCCATCACAGTACTCCCTCCCTAAGTCACATCTCTCTCGTACTAGGGAGCCCAAAACTGGACTCAGTACTCTGTGTGAGGCCTCACCAGTGTTTTCACTCAGCTGGTAAATCGGACTCCTTCTAGACTGTGGCTTTAAGTACATCCCTCAGCCTCCAGTCACTGTACTACTCTTCCATGCTGAAATCCTGCAGTTGCATTTTTTTGTAGTGGGGAAAGCCCATGGCAAGTTTCCAAATGCAATTATGAAAAACCACATGCTATATACTTATGTTGGAGGCTTGTGTACAGAAGAAAGTATGTGTTCAACAGAGCTGATTTTTTGTGTCAATACTACTAACACCTGGTTTAAAAGCAGTGACCAGCCTGGCTGGCAGGAAGTCCTCGGCTTTCTCAGCTGCAGCTAAACTCAATGGAGTTGGTCCTGTAACAATTGCTGGGATACCCACTGAAAGTTCTGTACTTGGTTCTTCATGGAACAAGCTCAAAAGCCAGCCATTCCTGTTTGCCATCCCATAACCTACTTCCAAGTTACCAGAAAAGAAACTTTACTCTTCTGTTTTGAAGAAGAGTTGTGACATACTTTCCTTAAGATCTGCCATTGGTTAACAAAGTTCATGACGATGCAGCACTGGAAATCTCACTGCCTAGTCTACCAGGTTTCACTGTGAAGCATTCCTGCATATTTCCTACATTCACCGCCTAGGAGAACTTCTGTTGGCTACAGAGGTTTTTGTAGATACCGTTGTACAAAGATCCCTGCATGTGCTTTTAAAAACCCTTTCATACAACCTGACGATGTGGGGAGATCCTAGTGACCTTCGAGTCTGTTGCACAGACACCTTTAGGTTGGGAGGATTCTACTAGAGCCTCTTACAGGCAAAGAGTTGTTCATAAAAGACTGCTCATGTCTTTCAGCTCAGATTAATAAAGCTTGAAGCTGACGTAACAACAGTAAGGAGGTAGAGAATCAGCCTTCCTGCAACAGTACCTGCTCATCTCCACTGGAGTTCATCAACAGCTTCCTGTTACTCCTCTTTAATTGCTTTTTTTATTAATTACTCCAGTGATGACAGGAAAGCCACCTTCACTTTGCCTGCCTTCCTGATTCTTGCTTGTCACCTGCTGTTGAGATGCCAGAGCTCACTTCTGAGAAACTTCTTACAAAGTAATTGCATGGCTCTCTACTTTGTTTGAGCTTGTAATGAAAATGAAAGGGTGGCATTCACAGAGGTCAACGTGCTGCAAGAAATGGAAAGAAACAATCAGCTGTTCTTGTTTCACTTTTGTAGTGTTGCACTGATCATGTATACAGGTAACTGAAACCCCCCATCCCTCAACCCTCTCCCCAGCCTTGGGCAACCCTGGAAATGGTGAGCTCTTTTCAACAATATTCTTTGGCAGAACCTTCCTCTTGCATGAGACACTGTGGATTGCAACTCTTAAAATATAAACTGTGAAACTTGAAAGTGGACTTTAGTTCAGGCAACTCACACCGAGGTGGATGCTCCCAGAAGCCAGAATATTAAACGCTTTTACACAGCGGAGCATACGCTTACATAAGTTTGTGGGAGGTGGCAGTGGAGGAAAAGCCATCATCTTTATGAAGAAACTGGCACAACATTAAGTTCCCAGTTACTTCTGACCGACCTCTATGCTTCTGATACACTTTGACACAGAGCTGTTTGTGTTTTTGGCTTAAGTGGCATATAGCATACACCCAGCAGTAGCATGGGAAGGATAATCGAGAAGCCAAAGGCAGCATAGCTACTATTTAAAATATATGTACATGTAGGAGGGAGGAGGAAAGCAGTAGGGTAAGAGACCAGAATTAGAAGCTGGCTGGAGGTAGAGAGGCTGATGGGTAAAGCAAATTACTGCGTTCTTGCTGGTTATGGCCAGCATTTTGACCTGCTTGAGGAGGAGGAGGTCCTGTTAACAGTATAAGGAGTTGCAGCTTGAAAGAAAGGGAAAGCCAGATTCAAGAGGGGATAATCTTCATCCCCAGAAGCAAGATAAAACAATAAAAATAATCAGGGCTGCAAATTTAGCAGAATAATTAAAAACTGCTCTTTCTGTTCATTGACTGTGTTTTCAGAGGGAGGAGCAAGTAGCAATTGGGCTAGCAGCCTGGACATCCAGCTTAGTCTGCTGGCTGTTTGTGGGGGTTCTGTGCATCAGTCCTTGGCCAGCAATAAATCAGTACCCAGTCTACTTCTTGCACAGCTGATAACAGGTGATGACATAAATGGCTTATCATGTGCCAAAGTCTCTCTGTAATCCTGCCCTCTGTTACCAGCAGATAGCCTATGCTCACAGAGGTCTGTATCCTTTTGCTTTCTTTAGTCAAGTATAGCACAGCATCCTAGTTGTGACCCTACTTTATTCCACAAGAAAAATAAACAATGGAAAACTCCAACCTCAACAATGTTCTAAACCATCACCTTTTCCAAAGGGAAGCGATACAGGATTTCAGCAGAGCTTCAAGCTGAAATTCAATAGGAGACACATCAGAGGGCTTGAACAAAATGCCAGGTGGCCAGCTGGCTTCCAAACTATGAAGATGCAAGTTGACAACTGAGCACACTCCACATGTTGACAGGCAGGCATCAAACTGTTCTCCACCACACGATCACACAGGTAGCCAAGATACTCGGACGTCCATGCACCAGTGTAATCATATTATACGTAAGCAACCGCAAGAATTTTTCAGGAACATACCACAACAGTTACTCATTTAGGGCTCAAATAATTGTCTCCACACAAGACTACTTTACATACGTTCTCTCGCTAAACAAGCCCCAAGAATGTACTTCAGGTATTCCAAGTCTGCTTAACCTCTATAAATCCTTCAAAAACCCACAGTAATGCTACTTAAAACACTGACAGAGAAGACATTAATCTTCCTCATTAAGAGTGCAAAGTGGGCTGTTTATCAACAGTTATGCAGTGATGTAACAGAAGGACAATATGAGACAGTGCTTGCCTAAAAGGTATTGCATGGAAGCCAGCAGCCTTAATAGGGGAAAACATGCACTGATCTGGGTTAATCAGGTTCACAGGGGATCAGGAGGGGTGACACGTTGCAGCTGGGCTGTTCACTAGAACAGTGTTGTCTTGTACTGGACGGGCATGGTGACACATTTAGGAACTAAGCAGCAGCTATGCCTAGAATTGTACACGACTTACGAAAGCATGCAAGTCATCCTTTAACCACTTTCCAGGCTAAGCTTATTATAACGATACAATAATTTTCCTTCCAAGACTGAAACAGTAACCTGGATAATATCCTATCTTAAGTGTTTAAGCTACAAACCTTTAATTTAGGGGCAAAGCAATGAGGTAATGTATAGAGTTGCAAAGTGAAACTATGTTGTAGTCTACTAGTTGGCAGCAGTTCAAAGGAAGGACAATCCTTTATATTGTCCTATTATAATGTGTTATCTATCAAGGATATTCACAAGTTCCCACACTAAGCAGATCCTACCCAAAGCGTTGTGAATGCTTGAGAAAAGAGTTCTGAACTATAAATGGCAAAACTCTCAGTGCCAAATACAGAAGTCACTGCAGAAACAAGTGCTGGCCGAGAGGCTCTGTAGGGCATCACAATCTGTGAACACAGCAGATTTAGAACACCCCGGCTGAGAGGCTGCCATGTCCAACTCACCCGGAACTGGAATTTCTGTAGCTGCAGTTACCTCCACGCTGTCAGCCAAGACAGTTTGGCACATGAGGAGAGTTTTACACACTCATCAAAAGAGTAGAAGCGGGGGTATGACTTCTCCACATAAAGAGCCTCCCGTGCTCAAGGGGAATTATTACACTATTCTACAAATAGACTTAAAGAGTTAAAATATTTGAATATTTAACTCTATTTACAGAATTGCTGAAGAGCGTAACAGCATCGCTGCGTTGTACAGAATGCCACGGAACGTTGCCCACAAAAAGGCACTGACCTGAGCAGCCTGCCCTTGCTACTGTCCCTTCACACTCCCCAGGGGTAAGAGGTGCTTGTCTCATGAGCAACCTTGAGCAGGATGTCACATCTCCAAAGCATACCCCCCACTGCAGAAGGCCTGAAAAGATTTGTGCAATTTTTCCAATTTCAGATAACAAAATTCACCAGTGTATCTACATTGAACTAGATTACCCATTAATTTATAAAAGCAGACATCTACAGCACACAATGAAGTAACAAAATACAGAGGTTTATTGACAATTGCATGATTTATCATTTGATTTCCAATCCCCTTCTGTACTGGAGAAATGTTCTTATCAATCTTACTTGATGAGTTGAAAACACGGTTTAGATTCCAAAGAAAGAAATGCAAGAAAATGAACATAGTTTAACTAATTTAAGGCCTAGTTGGAAGTTGCTGTTTAAAAGACAGGCACTGTAGCCAATGCACATCAGGTACTAAAAGATGCGAAGTCTAAGCTCAGTATTACAGGTGGCGTCAATTACACCAGACCCTTCAATGCAGAAAGCAGCCTCTGGTTGACTTTTCCACACCATAGCCTCTTAAAACCCTGTCAAGTACTGGAACAAGGAGTTGAAACAGATAGATGTGTCTGAGACTCAGCCGGAGGCTAGACAGCACAGACTCAAGAATAGCCACTAGGAAATACATGTTTGGAAGTAACATAAATCCATTACAGGGTTGCAGTTAGAATCACCGTCTTGTTTTCCTAGGGGGACAAATAACAGGGAGCTCCAAACCTATCTGAAAGGTACAAAGGCATTGAAATCCCTGCTTTCCATGGCTATTTCTACCCTTAGCACTGCCCCATATATTTCACTTTCACTATTTGAAAAGGCAACTAAGTCTTCACGCAGTCATCCACCACTTCTGACATCAACTGAACTGAGCAGTCTAAGGGAGTACTATAATCACAGAGTATTTTAGCACCTGGCCCAGAGATAGTCCCCTCTAAACAGTAGCAGTTCCCAGGGAACCTGGGCTAGAACAGCAGTGGATATACGCAGATAAGGCCACTTGTTCTTTGGTGTACCTGAACAACTCCTGTTTTGATATGTCAAATTTAAAAAGTCACTATTAAATACATTGAACAGTAAGCACCTAATGTTAACATTCATATATCAAAGCTCTGGATATGATCAGAAAGTCCATTCAGGGAACAAATGATGGGAGCTACCCTCCCCAACAAATGTTTGTGCAAAACATGCACATCTTCCAAACATGATTTAAGATAGCCAGCGCAACCAAAACATTTGTATTGCTAAAGTCTTTGCTTCTCCAACTAGGATAGTCTACAGCATGTCTCAAAACAACTACAACTGTGGTTTGGGGAGAATCCACGTAGTTCTCCCAACCTTACCAACAAAAATCTGAGGCAGTCAAAGGCAAACATAAGGCTGACCGACAAGAAGAGAATTCACTAACAGAGTCAGCACAGACAAACAAACAAAAAAATGCACTGTGGTGAAGACAGTAGAACAGTCCTGGTTTCCGCAGGGTACAAAGTAAAAACCTTTGCAGAAGCTAAGGCATTTCTATACAGGTTGGGTCAAAGCTAGCTGGCTGGACACCTCAGTATATTCTCCACAGTCATGGTACACTTTACATTGCTTCTGTTCAAAGAGTACCATAAAGCTATTGTTTGCACCCACATCTTTACCAGAAAATGTGCAAGCACTCAGCCAGGATACTTTAAATAAAAGTCTTCTAGAAGCACCTACATGAAACAGTATGTTGGACTTATATTATCGCTTGTCAAGAGCTAGTCATAGTAATCAGCAGATTACCAAAGGCATCAGAAAGGCCTGAATACTCTGGGGAGGGGAAGACCACAATATTTATTAACATACGATGGTTTGTAAGTATAAAAGAAACTTCCAGCATGTTTTGTCCTTGTATCAGCAATCATGTGCTGCAAAGCAAGAAAGGAGAAAAAGAGAACCAAAGACTGAAGACACTCAAAACCACGGTAGCACTACTCGTTCCAGCGGAACGTATTTACATTAAAGTGACTGCAAGGCAACTCACACTGTGAAGCTGCATCCTATTGCCTCGAGGAAAGCACAGCCTACCTGCTGTGCTTCAGAATGTTTCAGATGTGACCTCCAGGTCCCTACCCATTCACAATGTTTTACGTGTTGACTGTATGGATAAGCCTGACTCCACAAGAGTGTCCTGAGCCACTAGCTAGCTAAGAACCTAACAGTCTGATGAACTCACCACAAAGTAGCACTGATCTTTCACAAAGTTACACTAATGTCCCCCTCTGCCACCCACCCAGGCAGGCCAACACTCACACCTTCCACAGGGCACCCTTTCCCTCCCCAGCCCTCCCTCCCCAGATCATCAGGTTATCCTTCCTACACACTTTAGCATAACCCTCGTCCATCTGCCTAAGAATCTATCCACAAACAATAGCCTATAAACTGACCTTGCAACCACAGACAAGAGTTACTGTGCAGACTCCGTTAGTGAAAGCGAACAGATGACCCTAATAGAACGCAATACTGGATTTCCCCCCCGGTGGATTGAGAACTTTGTTGTGTGAGCGTGGCCTTGGCCCTAGTCGAGGCTCATGATTGTCTATCTTGGGTTCTGGCTCCTTGCATCGCTCCTCTTTGCCCAGATCTTTTTTCTCGCCACCATCTTCCAGCTGTGGTTTGATATTTTCTGTAGCTGAATAAAAAGAAAAGGGATTAGATCAACTTGCTATTCTGTAGCACACAAAGTGCCTCACCTTCTGTAAGTTGCGTTATTTCCCATGTCTCCCATCCATAGCACACTAAGGTTTCTCTATACCTGTTCATTTTTCCTGAAGGAAACAGGTGCTGAGGAAGAATTTCACTATTCACAACAATTCCTCTCTTCCTTCAGCAATCTTTCTAACAAAGATACGTAGGCTAAGCAATATACCTTCAGAATTATTTTGGCAGTTTCAGGCAATTAAGAGATGCAACATACCAATGAATCCTTTCACACCGAGCTTGAAAGCAGCGTTCCCATCGTTCTTTAACAATAACTAACTGAACAATAATACATTTTGTCAATCAGCTATTTGTTACTTACAACTACAGAAGGCCAAGATTATACACTTGAAAGAGATGGCAAGGGAGGAAGAAGCAATCTGGTAGGATTTTTTCTATATATACAGATTCTATATATATATACACACACACACGGTATCAAGCAAAGTATACACACACACACAGAGAGTATCAAGACTGTGGACTTCTCCTCAATAAGAGGAAGAGAACCATTTCCCTGAAGTTAAGTGATTAAGTTTCTGACTCACAGAAGGAAAACTTCCCTGTCACATTACCCTAAACACCAGCCTTAGTCTTATATTTTTAAGAGGAAGCATAAGAAAGAGCTTATCTTCTCAAAGAGAACAGAGAAAGGAATTTCTCTTGCTGACCTTCTAGCTTCTTTGGTGTTTCATCTTCTTTCAAGACAATGTGATCCTGCAAAGAAACCAAAAACTATCTTAGTATATTATCGTTCTCAAACAGTAACTCTGTCACAAAATCCTTCAGAAAGTTTTGCTTTGTTTCTGATCTAAATTTATACGTTTATCATGGTAAAAGGCAATAGCTGCAGACACTATGTGCAGCCCTGCATCCCCTCTACCACTGCATAATCCCAAAAGCAGTGGCAGAAGGAAACTCCTATGTTATGTCCAGGTGCACAACTCGGACAACTCATTGAAGCACAGATGAAGACGCTACATTAGTTCATTAGAGGCTTAAAACTTTGTCTATGATAAACAGTTCAGTCCAAAGGTCTGGAATTACCATTCTTGTCAAGCACCCGCTACCATCCAGGAGAAGTTGGTATTCACAACTAGAACACAAGCAGCCCTTGAGCACCCTATTTACATTCAGCAATTACTGTCTTCAGCAAGTATCCATAGTGATCCGAACAGTCAGGTAATTAGCAAAACCTTTTAAGACCATTTCCCCAACAGTCCCAGTTGATTGTCGGAAATACACAGCAATACTTCAGAAAAGCTTGCATGTTTTCCCACCCATGAAATTCAACTTGCAGTAATTTTTGCAAATATGCTATCTCCTTTCCATCCCAGTATTTCCCACAATTCCAATGCTCTAATTAAAGACATAGGAATTTCCAAAGTGTTGTCCTCCATTTAGTCAGGAATTCACAGGAATTAATGTTAGATTTTTAAAAAAGCAACTAAAAAGAATCAGAGACCAGCCTGATAAAGGGGTACAGAGGAAGAAAACAAAGCCCTTTCCTACACCAACAGCACTACTCCTGACAAAACCTAGCTCCCAGTCTTTTTTTTCTCTCCTCCCTTCTTATGACCCAAATCCCCCAAAATACACCCCTGAGTCTGTATAACAAGTTAGGCAAAACCACACTACCAGCACCTTCAAATTTAAGGAGAAAAAAGGAGGGAAAAAGAAGCTAAATTGGACTGATCTTTTCTCCCTAAGGTTCCAGGAAAAAGGAGACAGCTGCTACTTTTTCAGCACAAAGACAACAAGCC
>NW_008794892.1:116470-118684 GCF_000699145.1 Aptenodytes forsteri | reverse complement strand
CAGGAAACCCAGCTGAGCTTTAACAGAAATCTGCTGAGGCCTGGCACAGGGTGCACAATCTGCAGGGGAGTTCTGGGGCAGCTCAGGACTCTTCCCAACGAGAGAGGGGCCACCACTGTGCACCGCACGTGGTCCTGGCCTTTCTGCAAGAGCTCCTTTCCCGGCACTGCCAATTTCCATCTCCCAAGTCCCAAATGCAGTGCTTTATTGTGTGGAGGTGATGCAATGTGTTTCTGTCACCCAACCAGCCTGGCCACTCTGCCTGCCTGGAGCCCCTCTCTGCCTTCCCTTGGTCCCCTTCTTCCCTGGGGCACCAAAAAAATCTTGAGCTTCAGTGACAACAATGTCTGCTCCCATGAACCCCCTCATGGGCCTTTTCCTGGCACCATCAGAGCAAAGCAGTGGGGGAACAGCCCTGCTTTTGTTTCAGGTGCATTTCAGGGTGCTGAGATCCAAGCAACGAGATCTGCAGTGTGGTGGTGAGCAGGGAATACCGGGTCCTTATGATGTACTTACAGCTCCAATGCCTCCTATATTTACGTGGCCTGGTATCGTCAGCGTCCCGGTGGACCCCTGCAGCACTTGCTGCAGAGCAAGGGCCGGGGAGGCTCTCCCAGCCACACAGCCCCTTTTGCCCGCAAGAGGTTTTCCTGCCAGGCTGACAAGATCTCTGGGACCCTGATCACTGGGCTGGACCTGGGGGACAGCGCGCTCTATTACTGCACCCTGCTGGGACCACAGTGAGAGACACACAGGGGGTGCCTCAACAACATCAGTTTCCTCCTCTCCTGCTCTATCCTGCATGTTCATGCGGGTCACAGCCCATCTCAGGGGCAGGTCAGCAAGTGGACTGTGCCTGGGGTCAGAGAGTGGGGGGTCTCATTGTGGCTGGGTGCTGTCAGTGGTCCAGATGTCACCGAACATCGGGAATGAAACTCCTTAACACTGGGTGTATTAAAGAGCAGGCATTACTTTGTTCGGCCAGGTGCATGGGGGATCTCTCCTCCTACCATGCACACCGTATGTTACATCAACCGTCCGTGCATCAACCATCCCTTATATGGCTCTTCGATATACATATTCATTATAATTTCTTGGAATAATCATACATATTCATTATATTTCTAAGAACTAATTATAATATCTGCATAGTCTTTCACGCATGTGTTTTGAGTCCTTAGGAGCATCTACAGGTGTCTTAGGTGGTCTCTGGGGGCCTCTCGTGGTCTCTTGTGGTCTTTGCAGGAGGTGAACGAACCTTGAACCTTTGGGCCCTTCTCCGTATATGGTCACAAATTGGCTCATCACTGCCACAGTTTTGGTTGTCCTTGTCTGGTTTCTGCTAGTACTTACCTATCTCAGGATGTACTCGTTAGCTTTGGCCTTGTATGTTTGACACATGCTTGATTAATCCAGCAGTTTATCTTACAACTATTTACAACACAGAGATGTGGGAAACCTGAGCAGAGCAGATGTGTGGGTGGAGAGGAGCTGGGGAGAGGTGAGCAGGAACTGCTATGGCCATGAAGGATCACCTGTGCACGAGGTCATTGCCTGTCGCAGCTAAATGGGTAGGGGTGGTGGAGCCACAAAGAAGAACTTACCATGCTCTTACAAGCCTGATTTTCACAGAATGGTTGAGGTTGGAAGGGCCCTCCGGAAGTCATCTGGTGTGACGTTCCTACTCAGTCAGGGCCACCTAGAGCCAGTTGCCCAGGACCATGTCCAGACAGCTTTTGAATATCTCCAAGCATGGAGACTCCACAAACTGCCTGGGCAACCTGCGCCACTGCTCGTTCACTCTCACACTGAAAAAGTGTTTTCTGATGTTCAGAGGGACCCTCCTGTGTTTTTGTTTGTGCCCATTAGCCCCTTGTCCTGTCTGTGGGAACCACTGAGAAGAGCCTGGCCCAGTCTTCTTTGCACCATCTCTTCAGGTATTTCTATACATTTATGAGATCCTCCACAAGCCTTCATTTCTCCAGGGTAAACTGTCCCCCCATCTCAAAGCCTTTTTTACAGGAGATGTGCTCCAGTCCCTTCATCATCTTTACAGCCCTTCGCCGGATTCTCCCAAATACGTCAGTTTCAGCTGTTCCTGCCTGTGCTTCTCTCCCAGATCCGAGACTATAACGGGAGCAAGAGCTTGTGAGCATGTGTGTTTGCAGCTGCTGGATCCTGGAGATCACAAGCAGAAGCCCAGGGAGGCGGTGG
>NW_008794892.1:105474-113511 GCF_000699145.1 Aptenodytes forsteri | reverse complement strand
TCTCCCCTGCAGTGTGGGGACAGGCAGGGCACCTACCTGCTACTCCCACATCTGGGGGCCTAATGCTTTGCCCTTGGACCGGCACTCTGCTCCTGGGGTAACGCATCTTGCAAAGAGCAGGTTGAGGATGGTAGCACAGGGCCCAAGCCCCACCTGCCTGTGAGAGGTCCTTGTCCCTCCTCGGCACTTGCAGGGCACTTTCAGGGACAGGAGAGTGGGTTCCTCATCATCCCAGCTTGGCAAAGACAAAGGGATTTGTCCCCCCTGGTGCAAAACCTTCCTGCTTCAAATGGGAAAAATCAGAAAAAGTTCCCTGTCTGAGAGGGAAAAGGAGGGAGGGAAACGTGGGGCCTCCCTCCTCGTGAGCCCTGATTCCTGGTACCACCTCTATTCCTCTGCCCATCTTTGCCAGCTGGGTTCAAAGAGAAGGATTTCGTCCTACCTCTGGTCCAGTGCCATCACAGTGCCTCCACCAGCGTTGCCCTGACCTTTGCTGAATCTCGGAGTGATCATGGCTTGTTTTCGCTCTCTGCAGCAGTCACTGGCCAGGTGGCCTTGGAGCAACACATCAGGGAACTGGCCGTGCGAGAGGGAGATGGAGTCACCTTCCAGTGCAGCATGAGTGGAGACAGTATGAGCAGGTACTACATGTTCTGGTACCGACAGGGGCCACGTGGCTCTCTGGACTGGATTTTCCGGGAGGGTGATGCCTATGGAGAAGGTTTCCAGGATCGCTTGAAGGGAACAGTGGAGAGCTCCCAGAACAGATTCACACTGCAGATCGAGGCAGCAAAGCAAGGGGATGAAGCAGCGTATTACTGTGGCGCTAGGCTCACCCTGGAGCAGGTCTGCAGCAGAGTTGACCAAAACCCGACTGATAGAGAATGCAGACTTCTCAGCATTTCTTTGTAGCAGCCGCTAACCAGAGGTGGGTGTCGTGCAATGGCAGGTGCAGGAAACAGACCTTTGGCATGCTTGCAGTAAAAGGCAGTGAAGGGAAGCGTGGTTGAAGGGCTGAGACCATTTATGGTCCAAGAGGAGCTTGCGCAGGTGTGCTCTGGTGGAGTCACTCAGGCAGCGGGTGGAGGAGCTGCAGAAGGAAGTTAGCAGGCTGCACTGTATCATCGTGGGTGAACAAGAAGAAATAGAGTATTTTTTGAGACTTTGGAAGAAGAAATACTAGAGCCCCATGGCACTGACCTCCAAGGAGTAGCAGACTAGGAGCTTCAACATCAAACAGGCAGCACCTTGGAGAAGCAGGTGCCGTGATCTCTGATGACCCATTGGAACAGGATATCACTTAGTCCCTTTCCTCCAAAGTACCAACCAGCAACAGATATGAAGCCGTGGCAGAAGACAAAATCAATGACCAAGATTCACAGGGAGAACCGGCACCAGCAGCACGTACTAAAATTAGTAAAGGAAGCAGCAAGTCCTGGTAGTGGGCGACTCTCTGCTGAGGGGCACTGCGATATCCGTCTGTTGGCCTGATATACAGTCAAGAGAAGTTTGCTGCTTGTCAGGAGCCAAGATCCAGGATGTCTTAGAGGGACTGCCACCACTGGTAAAAAGCACAGACTCCTATCCCCTACTTCTTTTCCACGTGGTAACGCAAAACAAGCAGGATGGATAAGCGCACCTACCAGAGTAGTGAGGAATGCCCCCCAACCCTTTCCAAAGTCAGGAACCCTAAGTCCAGCCACCGCTAGTGCATGTATACCAATGCACACGTCTGGGCAACAAACAGAGGGAACTTGAGCCAAGTCTGAGAGTTATGATGTCATAAGAATCACAGAAACTTGGTAGGAAGTCTCACATGACTGGAAGAACACAACGGATGGCTGCAAACTCTCTTGGAACGGTGGAAAGGGAAGAAGAGGAGGTGGAGTTGCACGTTGTGTAAAAGAGAAATTTGAGTGTACGGAGGTGGGCTATGGAGACCACAAAAGTTCTCCATTGTGGAGTTTAAGATCCTGCTGAGCACACCGAAGACCAGTAATAGGACAAAGACGCTGGATTTTAGAAGAGACAAGTTCAGTATGCCCAGAGCCCAGCTGCGAGGGCTTCCATGGGAAGCATCCATGGAAGGCAAAGGAGCTTGGGAGTGCTGGGAGTTATTCCAGAACAGCCTCCTAGAAGCACAAGAGCAGTCCATCCCCTACAAAGGGAAAGGAAGAAGGCAGAGCAGGAGACCACCCTGGCTTAACAGTGAGCTTTTGGGTGTGCTTAAAAGCAAAAAAGCAGCATCCCGGCTATGGAAAGGCGGCCAAATAGCCATCAAGGACTACAAGAACTTTGCTAGGGCATGAAGAGATGCAGTTAGGAAGGCTAAGGCTCAGCTAGGACTGAAATTGGTCACAGATGTCAAGGACAAGAAGGAAGGATACTTCAGATACATGAGCAGTAAGCAGAAGCACAGGGAAGACATAGGCCCATTGCTAATCAGGGCAGGGAAACTAGTTACTAATAATGCTGACAAGGCAGAGGTTCACAATACCTTCTTTGTCTCTGTCTCCACCGGCGTAGCTGGGCCCCAGGTCACAGGATCAAGTATGTACAACACCACATGGGTCGGCCCACCAGTAGTGGAGGAAGGGCTGGTCTGCGTCATCTTGCAAGGGCTCAACCCACATAAATCTATGGGCCTGGTTGGAATCCACGCCCGGGGTGTTAAGAGAAGTGGCTGACATTGTTGCAAGGCCACCGTCCATCATATTTGAAAAGTTGTGGAGGTCAGGGGATATCCCTGACGACTGGAAGAGGGCAAATGTCATACCCAACTACAAGAAGGGCCCAGAAGAGGACCCAGGAAACAACAGGCCCATTAGTCTTACTTCAATCCCTGGCAAAGTAACAGAACGAGTTCTCCTAGTAGCTACTATTACCCACATGAAGCAGGTGACTGGGAAAAGCCAGCACAGATTTACCAAGGGCAAATCATGCCAGACTACCCTGATGACCTTCTACAACAAAATGACATGGGGACAGAAGCAGAGGGTGTTGTTTACCTGGACTTCAGCAAAGTGTTTGACTCTATTTCGCACAGCCTTCTCCTGGACAAACTGGCAAGATACAGATTGGATGGGTGGTCTGTGAGATGAGTAGGAAACTGGCTAACAGGCCGCAGTTTTGTGGGTGATCAATGTGAGTGGTGATCAATGGTTTTAGTCAGGCAGGCAGCCCGTCACAAGTGGGGTCGTCCAGGGATTGGTAATGGGCCCCATGCTGTTCCACATCTTCATAAATGATCTGGATGATTGGCTTGAAAGCACCCTTGCCACCTTCCTGATGAAATTTAACTGGGTGGTGAGGTGGACACATCAGAAGGGAGAGCCATCTTAGAGAGCACCCTGGACAGGCTGGAAGTGTGGGGTAGCAAGAATAGAATGAAGCTTAACAAAGACAAGTGCAAAGTCCTGCACCTGGGACAAAATAACCAAAGAGCCCAGTTCAGGCTAAGAGCTGTGTGGCTGGGGACCAGCCTTGCTGAAGGGCACCTGGGGTTCCTGCTGAACGTGAGTCAGCAGTGTGGTGCTACAGCAGCAAAGGCAAGTCAGATCCTGGTTTGCATCTGCAGGGGCATTACTAGCAAAGATAGAGTTGTGATCATCCCACTCTACTCAGTGCTTGTCAGGCCGCTCTTGGAGTACTGTGTCCAGTTCTAGTCCCCACAATTCAACTCAGACACGGACAGACTGTAGAGGGTCCAAAGAAAGGCCATGCAGATGATCAAAGGACTGGAGAACCTGCCCTATGAGGAAAGATGGAAGGAGTTAGGTCTTTTCTCCCTGGAGAAGAGAAGGCTCAGGGGGAACCTCATCACAGTATTCCAGTACTTAAAGGGCAGCTACAAAGAGGACAGAGGCTCTCTCTTCACAAGGAGCCACATGGAGAAGACAAGGGGCAGCAGGTACAGGTTGTGATGGGAGAGGTTCATCTTGATATAAGAGAAACTTTTTACAGTGAGAACAATCAGTCACTGGAACAACCTCCCCAGGGGTGTGGTAGACTCCATCACTGGAGGTTTATCAAGATGCAAATGGACAGGGTGCAAGATAAACTCTTTCCTATGAAAGATTGGACAAGATGATCTTTTGAGGTCCCTTTCATCCAGGGCTGTTGTATGATTTTGTGTTTCTATTCTGGGAACTTCAGAGGCTGTAAGGTGAAATGCAGGTTAGTGCACATTGCCTGGGTTCCTCTCCAGCATGGCCCAGTGTCATGGTTTAACCCCAGTTGGCAACTAAGCACCACACAGCTGCTCACTCACCCTCCCCCCCCGCCCAGTGGGATGGGGGAAAGAATCAGAAGAGCAAAAGCAAGATAAGAACAGTTTACTACTTGGGGGGAAAAAAAGATAATAATAATAATGGAAAGTAGAACGAGAGAGAGAGAGGGGAAGAAAAAAACAGGGAAAGGGAAAAAAATTGATCAACCACTCCCCACTTGCTGACTGACGCCCAGTCAGTCTCCAAGCAGCCATCTCTGCCCCCCAGCCAACTTTGCCCAACTTATATACTGAGCATGACGTCATATGGTGTGGAATATCCCTTTGGCCACTTTGGGTCAGCTGTCCTGGCTGTGCTTCAGTATAAACACTGCTTAGCAACAACTATAACATCAGTGTGTTATCACATTATTCTCATGCTAAATCCAAAACACAGCACTATACCAGCTACTAGGAAGAAAATTAACTCCATCCCAGCCGAAACCAGGACACACAGTTTTTCCTTCATGGCCTGGTTGCAGAGCTATGGGATCATGGAGATGTAGTGGGGTAGCTTCCAGAAGTACTGTAGTGGATGGAACCAGGCTGTTTAGGAAAGATAGGGTGGGAAGGCGAGGAGGCCTTTTCTGTGAGAGAACAGCTCTTTCTGTGAGACAACAGCTGGAATGGATGGAGCTCTGCTTTGGGATGTACAATGAGCCAGCTGATAGCGTATGGGTCAGGATTAGAGACAGATCAACATAGGTGACATTGTGGTGGGTGGCTACTGGTGATCACCTGATCAGGAAGAAAAAGTAGGTAAGGCCTTCTTCAGACAACCGGAAGAAGCCTCATGTTCACTGGCCCTGGTCCTCATGGGGGACTTAAACCATGCCAAATGTCTGCTGGTGGGACAGAAGCCCTGGACTTCAGGAGGGCAGAATTTGGGCTCATCGGGGACCTGCTTGGAACAATCCCATGGGTTATGTTCCTGGACAGAGGAGGGATCTAGTAGAGCTGCTTGATTTTCAGAGATCAGCTCCTTCAAGCTCAAGAATGGTTCATTGTGACAAAGCAGAAAGTTAAGCAATGGCGATCTGGGAGGGATCTAGAGACCCTGTCTGATCATGCAGGATTAGGTTTAGGAAAGCCAAGGCCCATCTGGAGCTGGGCTGTGAATGGCAACAAGAAAGGCTTCAAGAGGTACATTATTAGGCCAGGAAGGACTAGGGAAAACGTGGGCCAGCTGCTGACTGGGGTCGGTGAGCTGGAGACAAAAGACACTGAGATGACTGAGGCACTCAGTGCCGCCTTTGACTCAGTCTTTACTGGTAATACTGGCTTTCAGGAATCCCAGGTTTCTGAGACCATTCAGAGTGTCCAGAGCCAGGAAGACTTATGTCAGTGGAGGAGGATAATGTCAAGGCATAGTTAAAGGAACACAAGTCTATGGGAATTGATATGGTGCACCCACGAGTGCTGAGGGAGCTAGATGATGTCATCGAGGCCACTCTCAATAACCTTTGACATGTCATCGTTACTGGGAGAGGTTCCTGAGGATAGAAATACAGAAAAGGATGGTTGCATTGTCAAGAGGGAGTATCTGAGGGCCTCCAGGCCTGTCAGCCATACCTCAGTGTCTGGGAAGGTGATGGAGCAAATAGTTCTGCAAACCATTCCAAAACATATGAAAAACAGTCAGCATGGGTTTGTGAAGTGGAAATCATGCTTAACCAACTTAAAAGCCTCCTACAATAAGATAATGGTCTTGGTGGATGAAGAGAGAGCAGTGGATGTTGTGTTTTCTGAATTTTGTTGTGCTTTCAGCACTGTGTGCTGGCAACACGACTTCTGATGCAACCCAGGTCATCATTAGCCACTTCTGCGACAAAGGCACATTGCTGGCTTATGGTCAACTGGATGTCTTCAAGGACCCCGGGGCTGTTTTCTAAAAAGTTGCTTTCCAGCTGGTTGGCCCACAACACATACTGGTGCTTGGGGTGTTCCTTCCCAGGTGCAGGACTTCGTATTTCCCTTTGTTGAACTTCATGAGGTTCCTGTCAGCTCATTTCTTGAGCCTGTTGAGGTCCCTCTTGATGGCTGATCCATCTGGAATATCAGCCACTCCTCCCAGTTTTGTGTTGTCTGCAAACTTGCTCTGACCCATCCAGATAGTTAATGAAGATGTTAAACAGGATTGGACCTGGTATTGACCCCTGGGATATACTGCAAGTTACTGGCCTCCAGTAAGTTCTTGCCACTGATTACCACCCGCTGTTGCCTGGCCATTAAGCCAGTTTTCAGTCCACCTCACTCTGATTCATCAGCTTCTCTGTGATGGTCTTATGGGAGATGGCGTTGAAAGCCTTCCTGAAGTCCAGGTAGAGAATACCCACTACTCTCCACTCATCTACCATGCCAGTCATTTCATTGCAGAAATTTATTAAGTTGGTGAAGCATGACTTCCCTTTGGTGAATCCATGCAGACCACTCCTGAAGACTTTCTTGTTCTTCATGTGCGTGGAAATGTTTTCCAGGGCTAGTTGTTCCATCACCTTCCCAGGAAATGAGTTGAGGTTGACCAGGCTGCGGTTCCCTTGGTTGTACACTTCTTGCCCTTCTTGAAGACAGAGTGACATCATCATCTCTCCCAATGACAATGATAATTTAAAGATTATTGAGAGTAGTCTGGCAATGACCTTGGTCCAGACTTTCCCCTTGGTCTGTGGGGCCTGGGATTTCTGAAGACCTTGCACAATGCATGAAGTTTTGCCCCATCAAGATTATTGAGAGTGGCCTTGCCCCTTGCCATGGGCTTACGTATGTCCAGATTGATGAAGCATTTCTCCATCTGATCCTCTTCCACCAAGGGTATGTGTTCCTTGCTTCAGCTTTTCCCTGTGGTCTCTGGCACATGAGATTCCCGAAGGACGGTCTTGCTAGTAAAGACTGAGGCAAATAAGGCTTTCAGTACCTCAGCCCTTTTCCATGTCCTGCGTCGCCCGGTTCCCCGTCCCATTCAGCAGTGGGCCTGCATTTTCCCTAGCCTTGTTTATCCATGCAGGTCTCCTGGCATTTTTTTACTGTTGAAGTGATTTAAGACTGGAACAAGTTGTACAGAGAGGCTGTGTAGTCTCCGTTCCTGGAGCTATTCAAAACTGAACTGGGCAAGGTTCTGGACAGCCTACTGTGGTGGCTCTACCCCGGCTGGCAGCTAAGCCCCACAAAGCCGCTTGCTTACTCACCCACAGTGGGATAGGTGAGAGAATCAGAAAAGTAGAAGTGAGAAAACTTGTGTGTTGAGATAAAGGCAGTATAATAACCATGGCAAAAGCTGCATGCGCAAACCAAGGAAAATATTCCCTATTTCCCATCAGCAGGCAGATGTTTAGCTATTTCCAAGAAAGCAGGGCTTCATCACACATAACAGTTACTTAGGAAGACAAATGCCATAATTCCAAATATCCCCCTTTCCTGCTTCTTTCCCTGAGCTTTTATTGCTTTTGTGCTGATTTTGGTTGAGATAAAGTTAATTTTCTTCGTAGCAGCTAGTATGGGGCTATGGTTTGGATTTGTGCTGGAAACAGTGTTGATAACACAGGGATGTTTTCGTTACTGCTGAGCGGTGCTTACACAGAGCCAAGGCCTTTTCTGCTTCTCACCCCACCCCACCAGCGAGTAGGCTGGGGGTGCACAAGAAGTGGGGAGGGGCACACAGCTGGGACAGCTGACCCCAACTGACCAAAGGGCTATTCCATACCATGTGACATCATGCTCAGCATATAAAGCTGGGGGAAGAAGAAGGAAGGGGGGGACGTTGGGAGTGATGG
>NW_008794892.1:102238-103294 GCF_000699145.1 Aptenodytes forsteri | reverse complement strand
TGGAGATGGCTGAACACCTGCCTGCCGATGGGAAGCAATGAATGGATTCCTTGTTTTGCTTTGCTTGTATGAATGGCTTTTGCTTTACCTATTAAACTGTCTTTATCCCAACCCACGAGTTTTCTCACTTTTACCCTTCTGATTCTCTCCCCCATCATACTGGGGGTAGAGTGAGCAAGTGGCTGTGTGGTGCTTAGTTGCTGGCTGGGGTTAAACCACGACAGCTTTGCATGACATCATGCAGTATGGAATATCACTTTGGCCAGTTGTGGTCAACTGCCTCCTCTGCAGTGTGGGGACAGGCAGGGCACCTACCTGCTACTCCCACATCTGGGGGGCCTAATGCTTTGACTTTGGACTCTGCTCCTGGGGTAACGTATCTTGCAAAGAGCAGGTTGAGGATGGTAGCGTAGGGCCCAAGCCCCACTTGCCTGTGAGAGGTCCTTGTCCCTCCTCGGCACTTGCAGGGCACTTTCAGGGACAGGAGAGTGGGTTCCTCATCATCCCAGCTTGGCAAAGACAAAGGGATTTGTCCCCCCTGGTGCAAAACCTTCCTGCTTCAAATGGGAAAAATCAGAAAAAGTTCCCTGTCTGAGAGGGAAAAGGAGGGAGGGAAACGTGGTGCCTCCCTCCTCGTGAGCCCTGATTCCTGGTACCAGCTCTGTTCCTCTGCCCATCTTTGCCAGCTGGGTTCAAAGAGAAGGATTTCGTCCTCCCACTGGTCCAGTGCCATCACAGTGCCTCCACCAGCGTTGCCCTGACCTTTGCTGAATCTCGGAGTGATCATGGCTTGTTTTCGCTCTCTGCAGCAGTCACTGGCCAGGTGGCCTTGGAGCAACACATCAGGGAACTGGCCGTGCGAGAGGGAGATGGAGTCACCTTCCAGTGCAGCATGAGTGGAGACAGTATGAGCAGGTACTACATGTTCTGGTACCGACAGGGGCCACGTGGCTCTCTGGACTGGATTTTCCGGGAGGGTGATGCCTATGGAGAAGGTTTCCAGGATCGCTTGAAGGGAACAGTGGAGAGCTCCCAGAACAGATTCACACTGCAGAT
>NW_008794892.1:61983-101775 GCF_000699145.1 Aptenodytes forsteri | reverse complement strand
TCACTCCTGACTTCTCTACCTCCTCCCCCCAGTGGTGCAGGGGGACGAGGAATGGGGGTTGCAGTTAGTTCATCACATGTTGTCTCTGCCGCTCCTTCCTTCTCACACTCTTCCCCTGCTCCAGCATGGGGTCCCACCCATGGGAGACAGTTCTTCATGAACTTCTACAACGTGGGTCCCTCCCATGGGAGGGGCAGCATGGGTCTTTTCCACGGGGTGCAGTCCTTCAGGAACAGAGTGCTCTGGCGTGGGTCCTCTGTGGGACACAGGTCCTTCCAGAAAACCGGCTCCAGGGTGGGCTCCTCTCCACAGGACCGTGGTTCCTGCCAGGAGCCTGCTCCGGCGTGAGCTCTCCATGGGGTCACAGCTTCATTCAGGACGTATCCAATTGCTCCAGCGTGGGGACCTCCACGGGCTGCAGGGTGGACATCTGCTCCACCGTGGTCCTCCATGGGCTGCAGGGGGGCAACCTGTGTCCCCATGGTCTTCACCAGGGGCAGCAGGAAAATCTCTGCTCCGGTGCCTGGGGCTCTTTCCTCACTGACAGTCAGTATGGGTTTGTGAAGTGGGAATCATGCTTGAGCAAATTTAAAGCATTCTTCATTAAGACAATGGGTCTGTGCAAGGGTACATGTCCAGCTGAAAGGACAACATCAGGCCTGATGGCCAGCCAGAGCTTTGAAGAGACAGCTTTGGGATCTGGAAATGCTTTGGGAGTACTCTTGCATCCTTGGCTTTCTGACTGGGGGAAAGACCTCTAGTCTTTGCTCCTGACCTCACGTGCTGCCAATGTACTTCCATGTACCCCCTGCAATCCTTCTGCAGTGGCCTTTGGGTGGCTCTGAGTGGGAAAGGGAGAGCCTCTGTGAATCATTTCCCAATTGAATTCCCTCTCTCCACTGTCTCCAGGAACCCTGCCTCCAGCAACAAGCTGTGGCCAGCAGTAGGCCTCTCAGGCTCCAGGAAATCAACCAGTCAAATGGGAATGAATTCCTCACCCTTCCAAAGCCAGGCTTTGAGTTTGTGTAAGCAGTTGTGCAACGTCATCGCATAAGAATGTACCTGTGTCTGAACTTTACAGAAGAAGAATACGCCATAAGATCTAACAGAGGACCACACACCATAAATACAGCAGACCCCATAAATACAGCAACGAACCATGCTTTCCTGAGTCTTTTGTGTGCTTCTTTTTTACCCACCCATATTACTTCTGTATCACTTGCATATTTGTCTCTCGAGTTCCAGTGTTGAAACTTGAAGCCAAAAGAGGAAAGTGAGTTTTCCTCAACACTCTTGTAAAAAGCTGTTTATGGAACTCATCGGGAAGGACCAGCCTGCCTGCTCAAGCAGGGCCACCTAGAGCTGGTGGCTCAGGCCCATGTCCAGATGGCTTTTGAATATCCCCATGGAGGGAGACTCCACAACCTCTCTGGGCAATCTGTATCAGTACTCAGTCACCCTCAGAGTGAAAAAGTGTTTCCTGATTTTCAGATGGATCCTCCTGTGTTTCAGTTTGTGCCTATTGCCTCTTGACCTGTCACTAAGCACCACTGAAAAGAGCCTGGTCCTATTGCCTTTGCACCATCCCATCAGATAATTCTAGACATTGATGAGATCCTCCCTGAGCCTTCTCTTCTTGAGGGTAAAGAGTCCCAGCTCTCTCAGCCTTCTTTCATATGAGATGCTCCAGTCCCTTTCATCGTCTTCGTGGCCCTTTGCCAGATTGTCCCCAGTATGTCCATGTCTCTCTTGCAGTAGGGAGCCTAGAACTGGAGCCAGTTGTGGCTTCACCAGTGCTGAGTAGAGGGGAAGGATTACCCCTTTGACAAGCTGGGAAAACTCCTTCTAATGGAGGAAAACCAGGAAACCATTAGTCTTCTATTCCACAAGGGCACATGCTGGCTATCTCCGTGTCCACCAGAACACCCAGGGGGTTTTCTGAACTGTTGCTTTCCAGCCAGCAGTCCTCCAGCCTATATTGGTATGTGGAATTATTCCTCCTGAGGTGTAGGACTCTGCATTAGAAAGCAAAGCTACTTTCCAGCTAGTCTGCCTTCCTTTTTTCCATGGTCAAGTTCTGAGTTGTTTGTTTCTTTTTGAGTGCTTCTCTCCCAGATCCGAGACTATAACGGGAGCAAGAGCTTGTGAGCATGTGTGTTTGCAGCTGCTGGATCCTGGAGATCACAAGCAGAAGCCCAGGGAGGCGGTGGAGTAGTTGAAGCGATTGCTTGAGCTGTTCCTGCCTGTTCATCCTGTCTCCCGGGGTTGCAGGTGCCCTTTCTCAGGTGCAGACAGAGGCCTCTGGGCCCACGGTAGGGAAGGTCTCGGAGTCTCTCACGCTTACCTCTGGATCGGTGAGACTCCTGGCAGAGAGCTGCAGCATATAGTGCTGCAGTATCCTTTCACGGGACTCCAGCACATTGCTTCATCCTTCCAGACCCGAGTGACCAGCTCTGCAGACCTCTCCAGGAACCAGCTGTCACTGGAAGTGCTCTCGCCATCAGCTGCAGACACGGCCACCTATTTCTGCAGCACCAGCGAGCTGGAAAAGGGCACAGTGCTTGAAACAGAGGCAGGGCCAGGGCAGAACTGGAAGGAGGGGGTTTGAATCCAGCCAGGTCTTTTGGGGTTGCCTGCAAGGCAAGGCTCTTCCCAGACTTCTCAGGACTGGTCTGGGCTGGCTTTTCCCAGAAAGGGGTACAGAGGTGCTGCTGCAGCAGCAGCAGCAGCGTCTCCCACAAGCACACACAAAAAACATGAACATGCTGTTACTTTCTTCCTTTCTTCTCAAGTCTCTCCCACAGAACACAAAACACAAAAAACATGAACATGCTGTTACTTTCTTCCTTTCTTCTCTCTGACATCTGACAGGCAGAAAGCGACAGGGAAAGAGGTGTTTGGGGTTTTTTTTGGAAGAAACACAATGAGCATTGAAGGAATTAAAATTTTAACATGGAAAGGCAGAACTGAATTGCGTTTGGATACCTCATATTGTTCAGGGAGTCTCAGAGTAATGTTGCAGCAGCACATAACAACAGTCAATCAATTGTATCTGAGAAGAGAGTCGCACTGCACCAGGAACTGCACTGCCAAGATGATTTTTCCTGGGGTATGATGAAAAATTTCTTCTCTGCACTCCTAGCTTTGGCTCCATATGAATAAACACAGATGTTCTTATTCTGAGGACTGAACTTTCATTTCTGTATTTGGAAGTGTAGATTTTCATGGAAGTGCATTTGCATATATGTCTCCATATGCAAATGCATCCATATGTTTGTGTGCATGCATACATTGCCCTGGGTGTCCTATACAAAAGCTAGAGATACATGGGAGGTCAGTTATCCCCAAACTTTGCCCTGATTACCACATTTAGCTCTATGGAAGAATCGCTGCAGTGGATTAATCTAAGAGCCATTCAACACAGTAGACTGCCTGTCAGACCAATGTCAGATATCTTGCAAAGGCTATAAATACAAAGCAAATGCTACTTTATTTTTTCTGTTACTACCCTCCTTTCTTGTAGGTTTCAGCAGCTCTGGGACTTCCCCAAGCAGATATTATAGATCTCTTTTTAAATCACTACTTTTAGCTGTCCTCTCCATAGTGAAGGTTGTGACTTACTGTTTGGTCTTAAGTATCTAGTTTCCTAAGATCACCTGTAGTGTCTCCAGGGAATCCATGACCAGTAACATTTCTGTCTTTGCAGAAGGGTTGAATGGGGTGATTCTGTCCACAGAAGAACATAATGCTCACTGCGTCCTTTAAGAGAAAAGTCACCTTCTTGACAGATGTATCCCAGAACCAGCTCTCCTTGCCAATAAAAACCATGGACGCAGCCTTTTATAAATGTGTGATGAAATCAGGTGGATGTGCTGGGAGCTAGGCTCAGAATGAGCTGTTCCAAAAAAAAAAAGAAATTGTGTTAAAGTACAAATGGAGTTTTTTGGGGGGCCAAGAAGAATTATGCTGGAAGGGCCAGGATAGCTTCTTCTGGAAAGAAGCAGTGTAGACTTTTCAGCAAGGGCTGAAGGAATTCAAACAGCCATGCGTGCACAACCCACCTGCTAGTTCCCGTCTAAAATGTATCTTCATCTGCCTAGGACACTTTTCTAGAGGAAAGGGGGACTCCCTCTCTTCCTCTGAAACAGAACTCAAGGAGAGGTCTTCAGTATCACCTCGTGCAACACAGATAGTCTAAACATTCTCTCTAACACGTCACTGGCATTACTGGAGCGCCTCCTGCAATTTTTTGGAGGGGATGCACCAGCACAGAGAAAAAAAACCCAAAGGCAGAACTCATGTTTTAAACAGAACAAATCTAAGCATGTGGCTTGCGGAAGGCTGTGAAGACAGGTGTGTTTCTGTGGCCACCCAAATGGAAAAAGGCTGTTTAACTGCATCTGAGATCTTGGTGACAAGCAGGGTGCGATCTCACTGCTCTGGGAAGATTTGGCAGAAAGTGAAGGGTGTGGGAGAGGCACCTGTATGTACCCAGGCCTGTGGCAGGAGGTATTTAGAGCTTGTTCTCTTTGTCCTGCCAACAGTTTAAGAGACTGAAAGTATCACATCAGCCAACTTCACAACTTTCCTGGAGGAGTGAAGCAATAAGGAGGAGAAAACAATTTGACACAATAAAGGGAACAGCAGATGAACATGCCCATGTTAACAACAGAAAATATAGCAGCACTGGTATTAAAAACAGTGATTAAAAATGAGAAATACACCTTTGTGCTTGATAACAACAATAATGCAAATAAACATATTGAGTAATACAGCATGGAACCAGGCAGATTTCTGAACAGGATGAAATAATGTTATTTCCTTTCGTGTCTTAGAAATGGATTTGAGGATTCAGAAACTGCTCCACAATTCCAGGTAACCATTAATCAAAAAAATTAAAGTAAGATAAAAATCAAATTAAAAGCCAACTTTAGTCAACCATAACTAGATGTTCCCCACCTTCAAACTCAGCTAAAAGCACATATAAATAAATCAAAAGTCCAAAGCATAGCCAACTCAGTGGTCAAATAATTTATTTCACAAGATCAAAGAAAGTGAGAAAAAAAATGGTGCATATAATTTGGAAAAAAATCCCAAGATCCTTATAAAAATGGCACTCAAACAAGAAATATTAAAAATCAAATACCTGAGCAAATAAGCAACTTTAGCACATCAAGACAAACAGAGTCCATTAAACCACCATCAGCTAAAGAAAAATAACTTTTGAACAATTCATAAACATGGACTCATTTTTTATTTGGCATGAAAATAGGCTTTGAGAACATAAATACTTGAAGGTCCAGAAAGAGTTAGGAAATGTAGAATGAAACTAAATTGAAAATTAGTAAGTCTGGGGCAGCTGGTCCCCAGATATTCTTTAAAATATTTCACCCTAACTCTCTTGATGTTTGTTAAAAGACAAACCAGTAACCAGGTCCTTTAAGTGAGAACAGAGCTAACAACTCAAAAGGAACAATATTCCTTTTTGACAAGTATGGGCAATATTTTAGTGAGAGATTAATACAACCCTATCTGCCAAAAAAAGCAATGGTGACAATGTTATTTTTAGTGTATAGCAACCTCTCTGGAACAGTATTAGATTGTTCAGAAGTAGAACAGTATAGAGGAAGAGGAAAATAAAATCCAGCTCTTCAAAGGACATGAAAGAGGAGGCATCACCTGGCACTGAAAAAAGCAAATGTTTTTGTAGAACTGTCTACCACTGTGTGGACTACGTACCACAGTGACTGAAAAGGACTGAACCACTACACACAAATTGTCTCACTGACTTCTCTCGAAGGTGGAAACATGGTGCCCTGCATAGTCTGTTTTTCTTCAGACAGCTGTATGCACACAAACAAATTTGATTCCCAGAATGACTCAGACAGCAGGAAGACCGCTCTGTGCAAGGCCAGTTTCCCCAACGTTCTTGGATCTTGCAAGGGATGTCATTTTAGATTGACCATCAGCTCAAGTTGAGCAAGTGGGGATTAACTGACTATTTTAGATGTTTCCATTTGAGCTTAGCATTATGTTCTTCTCTTTGTCTCAGAGCACAGAGGAGGTAAGATTTGTTCACACTTTTTTGGTAAGAACAAAGATCCTTTTAGCTTCATATCCAACAGTGGCCAGAAGCAGATGCATGAAGAACAAGAGCAGGAGACTAGAAAGGATACTTCCCACTAGTAATCTCCCAGCTATTAGACATCAGAACAAGGACTTCGAATCACATATGGTTCCTTTGTATTTACCTGTGAATCCTGAAGGTTGGACTTACCTGTAAAGACTGAGTCAAAGAAGGCACCAAGTGCTTCAGCTTTTTCAGTGTCTTTTGTCTCCAGATCCCCTACCCCAGTCAGTAGTGGGCCCACATTTTCCCTAGTCCTTCTTTGGTTGATGCTGTACCTCTAGAAATCTTTTTGTTGCCCTTCAGATGTCTCGCCAGATTCAACTCCAGATGCACTTTGGCTTTCCTAACCCAATCCCTTCATGAACGGACAGGGTCTCTATAACCCTACCAGATCATCTTCCTCTGCTTCCACCTCTTACACATTTCCTTTTTATTTATGAGTTTATTCAGGAGCCACTTGTTCATCATTTTGGCCTCCTGCCACTTTTGCTTGACTTACTGCTTTGTCAAGATGAACCATTCTTGAGCTTGAAGGAGCTGATCTCTGAAAATCAAGCAGCTCTCCTACACCTCTCCTCTGTCCAGGATGAAAACCCATGGGATTCTTCCAAGCAGATCCCTGAAGAGCCCAAATTCTGCTCTCCTGAAGTCCAAGGCTGCGGTCCTGCTTTTTGCATTCATCCCTCCTCTCTGGATCCTGAGCTCAAACAATGCATGATCACTGCAGCCAAGGCTGCCCCTGACCTTCACATCCACCACCAATGTGTCCTCATTTGCAAGTAGAAGGTCCAGATCCTCAATCACTTGTGTCAGCAAGTTTTCATCAGTACACTCTAGAAAACTTGCCCAATTCCTTATGCCCTGCTGTGCTGTCCTGCCAGCAGACATTTGGCATGATTCATGCTTGGTCCCATGAGGACCAGGGCCAGCGAATGTGAGGCTTCTTCCAGTTGTCTGAAGAAGGCCTTGTCTACTTCTTCTTCCTGATCAGGTGATCTCTAGTAGCCACCAACCACAATGTCACCCATGCTGGTCTGCCCTCTAATCCTAACCCATATGCTATCAGCTGGCTCATTGTACATCCCAAAGCAGAGCTCCATGCATTCCAGCTGCTCTCTGACAGAAAGGGCAATTGCCCCTGCTCGCCTTCCCACCAGGTCTTTCCTAAACAGCCTGGCTCCATCCTCTGCAGTACTTCTTTAAGCTACCCCACTGCACGTCCATGATCCCATAGCTCTGCAACCAGGCCGTGGAGGAAAAACTGGGCCATGCTGGAGAGGAGCCCAGGCAATGTGCACTAACCTGCACTTCACCATGCATTTCAGTTCTTGGATTACGTGAGCCATCCCACCACATCTGTGTTGTCAATGAGATCATAGCACTGCAACTACTAGCAGAGCTCTAATTTTTCTTGTTTTTTCCTCATATTCCATGCATTTGTGCACAGGCACTTTAAAGAGGCACCCAGTCATGCTGATCCCAGAAACTCTATATGAGGGCTTTCTTTTTCCCCATAGATACTTCCTTATTGATGTACACACAGTTGAAGTGCACCCCTTTCAGCCCCCTTTTTTTTTAATTATGAAGCCTGTCCTGTTCATATCACTTGTCATACATTTTGTACCAACCCTTCCCACCACATTCTCACTTGATTATTTATCATCCTCTTCCTCCCCTGTTGTTCCTAGTTTAAAGCTCTTCTTATCTGGAGAGGAGCCCAGGCAATGTGCACTAACCTGCACTTCACCATGCATTTCAGTTCTTGGATTACGTGAGCCATCCCACCACATCTGTGTTGTCAATGAGATCATAGCACTGCAACTACTAGCAGAGCTCTAATTTTTCTTGTTTTTTCCTCATATTCCATGCATTTGTGCACAGGCACTTTAAAGAGGCACCCAGTCATGCTGATTTCCCAGAAACTATAAGAGGGCTTTCTTTTTCCCCATAGATACTTCCTTATTGATGTACACACAGTTGAAGTGCACCCCTTTCAGCCCCCTTTTTTTTTAATTATGAAGCCTGTCCTGTTCATATCACTTGTCATACATTTTGTACCAACCCTTCCCACCACATTCTCACTTGATTATTTATCATCCTCTTCCTCCCCTGTTGTTCCTAGTTTAAAGCTCTTCTTATCGGGTTGACCAGCCTGTTGGCAAAGAAGTTTTTGTCCCATTTAGTCAGGTGGATCCCATCTCTTCCAAACAGTCCTCAATCCTCAAAGAGGGTCGCATGGTCATAGAAACCAAGTCCCTTTTGCCAATGCCAGCTGTACAATCAACTGTGACCAGCAGGATCCATCCACTCCTCCTTCTCACCGCTCTCCCCCTCACCAGCAGGATCAAAGAGAAACCCACCTGGGCCCACATGCCCTTGACCATGACCCCCAGAGTCTGCTTGCTACTTTCCAGGACTCCCCTGGCAGTATCATTAATGCCCACATGGAAGAGCAAGCAGGGGGTAGTAGTCTGTAGGTGTAATAAGTTTTGCAAGTCTTTTAACAATGTCCCCAGTCAAAGTCCTTGGCAAGAGTAAACCTCCCTAGATGACAGGTCCAGCTGTCAGAGGGGACTTCTGTTCCCTGCAGCAGGGAGCCTTCCATTACTAACACTCACCACTTTTTCTGGTGCTCCCTGTGTGGCTCATGGTCAATGGGCTCAGACACCTAATTTGACAGAGCTCCCAGCCCCTGATTTGCTATGACAGCACTGAACCTATTCTGTAGTTTTCAGGTGAAGCAAGAGCCTTCCTCTTGGTGTCAGAAGTCACAAACTCCCAGCCTTCGTCGTCATGGGAATCTCCATTTCTGTGGTGGGTTGACCCTGGCTGGACACCAGATGCCAACCAAAGCTGCTCTATCACTCCCCCTCCTCAACTGGGCAGGGGAGAGAAAATATAACAAAAGGCTAGTGAGTCGAGATAAGGACAGGGAGAGATCACTCACCAATTACCATCACAGGCAAAACAGACTCCACTTAGGGAAAATTAGTTTAATTTATTACCAATCAAATCAGAGTAGGATAATAAGAAATAAAACCTGAATCTTAAAAACACCTTCCCCCCACCACTCCCTTCTTCCTGGGCTCAACTTCACTCCTGATTTTCTCTAACTCTTCCCCGCCAGTGGTGCAGGGGGATGGAGAATGGGGGTTCCCCTGCTCCAGCGCGGGGACCCTCCCCTTTGAGACAGTCCTCCATGAACTTCTCCAACATGAGTCATTCCCATGGGCTGCAGTTCTTCACAAACTCCTCCAGCATGGGTCCAGTCCATGGGGTCACAGGTCCTGCCAGCAGCCTGCTCCAGTGTGAGCTTCCCACGGGGTCACAGTCTCCTTCAGGCATCCACCTGATCCGGCGTGGGGTCCTCCATGGGCTGCAGGGTGGATATCTGTTCCACCGTGGACCTCCATGGGCTGCAGGGGGACAACCTGCCTCACCATGGTCTTCACCACGGGCTGCAGGGGAATCTCTGCTCCAGCGTCTGGGCGCCTCCTTCCCCTCCTTCTTCACTGACCTCGGTGTCAGAGTTGTTTCTCTCACATATTCTCATTCCTCTCTTCTCCAGCTGCAGTTGCGCAGTTTCCCCCCCCGCTTCTTAAATATGTTATCACAGAGGCACTACCACCGTCGCTGACTGGGCACGGGCAGGTCCATCTTAGATCAGGCTGGCATTAGCTCTATCAGACATGGGGGAAGCTTCTAGCAGCTTGTCACAGAAGCCACCCCTGTAGCCCCCCCACTGCCAAAACCTTGCCACGCAAACCCAAAACAATTTCCCATCTTGATGGGCACAGACTCAACCTGCCTCTCCTTTGTTAGAAAAGGGAGGAGTGGGCTCTTGAAGATGCAGGGTGTCAGAGATTGAGTCCATCTCTTGCCATCAAGGTCCAGATAGTGCTAATGATGCAGAAATTGATCATCATGAAGGATTTGATCAATCTGCAACAACTCCTTTACTCTTTAATAGCCACTTCCATGGGTACAGTGCCTCTACCTAACAAAGAACAATCATTTTGCCTACTTTCTCATCTTACGTAAAACAGCATAAAGACTTCCTAAGACATCAAATGACCCACAGACACCAACCCTAAGAGCCCAGATCAGGCACATTCCTCACGCTCCTGAGCATTGAAACCAAATTCAAGGTGAAAAAGTAGACAGCTTCCTGCAACACAGAATGATTTTCATAAATGCTTTGAAATAGCACTAAAAGTACTCTTTTTTTTTTTCCTGCTTTCTATCCAGCTTAATTCCATGAGACTTTTCAGAGGTGTCGTGTATTTCCAAAGTTTTGACTTATAATTCAACCTTTTTGGTCTTATTTTAGACCATTCTTTTAAAGCCATATAATGATTCTTCATGTGGTATGTTGGGGCAGAAAGCACTCAAGAAGTCATGTGACTGCCAGTATAATCCAAAATTCTGTGTAGTGATATAGAAGAGACAGTTTTTGTAATGGAATATATCACTGTGTTTGGGAACTGGGGTACCACAATGATATAAACAACATAGGGCCCTGTACAAAAACCCAAAGACGGAAAAAAGGCAATATATTTTGGGGAAGAAAGGAGATGGGTGACTGAAATGATTAAGGAGACAAATACAGCATTGTTTTCATATTTCTATTTATCCTGGAAATATAGAACTCACAGGGTTTCTAAAAGATGGAAGAAAGGGAGAACTTTGAAATTCTGTATTCAGTCAAGCTATTTGAAATCATTGAACTATTCAATTATTGCTTTTCCCTTTCCAGTTTTGGAAGAAAATGTGGCTTTGGATACCCTCTTGGGATTGCATACATGGATAATAAGGACAAATATCTGGGTTTTCATCTCCTGTTTTTACAACATTTTTGAATACCATTTATTGGACTAAGTATTAGCAGTGTGGGGACAGATAAGCTTATATTCGGAAGTGGGACTACTCTCACAGTTGAACCAAGTAAGTATAATTATTTTATCTCTAAAAATTATGTTAAAATTAAGGTGGGGGAGGACAAAAGAATCTAATGGTTTGGGTTCACTGTAAGAATTTTCTGTTGCAATAATCCCTAGAGTGCACTCTCTCCAGCCAGAGTTTCAAGCTGAATCCTCAGGTTGTATCTGCTTAGGAAGGCTTTAGAGGAACAACTGGGCTACCTCTGTATATCAGCATTACTCCATGATCGTCAGCCACCTGGTGTGCACTACTTAAGTTTAACATGTTAAACATGTTGTCTGGATAGCACTCTGGCCCAAATTTACTGTGAAGTGTCCTATCTGCCAGTGGATTTTCACTGCCTCATTTTGAGCAGGAATGCACAGCTCAGTGAAGAGCTGACAGTGGAGAGAAGTTTTGAGACAGATCTTTAGCTCTCTGGTATGAGAAGTTAGGTTTTGACACTGGCACCACACTCACAGTGTCACCAGGTAAGTAATTCCACTGGCATGGAGACAGAGGAGGAAGGAGGTTAAATATCCTTGGGCTTAAATTTTCACAGCTGCCTGATATCCAAGACTACTTAGAATGAATGAAAATTGACTACCAAGTTGCCTAGGCTTTGAAAATGCAGATGTTGTGAGTAGGGATTATAACAAGCCTTACTTCTTCCTACCTTTATTTGCAATTTCAAAAAAGGTGGATGTCACCCCAAGCTTTTCTGTGGGAGTGCAAATGTTGGGGCAGCAGGGGAGTTTGTTAGGTTGATCTTTGTTATCCTAAACATCCAGGTGCATACCTTAAGACTTGTTACGATGCTTTCAGAGATCTGCATATCTTTAAAGTGCTGAAAAATTGTCCCATGTAATTTTCCGTACCTAAAACATCCTGCTCTCATTCCAGAAGGGCATGGGGCTCCCTTAGGTGCTGCCTAATATCTGTCCAGATCTGTAGGATATCTTGCATGGGAATAAATGTCTGTTTTGGAACAATTTAAGTCCACCCCAATTCCAAAGGGGCAAAGGAATACAAAGTTATCATTCTGAAGAAAGGTCTGTTCTTTCCAACCAGCAAATGCTCAGTTGTAAATGTAGGACCAAAAGAAGCTGCCAGATTCCCTTATTTTAACATCAGTCAACATTGATTTGAAGATGGTATTTGTAAAAAAAAAAGAGGTAAAATATCCCATAGAGAATACTAGAATTTGGCAAGAAAAAGCAACCAACAAAACACAGTCTAAGAGCTGGCAGGTGGAAGATTGAGATGGTATTGCCATTTCAGACATTTACAGAAATGCTGATATGATATGCTTGTTTCTCACATAAAGGGTCTTATGGATTTTTTTTAAAAGTGTTGGTTCTTCCACTGACAAAAGATTTCTTTCTAATCAGCTGAAGGTAGTATGTGGCTCATTGACTGCAACAAGATATTCTTGGTTTAAACAAACTTTTACAGTACATTACTCAAATTTCTAAAACATCTTCACTGAGTTTCCCACCATTTGAGTTAGAGAACAGTTCATTTGATGAAAGAAAGGTATTAGCCTTGTCTTCTTGTCTACTCCAAAACGCTTTAAATAATTCTTTCTCTGTTTTTCCTGCCTATCTATCCTCTCTGACATCCTGATGCAAAATTACATGATCAATGATTTCTCTTTTTCTAGCTAAGGATAGGATGACATTTTCAAACATGCACAAAGACTTTAGGATTATTTTGACAGTAAAAGATAATAGGCCTTAAGCATCTAAATCACTCAGTGTCTGTTGAAATACTTCATAAGTCAAAATTTCCAGAATTTGCACAACCTCACCTTTTTGTTGGTAAATTTGGATTTCTTTGGGAGATACTGATATGCATTTTAAGATGCTAAGAACAGAGGTACTTTATTACCCAAATCTTTTTAGAATCTGTAAACACAAAATGACATAGAAAACATGCATTAGTAGTCACTATAGGATATTCAAGGCATATTCTCCTCTTGAGGGCTCAGTTAAGGACAGATAAGGTTTTTGTTTTGCTTTGGTTTTGTTCATTCTAGATAAAACTTTCATTAAGAAAACTAAGGCCCATAACATTATGGAATATATAGCTATTCCTATGACCTCATAAGATTAAAGGGAAAAGAAGTACAACTTTTTGTGCTAATAAAATGCTACTGCCAGAATGTAATATAAAAAAATCCCTCCCAAAAGCAAGCAGCGGTAGGAATTCATGGCTGTATTTTCAGGTAATGCAAAATAGTGGGACTCAGTTGAGGCTTCTGGGGTCTGATAAAGAGATAATTCTGCTTTATTAACTACAATTGCACAGTGTACATTTGTTCTTGCTGAAGATTTTACCCGGTGAGTTATGCCAGAGAATGCCAGAGAAGCAGCTTTCTTGGATACTGGCTGTTTGGAAATACTGGAGATCAGAAAAAATGAGAAGCCTCTAAAGATCTTCTCAGATAACAAAGAATGCACAGGACTAACAGGCTCTGGCAAAAATATGTTACAGCACCTGGAAAGGAAATGTATGTAGGAGGAATAGCAAAATGAGCCTTTTTTGATTTACGTGTTTTAACTGTGTGATACTGCTGCTCTTGTCTTTGGGAATGGGACTCAACTGACCGTGGAGCCAAGTAGGTATTCTTTATGCATTAACCTTTTCTGAGTTGTTATTGTTTGGATTTTCACTTTTTTTCTTTTTCTTCCTCCTAAAATTCAGGCAGCCACTCCCCCATTCTTTAAAGTCACTAATTAGACTTTAGGCTTTCTATGCATAAGCTTTTGATATGCGATTAGACAATTTAAGTATAAAAAGCATGCTGATTGCAGTTCTGGGAGTTGCTAAAGAATTTGGGCTCCACAAGGACAAGTCCTGGCTGCTATCATGCTGAATTTCTTTGGGACCTAACATCTATCCGCTTACTGAGGCATCCTAATAAGCTTTCCACAGTAATTGTTAACCCTAACCCTAACCCCTAACCCCTAACCCCTAACCCTAACCCTAACCCTAGGGTTAGTCTGAAGGGAATTAAAGTTCCTGTGGAAGTTGACATTTAAGTTCCTAAGAATTTCTCTTCTGTCGGAGTTAGAAAGACAGCACTGAGGGGAGAGAAGGATAATATACAAAAGCATTAAATGGAATCTTATGCAACTTATTCTGTACTAGTTTAATCTTACTAAACTGTTCAGAGTTTGAGTTAAACTGAATAGGTCAAATGAAGTCAATGGATGTTTGATTCCTGTTTGATAATCTGTTTGCTGTAGGTGTTGACAGGCATGGAGTTGTGCCTGTTTTGTTAGTAGAGCCAACCCATGAAGTTATGGTAGAGTACTACTTCACTTTCACCTCAGTTCCTCAGTATTGGGGTGTGGGTGGTGGGGGCAAAGAGAGTAAAATCAGAGCCTCTAGAACAGAATTTGAAAAAAATACCCTGTGATGAACAAAATGTTAGACCTGAGCGATCTCTTGACCAAACTGTAAGGCAGATGTCATGCAAAATTCAAGGCCTAATGCACCTCTCTTTAGCAAAGAGACCCATCAGGATACTCCTGTCAAATTAGACATGTAAATCTTTTTTGATATGTCTCATAGTCTTTCCTAAGCTGAGCCCTTTTTGGCAAGGAAGCATACTAGATGATGCCCTTCAGTTTCATGTTTTTATTATAATTCATGTTGCTAATCTTGTTCCGACATTGGTATGTGGAATCACACTAGTTTCTCCACCTATGACCTCAGGGCAAAGATATTTTATTTTAAAAAAATCATTATATCATAATGATTTGTTGGCTACTAAATTATTTTGAGACTGTTTCCTGAAAAGACATCCCCTTCAAGTTTAAGCGATCTTACTTCATTACTTGTACAGAGAAGACTGCTGCTATATAGTTGAAATTCAGGCTTTTACAGTTGTCAAGTCTTTGTCATTCATGTATCTTGCTTGGAATTGGGAATTCAGCTCTAAAATTATTTCAAAACAGAAAAAGTACATCTGAAACTTTCAGAGTAAATCTCCTGAAAGATGCATGAGAGAGCAAGGATACCAAATCCTGTGAAAACTTGTCAGCATCTTTTAGGTTTTTTCAAAAATCCAGTTCTAGGGCACTATTTTCATGCCTTGATGTTTGTTGGTATCTTGACCCTAAAGAACTACCACAGAAGGTTATTACACTAATCTAAGGAAGATCGTAAGAAGATTTGTCCATGGACATCAAGTTCATAGGCCTCGAGGTGTTCTTCCCTTCAAATCAGTTTATTATAAAATCGTGCCTTATACTTCTGGCTGCCCCTGGAGCTGTGGGACTAACAATATGGCACAGCACATGGATGAGAAAGGTCACACTTTTTGGAACAGGCACAAGAATTTTTGTTGAACCGAGTACCAATCCTATTCTCTTTTCATTGTCTCCAGACTAGGTTGGAATGTCTTACACCACGTGCAATGTCTAGTGGGGAAAACTTCCCCCACAATTGAAAGTTATTGACCTTACCAGAAACTCCTGGAGAAGTGGAGATACGCAATTCACAGACTTCTGATTGCTTCTCTCCTACTTTCCCATCTTAGAGACAAAAATCCTTCTTGCATCTGAGCATTTATTATTGAAAAGATCAACCTTGTCCCCCACTCCAGCAGCAGTACTTCATTTCTGCAAGTAATGTCATTCCTTGGAGTATCCTTGCACGACAGTGACGCAACAAACTGACTTCTCTTTGCCCTACCACTCTTGCTATGGTTAGACCTTTCAGCCACATCAGAAGATTTGGGGGAGGGGAGGGAGAGTAAAGGAAAAACAGTTATTCCTTCATGTCTCATGAATATGCAAGAGAGTCCTTGATAGCAGTGTTATTTTTAGGAATTAAATTGTTGAGAAGCCAGAACAATTTGACTCTTGGAGTGGCATGCATAAAAGTTCTCTTCTCATTTGCAGGTCCGTTACTTATAAAATAAAGAACTCACATATAGGCACGAGCTTTGGCAAGAGGAAGTTTAGAAACCTGTGGAATTAAAGCTCCTATAAAAAAACCTACTCTCATATACCCTTTCTGTCTTTGATCTTTTGGAAGCAGTGGCAAGAAATAATGACAAAAAAGGCAGTTAGTCATTGATAATGCTAGGAATTAATCACAGCTGGAATATATATGAACTTTAGGTTCTCAGTAGGTTCTCAGTACTCAGGCAAGCTTGCAATAAAATCAAATCATGTCCAAACAATGCTTTGTTTTTCAGACAATCAAAAAAGTTCTGACTCAGAAGTCATTGTGATGAAATCAAAGAAACTGGAAGAAGATGGCAGCACTGGGAAAGCAGTTTGTTTGGCAAGGAATTTTTATACAAAGTACATAACCTTGGAGATGTCCTCTGAGGAGCGCATATATGAACAGAGTACAGTCGTATATGAACAGAGTACACCTATTTTGACATCAGAGGGGTTGTACAATACTATTAAGGTGGTCAATGTGACAAAAGGCAAAGAAGTGACCTGCATGGCCAAATTCGACGGAGGGACTATTACAGCCAACACAACATTGCCAGGTACAATTTTGTGGTACAGCTGCAACTTATTTCTGGAGGCAGTGTCTTCTAGCGCTTGCTATTTCTCCTGCTAGTAAGCATTGCCCTGGGTAACCAGCAGAAATGGGAAAGACATCTGGTACTTAAGCAGGTAGAGCTGAAAGATATTTTAAAGCATCTATAATAAATGGTCTTAACTGTTTAACAACTTGGAGTTACTTTTCTTGAGGGAAAAAAAGACACAATCTTTTTTTAAAACGTACATTTACTTATGACTAAATGCTTCACCACATAGTAGCAAACCTCCTAGAGTACAGCCTGAAATAGCTGTTCTAAAAACAACAAAAAGTTAAAGTGGTGGTGTGGGTTTTTTTTCCCTAAACCACTTTTCATATTTTGGGGGATTGTTTTTGTCATCATGAAGCTCATTGAAATAGTAAAACCAAAACAACTCAGGAATTCTTTTTTTTCCTGCAATTGCATGGAGAAATCTTCTCCTCAAATTAATGTTAGAATTAGTGACTGGTCATCTGAGCCTCAGACTCTACTGTCCACATGTTCCTACGGGAAGGGTCATATGAACATTTTGTTTAACCCTTTTTAAAATTTGGATATAGTTTAAAATGCCTTTTCTATATCATGTTACAGAAAAGAAGGCTGAAGGACCAGTAACAGGGAAGGTCTGCAACACCACAGACACCTCTGCACAAGGTTAGTTACCTAAATAGATTGTGAAGTTACATTACTATGTTGGGGATAAATGCATGGAAATGTATTTTCTCAGGGGTAGAGGAATCAGAATACAACATATTCATCAAACACAACCTGTTTTTTCAAGGTAGCTAGTTTAGTAACAGACAACTAACAGGAACCAAATCCAGTCTAGACAGAAATCTTCCTCCCCTGTTGCTGCCATGTTCCTCTATCATCTTTTCCTTTGCTGCTGTTTCTTTCCCTGAAATGATTACCTGTGGGTTTTTTCACTTTCTGCCAATAACACAATATCCAAATCTGGACCATGATCTCTCCCATCTTTTCTCTATCACTAAGCAGATACCAAAGTGGAGAAAGCGAACATGCTGTCTATGGCTGTGTTGGGTTTGAGAGTTCTGCTGGCAAAAAGTATCGCCTTCAATACACTCATGAGTATCAAGTTGTTTCTTTTCTGAGGTAAGGAAGCACATAGCTTGATCTGTAGAAATACTGGAAGCACATGCCAGGTATGACTGCTTGCCTTTGTGTACTTCTCTAACGCACAAGGAATGATACCTGTTCATTTGCTCCTGTTTCCGTTAAATAACTCTTGTAGGTTTCTGGGGAAAAAACAAACAAAAAAACCCCCCACAAACCCCCCCAACCCTCCCCCCCAAAAAACCACAAAGAAAACAGCCCCTTTCTGTATCCAAAGCTCAGTTCTTGGTGGCTGGTCCCCAAATTTTCTTTGCAGCAAACTTGTTTTGCCAGAGCAGCTCAGGTATTACCAGAAGTGCCTAAGAGAAATCTCATTGACTATTTCAAGTGGCAAAGCACAAAGCCTGGAGAAAAATCAAGGCAAATAAGGAGTCAAAAACAAGGTTCCCAAAACACAAACATATGAAGTAGTGGGAGGAAAGAGAGGCAGGGGGGAGGATTTTTAAATTAAGGTATCCAAACAGGCACAAAAGATAGTCCAGTGTATGTTTTGTGAGTCTACCTGTCTTGATTTAACAGCTATCAGTGGTGCATAGGCCCAATTGCATTAAATGTAATTTAAACACACTTTGCTTTTCCAGGCAGTGGGGAAGCAAGGCAACAGCAATCTGAAGAACAGCAGGCAAGAGCGTGTACCAGCAGCACAATGGGTTGAACAGCCGATGTCAAATCCGCTGACAATAACCATCCAGAACACAATACAACACCTTCCCCTTAAGACATTTTACACTGTTGAATCCTGCCTAGCTAGTTTATGTAGTAAGAGTTGTAACTGCTTTTGCTATTTCTTTTTCTCTGTGAACTGAGGAGAGTGTATTTTTCCTCATCCCCCTGCTAAGTAGAAATTGATCTCCCCACTCTTCTAGCCTTTGCATAGAAGCATCCAACCTGCTTCAATAGTTATGAGAAATCCAAACCTCACTATAGATATATGACCCTTTTAAAACACCTTTAACAGGCATATTGCATTACTGTCTGTAGAACTGATGTATTACTGCTTAGAAAATTCAGGCACGGTAGATGCTATTTATAGCTTTAATGTTTTTTAGATAGCTTTAATAACAATAATTTTCTAGTGTAGATGAGAAGACCTGTGTTGGATCAGAAGTGATTCACTTCAACCAGATAATGTTCAACTATAGAAACATTTTTATTTGCATTTCTTTATTAAACCTGTATTTCTTCTGCAAAGTGTATGGCACCTGCATTTGAGGTTACTGTAGTAGTGACCAAAATAAAGTTTTACTAAGCCGCTTTAATAACAATAATTTTCTAGTGTAGATGAGAAGACCTGTGTTGGATCAGAAGTGATTCACTTCAACCAGATAATGTTCAACTATAGAAACATTTTTATTTGCATTTCTTTATTAAACCTGTATTTCTTCTGCAAAGTGTATGGCACCTGCATTTGAGGTTACTGTAGTAGTGACCAAAATAAAGTTTTACTAATCCAAAATGCTGTGGTTTGTTCTGTGCTCTTTCTTCTGAATTTGGGTTGAAGATTGCTGAAATCCAAGTATCCTAATGACCAGTAAGATTAGAAATACAGCTTTGATAACCTAGATTTCCTGTTGGCTGAATTTGTCTTGTCTAGACTTTGTGCAGGGAAGTGGAGATTCTCTTTGGCACATTAAAAAGCTTCAGCAGGGCCCTGAATTCTAGACTTAGAGGATTCAAATGAGGTCTGATCTTTCAGATCACTTTGAAGAGACCCCAGCAAGATATTTTGGATCATGTCAAAAAAAGATATGTGTCTAAGGAGAAATCCGTTAAGAGGCCGCCTGATATGAGCATAAGGAAGGAAAATACATATCAGAAGAGAAGAAAACATGCTGGGTTTTTTCCACTCATTGGTACTAGGAAGATGCCAACAGAAAAGAATGTATAGTGGTTTGATGGAGCGATAGTTTCCATAGCAACTTGTTTATTAGTCAAAAAAACCCCAAGACACATATTCCCCAACTCATCTTTCTCTCACAAGCAACAAGCAGGATGCTGTGGTCAACATTTATGACTAAGTTACACCATGCAAGATTAACCCCCCCTTGCTTTGAAAAACAAGTTAACCACATCCTGAAGGGGAAATAAGGTTTTTCACATACTGACTGAGCTGGCTTCAAGACAGCCTCTCCAGAATGCATAATAAGGTCTGTTTAATAAAGCTTTGTCAGGTGTCAGGCCCTGCAGACACCTAGAGGAAGACCCTCACCCTATGCAGAAGATAAGTGAAATTTGCATGGCAAATCCAAAACCAGTAAAATGCTCTTTTTAGTGCATTCTACCACTGTAATGTAAATCAAGGGGAGCTGTTCACTAGTATTTTTATCCTAATTTTCTGATGACACCCTGAACCTTTTTATCTTGCACTCCAACCTTTTCCCAATCTCTCAGGCAAGACTGAGACCGGGAGTACCATTTCTGTGTGTCTGTGCAAATCAAGGCATGACATTTTCCTGAGTAGTTCTTGGTTGTGCCTAAGACCTTTGGCAGAATTAAAATCCTGCAACACTGCACAAGCAAAAAGAGGGATCTACAAATGTCTGACTACTGAGGGAAGGCATTGACTCATACAGAAATTTATCAGCCAGATAAAGACATCAGTCTCTATTGTTTCAAACACCCATCCACATGGTGTAGGACACCAGAGCCCTCATTTCCATCATGAAGAGTCATGACCTAAGTGATACCTCCATGGTCAGGTTTTTCAGACCTCCCTGTGCACCACTGGGAAACCGGTTGGTGTGGGAACATCTGTGCCCTCACTAACCCCCTAAAGTGTCAGTCACCCAAGTCTCTGTTATCTAGGTCTCAGTCAAAAAAAAGAGAAACTGATGTCTTTGAGAAGATGGTTCAAAGTCTTCAGATCTGTGGATCATGAGAAGGAGGGAATACCCATCCATCAACCTCTTACCACAGTCTATCACTCACCCACAGTGAGCAGAATTAGTCCCCATTGGGGTGGACTAGCCTGGTGGCCAGACCTGTGGCTCCCCTAAGACTTTATTTCAGGTCAGAGTATGTGAAAAAAGAGGGCTGTGTCACAGCTGGCCAAAATAATGTTTCTGAGACATGATGCCAAGGATGGATACTGAAGACAGCCCAGGCATCCTCATACTGTATCCAAAGTGGGTGCAGTCTATTTTTCCCACTTTATCTGGAGAAAACTATTTTGTTGGCTGCGTCTGGCCTTCTTCTGGAAGGAAAAGATTACCTTCCTGTGGCAAGAAGCAGCTTATGCTGGCTTAGACTAACTGGGGATAAGAAAGGAACAGGGAACAAACTGCATAAATACACCCGTCGGGAGAAGTCTCTTGGTATCTGTACCCAGTGAGGAATTTTGGCACCTAGGCAGCCTAGAGAAGGGAAGTTAATGGGAAAGGCAATAACATATTAGACCACAAGATCCATCTGGAAGAAACAGATACATGTGCAGACACACAACTCCTTTCCAGCTCTTAAACTTCTAGTCAGATTGTGCTGGATTTTTTATTTGAACCATTTTCCCTGTCAGGAGCTGTCCAGGTCTAATTGTTTTAGTTTGAGTTAGGAAAGAGTCTGTAGCCCCTCTGTCCTATTTTCTGTCATTGTGGCTTCCTGATTGCCTCCCCCTAGCAGTGGCTTTTCACTTTACAGTTGCAAATCTATAATTTTGAGCCAATGCAGAACATGCAGCTTAAGAAAACAGGAGAATATCATTGTTTGCAGAAGAAAATCCGTAACAGGGAGCTTTTGTACAGCCCAATAGTAAGACTGTGTTGCTGTGGCTAATTCCACAGAAGAGGGCAGAGTTTGCAGCTTTCCCAGCTTGATATGAGCTAAGGGAAAGTTGTTGTAGAGAAATTGTGCTCCACAGTAAAATATCCTCTGTTAAAATCAGCACCTTGGGATTTAGAATTATCCCTATACAGGAGAAAACACATTGTCCTGTAAGAGATCTGATGATACCAGAATAATTGAGGATGATGATAAGCAGAACTCTTTAGTACAAAACATTTTACTATCCATATTCTCCTACAGATTTAATTATGTCCATATCTGATTGTGTTCACATGGCCTTTGAATATCTCCAGGGGTGGAGTCACTATCCCTGGAGATATTTAAAACCATCCGGACATGGTCCTCGGCAAACAGCTCTAGATAGTCCTGCTTAAGCAGGGGAAACCAGATGACCTCCAGAGGTCCCTTCCAACCTCAATTGTTCTGTATTTCTGTGATACCTTTGTCCTACACAGAACGTTTGCCTGGAAATTTCAAAGAACAAAGCCCAGACTAGGAGTATAATTATTTGGGTAAGAGACATAAATCACACATTAACAGTGCAATTCAGTAAGGAAAAAAAGCAGCTTATCTTGCCCCATAGCTGTAGACAGAGTGGTCAGGAGCACTAACACAGTCAAATAAAGCACAGGAAGATAAGTAAGTCATGAGATACTTAACAAAAGACAAAAATGCAGTATGGGACTTGAGAAGACAATGATAGCAGTAACACTTAGCACAAGGGCTTGAATGCTTTTCTTTGCCATCTCTCACAATGAGAGATGGAGGAGAACTGAACCTCAATCAGTTTCAATATTGTTGGTGTGAGGCAGGCTGTAGGGAGTTGAAGCCCACAGCTCATGAGTGAAGTCCATTCTGAGCAAGCCCAGGGGAGATGCTACAGACAGCCAGCAGAAACTCAGCTAATGTGGCAATTCAAGCTTACAGAACCTGAACACAATCTGAAATTTCTTAAAGGCAACATCAGGTGAGCAATGTCTTATTAGATAGACAAATAGATGGGCTACCTTTGAAGCATACAAAAATATTCAGGCTTCAAGGTCTCTTGACATGATTACAAAAAGCAGTACTGCTACTACTACACCAAGGACACCGTGTTACACCATATTGCCTCTCTTGTCTATCAACTTCATTTTCTCATGGATGTGCATATGGGAAAATAAGATCTGTCCAGTTTAAGGCTAGTAGTTATTCAAAGGTATAAATGCACATTTTTACAGTGCAGAAAATGGTTCAAAAATCACTAGTAATGATTGTGGTTTGACCTTTCCCTTCTGTCCATCTGACTACACAGTTTTTGTCTAAGGGAGTATTCTTCAAACTTAAGTCTGGCCTAGGGTTAAGAAACTGCTCCCAACACTGTTGTTGTTTTCAGAGTAAGAACAAACTCCAGAGATCCATTCACCTGAAGTAGAAGCTTGCTCTTAAGTCCTTCCAAACAGTATTCTCCCTCCAATCAGTGTCAGAGCCTGGAAACAGCTGATGTAAACATCTCCCTCCATATGCAAGTGTGTATATACAAGCTGCAGAGTCTGTGGACTTCTCTCTTTCTTTCCTTGATGTTAATGCTCATGGCTCTTTGCAATGATGCATTCCTCTCCATTCTCACCTCAGGTCCTAAGGATCTATCAAGCCGGTCTGGGTCATGCTAAGTCACACAAAAAAAGTACCTGCCTCAGGGGGCTAGGAAATTTTCCTCTTTATAGGTAAAGATCATGCGTGTGTCAGACTAGGAATCTGAATGCCTTGAAGTTGTTCATTATGAGTATCTCACTTCTTCTGTGCAATTGCTGTTGTGTTGTGGGTTTGTTTGTTTGTTTGTTTGTTTGTTGTTTCTGGTTCGCATCCTTTCTCCTTTTAATGCAGACCTAAGAAAGTCAAGTCATAAAAGATGTTCATCTGGTACATACCAGTCAACAGCATGCCCATAACCCCTAAAGCTATTAATTGAAGTCTACTAGAAGTTATAGACATTTATTGCAGTGAAAATGACAAAGTGCATGGCTTTCTACATAAGTTTAAAAGTACTTGGGAAGGACCCCATCAATATATCATCAAAAACAATAAGAATCAACAAGGCAAGTCCTTCACTAGTGAAATTCTGCACAATTTGCTCAGAATGACTGCTCGAAGGTGTCTTCCCTCCTTTTCTGCCATGTGTCAGCAAGGGATTCTTTTCTTCCCTTCCCTGTTACATTGCTTTATGAAACCTTCTGCCTGCCACCTGCAGAAAAAGCTGCAGCTTTTTTCTCTAGCAAAAAGTAGGAAAAAGTCTGATGTTCATGTGCTTATTATTCTTATCCAAAGCAAGCTGGTTGCCTGCACTTCTCCCTCTGCCTCCTACTTTCCAATACCAAGAGACAGGATGGCACATTTAGAAAACAGCTGAAATTTCAGCATAGAAAGTCCCCAGGAGTCCAAATCAGATGCAAAGAGAAGATATAACAGATGAGTCACAGCATCTCTGGGGGACTGTGCCCTTTTAGCACTGCAGCTGGTGCTGCAGGACTGTCACAGATGTCTAGAGTGACATGGAAGACATACAGTGTCTGTATCTAGTTTGGCATCTTGGAAGAGGACTCACCTGAAGAAGAGTATTTTTCCTTCTGTGTACCTTGTTGATCCTAGATGTTCATCCATAAGATGTGAAAAGGAGTGAAGAGCTTAAAACGCCCTCGAGGTCTGGTGTAATGGGGCAGCTAAAGTCCTTGGTAGCTTTTAAGTTCAAGATCCTTTGCAATCTCAGGGAGTCCAGCATCAGAATCAGTATTCTCAAACTTTTAAGAATACTTGGCCCAACATGTTGAATAATTCAGCTCTTTTCTTTAAAGGATTCCAGCAAATAAGTCAGGGTTGTTCAGGGGGGAGAGCATATAATGCGCCCTTCCCAGCTAAGTGTGTGGAAGAAAATACGGCTTTTTTTACTGACACAAAGTTTTATTGCTTTAGTTTTCCTGAGTATTTCTAAGTCTTAATACATCTTCTGCAATACCATCCCATTTTGAATAAAGAGCTTAAGGAACCAATTTCACGATCAACACTTTTATTTACACAAAATGGCAATATTTACAATACTTAATCAAATTATGTCATATAACAGTTTTCTGTGAATTTAAGTCATTTTGTTGCAGGTTTCAAATGGTTGTATAGGCTTCTATTGTATTTTTTTATTATATTTCAAGGACTTCCATTTTTGTCTAGACATCATCATGGTAATTTCTCTGTTAGATTTATTTTAACTGTAGAACAACTTCTATAGCCTAGCTGTTCAGAAAGCTACTTTGCTTTTCTGTGGAAGAGTTTATTAACATGATGATAATGTCTAGATTTCAAGTGAAAATCTAAACTACTTTGCTAACTCCTGAAAATCTCTTCACTTGGATGCTGCTTGAGGAGAATATCATGTTTTAGATAAGATGAGCTGTTTTACATTCCTTTCTCAATAGTACTTCAAGTACTGTTCAATTTTGTCAACATCAGGAAATTTTAAAATTGTGTTTCTGCTTGGTACAATTTTATGGCTATTGTCGTCTAATCTATTTTAATTTTTTTTTGCATTATTTTCTTGTTTTAGCTTAGCAAGATACATATGGTATACTTAGCCACCTTTTTACCCATTGGTAGTCCATAGCTCACATCCTGGGTCAGGGAGGCTTCAGATCTTTTTGAACTCTATGAAGCATTAAATCCCTATTGCTAACAAAGTCTTCTACCAGTTTAAGGCTGCAATTCTTTTCTGACTGCTACTGAGCCTCATGGGCATTCCCTGGCAAAAGTTTACAGCTCATTGTACACAAAATTTACATCTTCACCTTTCTATTGGGGATCAGCTGCTTGACATTTCAATAGCTTCCCCTCCAAGCTGCAACTGCTTCTAAGAAGCCAGTTACCTTTAACTGCATACTATAGGCAAGATGGGAATGCAGAGAAGTTCGCAGAGCCCAGTATGACTCAAAAGGTGCAACATCTGCATTTCTACTGACTAGTGATACCTGCAATCATTCAGATACAAGAGCTTCACTAATCACTCCAATAGAAAGCAGATCTCTGCCTGATAAAAGCAAGGTGTTGCATGCCATGCATTTTTGCAGACTATTTTGGTTTTACAGAGGGTGAAACTGCCATAGCAACCAGGAACTGTGAGACTTGACTGTCAAAAGATTCCACCTCCAAAGAGTTTCTCAGGTGTTTTGCTGCCAGTGGGTCATAGCACAGTATGTATTGTGGCTTCTCATTCTATAAGGACACATGCTACCCACAATGTGAACTTAAATAAAACCTCTTAAGTACTTTCAGGCAAATGTTCACCTCCAGCAAATAAAGCTTAATCTTATTTCCCCTTGGTAGGCCTCACAAATAGAGTATGCTGTCTAACACCTGTGTGTCCCTTCTTGCTGAGCAAGTCAAAACGGTGATAGCTCTCTCCTGTGGCAGAGAACATTAAAAGCACCCTAAGTGAATAAACATCTTTCCAAAAGGTTAAATGGAAAAACGTCATGAAGAACAAGGAAAACTGAATAGCAGGGAGAACATTTTGCATTATCTCTTGTATTTTTATTTATATACTGGGAAAGGAGTGTTTATGCTTCCAGCCTATACATTTCTTGCTTCTGCAGAAAGGCTGGAAGCATAAACACTTCTTGCTTCTGCAGAAATGTATGGGAACGCCCCGAGCAAGATTAAATATCTCTAAGGTTTCAGTCCCCAGCCTCCCACAAGACACAAAGGATGGTAAAGCTTCATAGCTAGAAATGCTCTGGCAGCACAAGGCAGGACTCCCAGTCTCATTTTTTTAGTGTCTTGGCTTTCTCAGAGCCAATAAGAATGTCACAGGAAGGAAGAAGTTCAGGGAAAGTATCAACATCTTTGTATGTAGCCTGCCAGAGAAAAGTGCTTAGATCAGCCTCAAATGACGCACAGAATTTTGTATCCTCTGCAAACTGTTACAACACAAACAAATACTTACTCCAACCACATGTAAAAAGAAAAAGGAACACCGATCTGAACCCTTTCCAATTCAGCCCCATGAACATGCACATATCAAAGCCTTAGTCTTACCCTTGCAGAAAACCTCATTTCTTCTTTTTTTTCATGTGATGCCCCACTCTTCTAGGGCTATAATACTTCCTCACCCTCAAGTCTTTAAGCTACTTATGTGCACAACACATCAGCCTGACTTGGGGTTTATTTAGTACTTTGTTAGAATAGAATAGTAGGGAAGTTTGCTGTGAGTTGCTCTTAAAATGGGTCTGGAGGTAATGTGGCTAATGATGCTTATTTTTTACTGCTGTAAAACCCAGCTGGGTGTAAGAGCTATGTCTGTGATTATTATCGCATGCGCTTGTATTCTCTTGTGCAAGGGTTGCATTTGGAATGAAGAGTATACATATACTTAAAAGGATACTCAAAGCAAAATGCAAACTTTCTAGAAGTTTTAAAATGGTAAAAGTAATTAAAATACATAAAATAAGGTGAAAAAACCCCCCTTTTTTAAATCAAATTCCGTCAGTAAATTCTTTTCAATTTAAACTTTAAAACTGAGATGGTAAACTAGGCTTTATTTCACTTTCCAGTCATCATTTTTACAGATTTTTAAGAAGATAAACTGATTGTTTTCTTGTTATTACTTTAAACAATATATATTGTTTATATATATAAATATATAGTAATAAAAATACCAAACTGCATGAGAATGGTAAATATTAAATAGTTTTTTGTACAGCTGAATCTTTCTGTTGTCTTATACGGCATTAAAAATACAATATAATAAAAAAATTCCTGCATTGTGGTGGGCACAATCTGACCCGTCTGTTCTGTTTCCCCAAAATACTGAAAAGTTCCTGATAAAATTAGATACATTGACGTAAACTAAATTTCTTTCCTTGATCTCTCCTGCTACCTGCTGGTCAAAGTGTTTATTGTTCTCATAACATTTTTGATTTGATGAAATCCAGTAAATAGGTCAAATGGAAAAAAAATCCAAACACACAAATCTCATAATAAGTGTTGTCTCTGCACATGCCACAAATTAAACTTCTTTACTCTTCATTTGCATTCTTGCCTTGCCAGCAGGTGCAGATGAAAACCCTCACTATGTGATATAGAGGCTTTAGAAAGTCCAGTGCTAGAAATGCACAGGTGAAAGACGATGAATAGCTGAACTGAGATTCAAAGAAGCTTTATTCGAAGATACAAGCTAAAACAGTTGTACAGTGGTAAGTGATTTGTAACAGAAGAAATGGAGTAGGATACGGGAAACACTTGCAGCACTGCTTTTGAAATTCATTAGTATTTTGAAGGGAGCTTTAGACTCTAAGTGGTTCAAGAGTCAGTGGTCAGAATGTCCTAGGCTGGAAAAAGATGTCTTGCTGGGATTAAGGGATGCGTTTGTGCCCTGAAAAGCTGTTATCTCTAAAGCAGACTAGGGTCTTCCAAAGGTATGGATGTCTTCTAAACAAGGAGGAAGTCTGAAACAACAAAGAATGCAGTTTCTTTCTTTCTGGCTTCAGGCAATGAAAAGGCTGATAAGAAGATGGATGAATACAAGTGCTAAAGTGTCTGGTGCCCTGTGATAAAGAAATTGTAGGGCAAGTTGTTGTGTTTAGGAAGGCTACAGATGAGATGCACTCAGGAGCTGCGTTCTGGTGAGGCGCTCTGCTCCTTTGAACTGTGAGGTTGTCTGCAGAAGGGTTTCTCACCGTGGAAGGACCAAGCCACATTAGTTCCAACAAGTTCTGCCTATGGACCTAGCTGTTTCTGGAAACAGGTAAGTCTGCTGTTGGCCAGGAATTTTGCATGCCACAAACCTGTGTATATAATACTTCTTTAATTTCATTCAACTGGGAATTCAGGGTGCCATACATTGGAACCCTTCTATTCATTAGGTATACTGCAGTCACAATAATGACTATACTGAGGGGTGTGCTCTTGAACAGACATCATTGGGTTTAGTGGTACAGTCAATCAAGGGGAGGGTGGATGTTAAAGGACTAGCCTTAGAGATGGTCACTTGCTATAGGGCTCTGGTAAAATGACTTATCCTTTGGTGTCCACTATGTGTGAAATAGGAGAGAGAAATTAAATTCCTTAGAACTTCTTATGTACCCAAATGCTGCAGGGACTCAGAGGAGGACAGAATGACTTAAGGAGAAAGACAGAATTGGTCTATTCTTGCTTTCAATTCTGTTCCATTTATATATTTTATAGTAGCATCAGTGGGAGAGTTTCCGTTTGTTGAACAAGTTTGTGTATTTGGAACTCTGAGTGAGATGTTTAAAACTGTTGAGTGATTTGATCTGCTGCTTTTCATCCTATAATGAACTGGGCAGTTTTTCCTCCCCACATCTCAGCCAGCTTTTAGTTGAAAATCTTTGACTTTAGTAGAAATTGCACATACAGAGCAGCTTGGAAAGCGAACGATTTTGTATATAAATCATTTTTGCATCGGCAGACACAAAGGTTTCCCACCACTAAACTTAAAATTTGAGAAACAGTAATTCCTCCCTCCCTCCCTCCCTCCCTTTCTCCCTTCTTTACTTCCTTCCCTCCTTCCTTTCCTCCTTTCTCACTGTGTTGTACAGTAATTTTGGAACCTGGGAATGCCATTCAAAGAAAAATTCCAAACGCAAATTGTGCTATGGCTGACTTACAGATAAAAATTGATCTGGAAGTGGTAAGAAGGGATTTTTTTTGTGAAGTGGTGTTACACTGTGATGCTAGGAGTTGGAAGGGAACTTACTGCTGCACAGGAACCACATATACTCTTCAATTCAGCCACTGTAACTCTGAGTAAAAATATAACCCCTGTTGTGCTTGCTACCCAAGAAAAAATCTGATCAGCTGCTGGTTCTAGTTTTTTTATTCTTTCATTCGCAGCAAGTAAATGTGCTTGAGACTGCTTGACTGGAGTGGAACTGATTGGCTAAGTTATTCTGAAAGAGATGCCCAGATTTTTTTCAGCTGATTCCAAATATCCATTCAAAATGTTTTTCTTCTCTATGGAGTGTAACACAGAAAGAAAGATTGCATTCATGAGAAAAGTAAAAGTTTTAGAATAAATGTTCTTTTTGCTCTAAAGAAAATCTGCACATATTCAGTTATTTTAAGAGTTACTACAGAATTATTTATTTTATCACAATTATGTCAGTTACCTTTTCTCAGCAGGCAAAGGTATGGCTGTTTTTTGAGATGCCCTTCATTTTAATGGATTTTTCATGGCTTTGAATATTTAATCCCTGTGTATAATTGTCAAGTTGCTTTAAAATAAAAATTATCAATACTTCTATGTGATAAGAAATAGTTAAAATTTATAATGTGCAATGAAAACTTCTTGAATTTCAGGAGAGGATGGAAGTCATGTTTTTGTAAAGGGCTGAGCTGCTGTGGGTGTAATCATTGAGAAGTTCATATTCATGCGTGGAATACATCTAACAGTACATTCAGGTAAGCTGCTCATTTTTAGGTAGAGAAATATGAGGATGGCATTTCCAAGGGCCTTGCTCCCATTTAAAATTCCCAAACATGAAAAAATTGACTTCCCTGCCAACTATAGCAGCCAGTTGTGTGAAGTAAAAGGAAGATAATCAGTAAAATCCTGCTTGCAGTAGGTTCTTTCAAAGTTACTGTCTAATACAGCAATGAAGCAGCTTCCCAGGGGTGACACTCAGAACAGAAAGTGCAGCCAGGTAAGAAAGATTGGAAAAAACCCACTGAAAATAGATGGATATGCGCAAACCAGATCATATTATTCCCTGTGCATTTAAATGAACTTAACTTAAAATAAAATTAAATTAGCCAGCTGTGTGTATTATTTTTCAAGGCCAGTATCAACTGAAATCCTTGCTACTAAACCATGTGTTATCAGTCATTCATCACATGTCATTCTGTAAGTTCAGGTCTGCTTTCTGACTGGACAAACTAATTGTGATTGCCAGTCCAGACTTACATTAGAAAGGGTTTGAAAGCTACTGCCTGTTTATAGACAGAAACGCAGTCTAGGATGGTTTGTCCTCTGGGGAAGGATTTGAAGTTATATTTGAGAAAGGAAAAATTGGGATTAAAATCCTACAATGCTTCTTTTCTGTACATCAGCAATTTGAAAAAGCTAGAACTAGTGCATGAGATTAAAAATAATTAGATGCTTCAGTCTGCTCTGTTTGTTTGGGTTTTTTTTAACTCAAATGAGTTTTTGCAAAGCTTTCTATAGTAGTGAAAACACTTGTGGCAAATACCAACTTAATTTTTGTCAAGGGGACATATCTGACACTAAATCCCACTCAGTGTAAGAATTTCTGACCTTCTTTTTTCTGTTTTTATTTTTTTGCCTAAATGATAGGTTATTTCTTCTTAAATATGAGAAATATGCATAACTCTATAGGCTCAATTATGTAAATCCATCTTTTCTGGCATACTCATCTTAAACTGCAACTTGAAGATAGCTATACTATCTACTATATATTGTAGTCTAGAAACACTAATGGAGTTCTTATGCACTTCAGGTTTTTTTATCCCTACTTATTATATCTGACATTTTTGTTTGCTTCTTGGATATCTTATAAAATTAGTTCCTGCAAAATCCCTGAAAAGTATTACTGAAAAACATGATTTTTATTTGTTGCTGAGAGTCATAAATTCTGGACCACTGTTTTTGACAGCACTGTTTGTAAAATATCTTGGGTGTTAATGATGCAAACATCATTGAGAAAGAAATAAGACTGTAAGTACTCAAACCCCAATAAAGTAAATGCTACACTAATGTTGTAAGAGAAGTGACTGACTTCTGTGAGCGAATAAAAGGAGCTCACAGGGGACATGTCTAGAGAGTTTATGTTAGCTTTTCTTTAGCAACACAAAGAGGTTATTCCTTATATTTTTCAGTAGAAAATCACAATGAATAAGATCACCGAGTGCTAGGAAATGGCCTTCACCTGCAATTTACAACCCTAGCTGCTTGAAAGCTTTGCACTTAACTCTGAGCAAGGTCAAAGAACAGAAGTTTGCCATCATCTATCATGCGATGAGTCTACCTGCTTAAATTCATTATTCATGAGTTAAGCAGAATTAGATTAAGAGCTGAATCTTGAGAACCTATAGTTAGAGAAGTGTACCCAGTCAAGAATGATGACTCCAGTGAAGCCAATTAAGGCTTGTTATTTATCCTAGCTGACAGAGCACTCAATAGTTTTGTAATGGGACACGGTCCCAGTAACTTAATGTAAAGTTCTCAGCTACTGCATAGTGCTGGTGTAGCCAATTCAAAGTGAGTCTTTCAGAAGGGGATATGTCTGAAAGTCAGTGCAAGTAGGTCTGAAAGCAGAAATGGTTATTTGCATAAATCTATGCAATATCTCAAACTAGATCATTTTAGAAATCTCTCTGCACTATAATACTAGCCCTCGAGCGATTTGGAGGATGCCATTAGAAACCACAAAATGCAAGCAAAGCGGTGCCCAGTGACAGGATGAGAAACAATGGGCACAAACGGAAACACAGGAGGCTCTATCTGAGCATCAGGAAACATTTTATCACTGTAAGGGTGACCAAGCACTGGCACAGGTTGCCCAAAGAGGTTGTGGAGTCTCCATGCTTGGAGATACTAAAAAGCTGTCTGGACATGTTCCCAGGCAACTGGCTCTAGGTGGCCCTGCTTGAGCAGGGGGGTTAGACCAGATGATCTTCAGAGGTCCCTTCCAACCTCAACCATTCTGTGATTGTGTGGCTGCATGTGGTCTTGTCTTCTTTCTGAAAGAGATAGTAATGTAGCCTGAATTCTTTAACCTTAGTCTGTAAGTTGAAACAGACTTTCCATTGGAAAAGCTTTGCTCAGGTGCTGTAGCTCTGGGTTCAAAAACATTAAAAAGAAATTGTATTTTAATATTAATTGGAAAGATTAGCTTAACAAATAGGTTATGTTACTTTGTATGGACATGACATCTTACAGTTGGCAGGAGAAAGGTGCAAAGAGGACTAAAAGGAAAAACAAACAAATTTTTTGTAATGGGCTGAAAGTGAAGGAAAAAGAAATTCCTGTCTGGGACTTGGACAACACTGAAAGTAGCACTAAGTGGTTCATTTTCAACCACAAAAGATGGTAAAAAAAGATAACTACAGTGAGGACAGGCGTTACCCTTGTAGGATGTTATAAGTTCTTGTAAAGCTGTCAGTATGTGAACAAGGATAGCTGGATAATAACACTTGGGACTGGAACTAGACTGAAAGTAAATCCTCGTAAGAACAGAAGACATAGGGGTAGAGGTGGATGTGAAAGGCCATTCTAACAGTTAAAAAGTGAGGTCTTGAAAAGAATGAGACTGGGGGGTGCAATGTCAGTTTCCCTCAGCAAAAACTTACCTATTTTAGAATTGATCAAGCTCCTTGGGCCAACACCTAATAGAGACAACATGTTACTGACAACAGTATGAAGGCTGTGCACTTTCTTTCACACAATGTCTGGCTTTAAGAGCATGCTCAATTACTGTAATTAAACCCTGTAAGGGCATGATTCTGTAGAATCAGTGCAGATTTGCTTCAGTTTCTCTGTTCTAAAGATGAAGAAAAAAGCTGTAGAAAGGAACCATAACAAGATTTTGTAATGGTTTCCTTTCACTTCCATAACCTTGTCTAGCATGTAGGAGAGCTGAATTCCCATTCAGGGGTGGGACAGGTTTGAATAAATTCTGCTGTTTACCTAGGGTCAGCTGTCCTGAATTCATGATGCAGGGAGGAAACCCCATCATAGTGGGGATCATACAACTGTCCATATAGCAGGAGTGGACCTGTGATAAATGACTGCATCTGTGTCTGCAGAAAAGGGGTTTTGCTCTACAGGGTGGAGAGGCCATGTGCAGAATCTGGCTTGGAGGTCAACCATTCTGGAACCTAAGCCATTTAATTAGAATTATTACTAAGACACAGCTGTATAGGAAAGAAAAAAATTGTACACCAAACTTTGGTCAAAGTGTAATGCTTTCAAGATATTAAGCTGAACTACTTACTATAGGATTGCAGTAAGCCTCTGGTGGTTCTGAAGATGCTTTAGCAAAACTGATGAGGTTTGGGAATAGATTTATAGTGTCCCACAGCTGACAAAGGAGAGTTTTAGACCATTTCCTGCAACCTTCTTTAGTATTGAATAGTTAAAATAGTGTATCAGGTGCAAGCTGGCTGTTTTGTAAATATTTTCACAGTGGCATAGCATTGAACAGTTCATATCAAGACACATATTTGGAAGTGGATATATTTGCATGTGCTTTCAGGTAAGTCCAAATGGGGGAAAACATCTCCATGAAATCTGTTGGTTTACAGCTAAACTAAACAAACAGGATCAAATCAGTACTTGTTCTCAGTAATTCAGCAGCTCTGATCCAGTATCCTGTTGATTCAAGGTGAACACTTAATTCTCAACGTCATTATAGCAGACCATACAGCTCTGTAGGGTGCCCATCGTAGTAGACAATTATGTGCTTTTGTAGTTCTACAGTGAAAGTCTAGTAGAGAATTCTGAGAAAGAAAGTGGTGGGGGCAGAAGCATGTAGTCTCAAATAACTTTTCTAGATTGAGATCTTGGAAGTAATACTCTGAATTTGCCTTAAAGAACAGGACACGTTTTGCTGAAACAAGTAATTCTCCTTGCTTAAGTTGTGAGAACTCAGCAAGTTTAAAGTTCAGGTTTTTGTAAAGCTTCTTAGGTTTTTGTAAAGTTTCTTACAGTTGTGTTATACCGGTTTTGAGAAAATCATCTTTGGTCAAGGAACAGCTTAACAATAAATTCAAGTAAGTCTAAAGAAAACTCAAGAACCTGATTATTCCAGAGTAACTACTGAGCAGCAGTACGAGGTTGCCTGGAATTGGGTGACTTCCACAGGTTTTAAAATCTGAGTTCTGAGTGGCATTTTGAAGTGGTTTGTTAATAACTTCCATGGCAGCGGGAATGCTGGAGGTGGCAATGCACTTAGCTTTGGGACAAGGACTCTTCTGAAGGCAAATCCAAGTGAGTATAATGGAAGAAGAAGAGGAAAAAAACCCATGTGTTGGAATAAAGAGTTATCTGAGTATATTCCACTTTATGTTTGTGCAGAAGTTTTCAGGCTTACTGATGTGTAGCTAGTCATGTGCAGATAAGAAAGAGATAATACTGAATTTTGGGGCTGCAACGCCAGTTTCCAGGAATCTCTGCATCTATTGGAATGAAAATAGAGGCAGAAAGTGGGACTGAGTTGCTCTGTAGAGTGTCTGTCATAATTTTAGTTATAGAGGAAGATTATGGAAGTTTGTGGTTTGTTTGGTTTTTTTTTTCCAAAACTGGAAATGTGAGAACAGAGGCAAATTCATATCTTAGAGAGGAATAAATCCTTAAAGCTTGGTCATCATTTCGGTGCTTTTCAGGGCATGGGGGGCATTTGAAAAAAAAAAAACCCAAAGTGAAGAAATATCATTGTTGTGTTTAGGCTTTATTGGATGAAGAGTTTAGATAGTTTTGATGTGAGGTGCCTCAATGTTGCAGGCTGGTGTAAGCTGGGATAAGATAAGCACTAACTGAGGTGGATGGAGGAAGTGCTATAGAAAAATTTCCACTCCTGTCTTGCTTTTTCTTATCCACCTTCATGGTTACAGTTAATTATTCTGACTTCTACAGTTGCTGTTATCATAGAAGGATGCAACTACAATCTCCTCTGGGCTGGTGAGATAGGATCCCACAGCAGTGGGATTCACAGTAGTGAATTGTCATGAGAATTTTAACTAGGGTTTTGATATAGGAAGCTTGAGAAGAGACACCCCGGGAGATCTATGTATATACATCAAAGTTAAAAAAACTCTTTTGAGTCAAAAGCTACTGCAGCATTTTTGGTAAAGCTCTTTGTCACAGTGAAACTCCGTAAGTGCCTATGGAAAGCTGACTTTTGGAAAGGGCACAAGGCTGGCTGTTCATCCAAGTAAGTGCCAGAAATAAACATCTCAAAAACTGAGCTTGATGATGCTGTGATGTGCTTTGGCATTTAGGGATTTAAAGATAATTTCTTCCCTTAATGAGAAACTTTCCAACTATCTGTGTTTCCACAGTCAGTGGATGTATCACATTTCAGATAAAAAATAAGCGAATGTTAATCTTGAAATTGTCAGACTTGTGAGTCCAGGTTTACTCCCTTTAATATAAAGCATTCAAGGTCAAATCTGCTAGCCCAAGGTGATTTTGCTTCTATCTTCATCACTGGTTTTGTGGTGTTTTTTTAGAGTTAATATCTTTAAGATCAGAACTGTGCTTGAAAAATGCCTGTGTTTTTCTACTGATTATAGAGGGACACTAGGACATCTGTACTAAGTTTAGATAACTCACATGTGTAGGATATGTTTCTGGTCTGTCTCAAGAAATCTAATTTCCTTGAACATGTAGTCCAGAGTGTCAGTTTCTTTGCACCAGGTGAAGGCTAAAAAAAACCCACCACTTTTCAAATGAAGGTTTTTACTAGTTTCACAGTTAGAAATTGAAAGAACATTTAATAAGTAGGGAGAAAGTCTGTCATGGATCAAAACTTTCCATGGCAAGGATTTTGTAAAGCTCTGCTGTGGTGTAACTTTGGAGGTAGCAATCAAGAGCTTAAATGTGGAAGAGGAATGCACCTAAAAGTAAAGCCATGTAAGCCTAAAAGAAATGTGAAAGGTTTTAGAAAGCAAGTGTCTGTGTTTCTGAGGATTGCATGCATACATATGTGGGCCACAGATGTCCAATATTAATTCCCCATAGAGTTTAACTGAAGATTTGGGTCATTGTTTTTTTCTAAGTTTCCAGAATAGAAATGGGGAATGAGATGTGAGTACTTACATTTCAATATTCCAAGAAAATTGCCTTTTAATTTACATATAACTTAGGTTTTAAAGGCACTGGAATATCAAAGGTTGTTAAGAATTTATGCATGTCCTTGCCTGGGACACCTGATCACTGAAATCTATTGATGAAAAATATTTTTGAGTGTCTTTAGCTTCCAACAATTATTTCTTTTAGTGTTTTGGCAACCAGCACTTTTAGTTTCAGAAAATATCAGTATGTATGGATTTTTGTCCCAAGGCAGACAATCAGATCTTTGATAGGAGCAGGTAACAACTTAGCGTTTTCTAGAAGTACCTACTTTCATTTATTTACAGATGACTTCCAAAAGTCAGACAAAAAGCACCTATATTTTCGTCTCATCTATATAATCATGCTCAATATTTTGGATGAGACTATTCCTGCCTGTGTGATTGGATATGACACAATCCTTAAACAGAAGTAGAAGCAATTTACTGCAGCACGTTTTGGCAATGTTCACAGGCAGCAACTACCTCTGGATTTTAAGGCAGAGCTAATGATATGTTTGCCAGCAAATGAGGTGCCAGTAGAAACTAAGTTCAATAAAGCTTTTGTTACTGCATATACCATTGTTCTGAGTTCTCCCTGCAACTGGTAATTCACCTTCAGGAATGGAAATGATGGTAAAAACAGGTATTTTTTCCTAGTGAAGAATTGCCTTGTAAATGTTTTTATGGTTGAAAGTAGATGTATAGATAAGATGGAGTGATAATTACTCCTTGGTGAAAGAAATCACTTTCCAATTTAAAGTGGAAAGAAAAGAAAGGGACACATACAATTATATGTAACAGGTTGAGGGTAATGTCTTTAGTTAAGCCATGAGTCTAATTCAGGAATAAACTATGGATATCATCATTTAATACTCCCAATTGCATTTAGTTAAGTTCTCTTCTAGGAAAGGAGGGGTTAAGAAGGCAAATATATTTCTCTGGATGGTTTTTGTAAAGCACTTGCTGGCTGTGTGAATACAGGAAACTTTGGGAAATTAACATTTGGACAAGGAACAAGAATTGTTGTAATACCAAGTAAGTGAGAAGTGGAGAATTTCATATATAAACACTAACAACCTAACTTCAGTTTCAAGGTTCAGCTTCTCATATCAAACCAATTTTACTAATTACACTTCCATGTGCTTTTTTTTTTGAGCATTTAATTTGTTTGAAGGTTTAGGAAATCTTGTCTCTGTTCTGGTGAGTATCCATAAGATGGAAAAGCCATTCAATATTGATTTTTCTTATGTCAACCCCATGGCCTTCCCAAATGTACTGTGTTACAAGGGCAGTGGTGTGGAATGATTCAGACAAATCTTTTTTAGTCTTTTAAAATTTATATGTTGGCACAATAATTGTTGCGGAGAAACTTTGCAATGGTAAATACCATCCTCTTTTCGTATCCATGCTTCATCTGAAATACCTTAAATGGAAAAAAAAGTGACATGTAAAACTTGTTTGCTTTTACAGACCCAAAATATATACTGATGTGGACAGTAAAGTATTAATTGATGCCATTTGTGATAAGATTTGGTTTAGCAAAATTTTAACCAACAAAAGTAAATTTCTGTGGATACAGTCATCAGCACAGCAAGACATTTTGCTTTATACTGGCTTCTAAAGATTTTGGAAAGGCAATAGTTAACTCTATCATTCAGTGGTGATTGGGAATCTGTTAAATTCTTCCTGTAATGGTTTATGTAAAGTACCTTGTCACAGTGTGACGGGTGGTTATGGAAAGTTCACTTTTGCTGGAGGAACTCACCTGTTTGTGCTTCCAAGTAAGTTTTCCAGTAAAAACAGTGATTTCAGATCATAGTGTTTCAGCACATCCCAGACCCAGTGAAGGTCCATTCAGTGCGAGACCTGTGTCCTCAGCAGAGCTGGATGCAGAAATGTTCTTGTGCTTTGGTCATAGATATCTTCTACCAGAGATTCAGACTGAACGATGAATTCAGATTCATCCTAGAAGTGTGCAGCAGTATAAATCAGACAGGCTAACTTCAAGTTTCTGTTAAATTATGTTCTGCCCTTGCAGTTTCAATGAGGTACTTTTATAAAAGAGTTTGTATTCAAGCCCTTCAGTGCCAGGTTTTCATTTCCAAGTTAATATCTGATAAAGTGCATAGACTTCTTCAGGGACTATGAGACAAATAGCTACTAATTTCCTACCTGTTTTGAGACTTTAGCAATGCTAGTTCAAAACTGCTGCATTGACCGTGCAAGCTAAGCAATTAAGAAGTAATTGGAAGTTTAATGGACTTCCCTTTTAGGCTTAGATATTTAAGCTGCTTAAAATGTTACCTTGTTCTACTAGGTTGATTGACTTCATTGTCTACTGAACACCTGTAATAAAATGGTCATTTGTGCTGCTGTTGAGAGGGAGATATACCTGAGAAACAGAAATCAGTAAAGTAAAATGAACTTTCTTTTCACTTAGTAGAAAGTGAAAAGAAAGTTCACGTTCCTTTTGTTAATAGGAAAGAAAATTCCAGTTTGTAGTTTTAGTTTAAAGAACATATCTGAGGAGAAAAGGAAGAAAAACAGTCCAGACAGCATTTCCCAAAAAATATTTATCTATATACGACTGGGTTTTTTTTTCCATTTTGTACTATGAAAGGCACAACTTTTTCTTTATAGTCAGGCCCTGGGACTCACCAGGATGCTTTTAGTTAAGAAATTCTTAAGTTCCAACTTCAGAGTTGATTTTTGTAGAAGAGTCTCAGGCAGTGCCACCATAGGAGGAAGAAAGCAGATATTTGCCCAGGGGACTCAGTTAGTTGTGACACCAAGTAAGTGTAGTCTAGTTAATGACACTCAGCTTTTTTACCTGTTTCTCTTCATACTCTTCAAGATGTGGAGATCTATCTGGCTTTGAAGATAAAGAAAAAGTGTGGGGGGAGAGAAATTGAAAGCTGAATGTAAATCAAAAGACAAATACTCAGTGGTATTAAGCAGTTTATTCTAATAAGTGTATGTTTTCATAAAAATTCCTAAGGTATTCTTCTGGAAGCTGGTCAAAGGCCAGGGGGCCTAGATTCAGTAGGGTAAGGTGATCAAATTTACTGAAGGACATGAAAATGCAGTTTGAAGGGCCAGTTTCAGTTGCTCTGAAATAAAGCAAAAAATATCTGAAGTTTTCCAAAGCTATTTTGGAAATGTACCCAGCTCAAGTTATTGGTCCATAATGCTAATCTGTAGAGTGTCATTCTTCTTCTGTTGTGACAATCTCAAATACTGCAGGAATCTTACAGTCGGTTTTCCTGCCTGTGTTCTGTAGGGGTCAGGCTAAATAATCTTAGTAAGTCCTGATTCTTGATTTGTGATCAGAATGGTATTTCTGTCAGATTTTGCCTTAGATTTGTAGGTGAGAAATTGTGGTTGTGCTGAATTCTGTGACAAGCATTTCTCTTTTCCAAAGGGCAGGGGCGGGGGGGGGGCATGG
>NW_008794892.1:40060-61908 GCF_000699145.1 Aptenodytes forsteri | reverse complement strand
GGGGGGGGGGAATGCTGGTAGTGAAAAGTGATATGTAGAAAATCATCGGAGGAAACCTGAGGTTTTCTTAGTAAGTAGGCACTACAATGTGTAGGTTAATTCAGCTACAGACTTGAGTTGATCCGGATCCTATTCAAAACGCAGTCAGTGATTTATGCCCTGATGAGGTGCGAAGAGGAGGACTACGTGGGGTTGCATTCACGACATCTTCATTACTGCATTTCTAAAAACCTTACATAAACAAGTCATCCACTTGTGGATGTGGGACCATACAGTATATGCAATGAATAGTTGAAATGTGCATATCCATCACAGAAATTCATTAGGAGTATGGTTAATTATTTCACTGCAAGGGCAAGTTCTCTTTCTCTCTCTCCTTTGTGTTTTAATCTGCATATAAGATCTGAACTCTTAGTGAGGAACAAAGAACGAACGCTTGTAGTTAGGGTGCAAGCATTTCCCTGTCCAGGTAGCTTACAGAATGGAAATGTTTTAATGAGATTTCAAATATATGTCTAGATTTTCTTTGCTGGGTTGAGTAAGTCTAGGATGGGATCATCTTGGTTCATTCCTCTCCAGAAATCATTGCAGATCAGGTGTTTCCCTGTTTTGTGTACAATTGCAGAGCAGGAAAAGTTTTTGCAAAGGAATTAAATGATGTGTGAATTCAGGAACGACTTATAACAAGTTGCAGTTTGGCAAAGGAACAAGGCTCAGCGTTAAACCAAGTAAGTGCATGATCTGAACAAAAGTATCTTGAGAAGTATTGGAGAACCTGATGCTTGGAATTGGTAGCACATAATAATCCTGGGAAGGGAATCTCCTTCCATATCCATATCCATATCTACTTCCATATCTACTGCTTCTAGAAATTCTGAAATGATAGTGTGGCTGGAACATTTAGTGTAAAGACAGCAGCAAGAAAAAGTCTGGGGTTTTTTGTAAGGTCTGATAGTAATAGCTTATGGAGAGCAGCTGTTATGAGAGGAGTCCTTCTTACAGTAATTACAGTGGAGTTTCTATTCACACAAAGGAAGCAAGGACTAGATTCCCAGCAAAATGAAAACAGTGTAAATCACCATGGAGTGCCAGAGCGCTGTGACAAATCTTTCCCCAAACTACAGAATTGTCTCATTTCTCAAGCTACTTGAGCTTCATGGTATTCCTTGGTAGAAAGAGCCATTGCAGACAGTATAAAAGAATGGATTTCCCTTGTGCTTTTCACATTTATCCCTTTTGAAGAGTACCTCAAGGGCTACCCATGTGTGGAATTACATGAGCAAGAAACAGAGGGAGGAGAAGATGGATCTTCAGAGAATCGGGAAGTCTCTGCCCTATAGTGATTTAATAAGCATTAACAGAGATAGAAGAGCCTGCAGAAGTTCTGCTCCTGTGAAATACTGGACCAGGTGTCCTAGCCAGACATTTTGACAGCTCAGTTACATCTTCGCCTGCAAAACTGTTCAGGACCGGGGAGTGAAGTACTTCTGGTAATGTTTCTCTCTCTTTACCAAGGCACAGCTTTGAAAGTAATTGTTAACTGTATGATTTCTGTAGAGAGGGTCTTAGTTTATTCCTGGCTATGCCAAAGCGTCCCATGTTCAGGGCACTTAATCTTTCTTGACCTGTAAAAAGTATTGACATGAAACCTGCTAGGAGATAGAGAAAAGACAGCCTAGCCTTCATTTTGTGGGATATCTAACAGGCATTTTACACATATAATTTTATTTTGATGATTAGAGTCTCCTGCCATGGAACATGAAATGTGCAGAAAAGCATGGGTTTTTTTGTAAGGGAGCTTTTGACAGTGTGTATTCAGGAAATGCAGCCAGACTCATCTTCAGAAGAGGAACCAGGCTGCTGATAAAACCCAGTAGGTATCTCTTCACCAATATGGTTAGGAAAGACAGAATACTTTAGGTCTTTTGTCAGATCTTCCTTAAAATACAGAGGGAAGAGGTTCTTTAAAATACGAAGGAAAGAGGGCATGGAGAAGAAGAGCACATTCTAAAGAATTCACTTTTAACTTCTCTGTCATGTTGATGTGAGCGGAACAGGTCACAAATTGCTCTTGTTCTGCTAAAATCAGTGAATGACCTTTGTGTTGTGCAAGTACCATGTTAGTCAGGGTGAACCCTACAGGGGAATATATTTGAGATTAGTGTTCATGATTATTCATGTTTGCTCAAAAGATTAGGGGAAACTGGCTTCTGGGACTTAGGTTTGGATCCCTTACTGGGTTCATTGCCAACTGAATAAACAAGAAAAATTAGGACCTTAAATTGGTTTTCTCTGGGCGTTTCCTTCTGTTTATTTTTTCTTGGCTTCTTTCTCTTATGGGTCTGGTCCCTTGCTTAGCTTCTGAGATTGACTAGCTGGCTGATCTGTCTAAACTCCTTCTTTAGACCATGAGAAGTTTTTGAAACAGCTATGTTAGTTGTTTAAAAAAACGGTGGAAATTTCATCCCTCTTCGATATGTCTAACAGTGTGTTCTGGTTTTTAAAGGCTGAGGCTTCTCTCCTTTACAATTTTTGTATAGAGGCTTATTACTGTGGGACAACTGAGTCTTCCTGGAAACTCACCTTTGGGAGAGGCACAAAACTAATTATGAAATCAGGTATATCTTAAAACAAATAGTTGTTTTGCATTATAAATGCAAGGTTGAGATTCTCCTGTTCTCCTAACTATGACAAAAATTTTTCTACTTACAAACTGTCCAAGGCGCTTCAACTGCGTTATGCTAACAGAGTAATGGGCTTGATTTTCTACTTCATGCATTTCAGAATTGTTTCTATCTGCATTTCTATGGAAAGATCAGAGGCATGCAACTAGAAAGACATCCTAATTTGGAGTCAAAGGTATGTGACAAGGGTGACATCTGTTTTCCCCCTTGATCTCTTTGAAAAATGCATATACTTGTCTGGACCAAAAGTTGTGTGTGGTTTTTGTTAGTGGATGTGTCACTGTGTGAATTCAGCATCCAACTGGAAAGTCACCTTTGGAAGTGGGACACAACTGATGGTGAAACCAGGTAGGTAGAAACCCTGAAGGAGTAAGGATAGGAAAGCCTAATTCCCCTTTCTGTGAAACAGGCATTAAAATTCCATTGTTCTTTCCTTCTGTGGGCAATCGAAGGTCAAGGCTGACCTTGCATCAGGGGAAAAAAATCATTATAAAGCTAAATACCTATTTGGAGGACTGGACTCTCCTGTATGCATCATTGAGAGCTATAACATTTATGAGTGTTCAAAATAAGTTTAATGCAGGTTCTGGAGCAATGACTATAATAATAATTTTCTGGGCAGCCTCTACTGATGTCAATTGTCCTCGCAAGAGGACAGAGAGAGAGCATCCATCCCAAGGGACTGTATGCTGGATGTTTCTTTTTCTCCAAAAAGAATAAGCAAATCACTCAGTTATAGCTTTCTACACCTGGAGAGAGGAGTCCTACCCTAAATACTCCTTTTCTTCACTATTACATGTTCCCAGGAATCTCCCAGGCCTGCAGGGACACTCCCTGTCCTTTTATTTCCATTGTCCAGAACCTTGTCCTCACTAATTCTCAGAAGCTGCAGTTCTTGTCTCTGCTGGGAAAACTGTCATACCTTTTGCCCTGCTGCTCCTGCTTCTGGCTACAGACAGGTTTCCATCCAGGTTTTCACTCCTTGACAAAAAAAGCTGGGCTGACTTGGAAAGAGATCTGAACAAGCAGGGCGTTGCTTCTTTGGGGAATCAAGAAAGGTATTTTGAAGATTTGCACTATGTGCAGGAAGGTCCAGGGGGAGATCTCTGCTTTTAATGTTGATCTAATGCTGAAAGAGGAATTTTTGCTGTAATCCATGTAGCGTTTCTTTGCATGAATGAACAACAAAACTTGCAGTCAGTGGTCATCTCTTTCAAAACTGAAAGAGACCATCAACTAGGAAAATCTTAAAAGGAAATCTAAGTTAAAGTTGCCAAGGAATTTACTTCGGTAGGTTAAATTAAAAGAAATGCGAAGCAGGAACTAATAAGCTACTGGATGAGAAAAAAGGGGTTTTGTTTTGAAGACAAATACTGTGTGAATAGCTATGGAAACAAATTCACCTTTGTAAGTGCAGTGCAGCTAACGGTAAAACCAAGAAAGTTTTAAAATATTTTCTGCTCAATATTGTATAAAAAAAAAAGACACAAAAAAATAATACCAGTGATATATTGTATGAGTTTTAGAAAGGTCTGCTAAGGTATGCCATCAATTACTGAACTCTGTCAGCAATCTCCTTCCTTCCTTTCAGATAAGCAGAGTGGGGCCCTGAACCCATTTTCTCGGGGACAGACATTTTGTGCCATGGCCATGCGAGCACGGGTTGCCTTTCTCTCTGAGGATGTGGATGAGCTTTTGTTCTTGTTGAGGTGAAAACCACTGTGTGAACTACGACAAGCTCACATTTGGCAAAGGGACACGACTTCAGGTTTTGCCTAGTAAGTGCCACCACTTTTTGTAGTCTCCTTCCACGTGTGGCAAACCTACCGACTGCCCCACGGGCAGCGGGCTTTCCACCATCTCTCCTCCTGGGTTTGTGGCTCTTCAGCTGTGGGGTTACATGCTGCTTGATTCCCTCCAGGACAGGCTTTGTCTCAGGGCAGAAGCAACAGTCCTCCCGAATGGGGTTTGTGCCCATAGGTCCAGTGGTGCTCTTGATCCCACAGGCAGATCGGGGGGGTCTGCCCTTCAGGGTGTAGCTGACTCCTAGTGACAGTCAGCACTGTCTAGTCAGGCCGTGGATGGGTGGATTGAGAGAGGAAATGCTGTGTGACCATGGGAGCTGGTGCGTATAAACCTGTCTTTGGCTCTGGAACGAGACTCACTGTTAGGCCACGTAAGTCCAACACTGCTCCTATGCTTTCTGTTTTCTTTGAGGCCTTTCTTAGCGGGGTTGAGAGCAGTAGCGTGGCTGGGTGTTTGGTCATTTATGTATGACTATGATTTATGTGTGACTATGATGGACTATGGTTTAAGGGAATGTGCCCGCTTAGTCCAAAATGACCCTTGTTGCTCTTAGTTTGACTGGGATGGACAAAGCGGCCACACGCCTGCTTCCAAATGTCCCAGCTGCCCCGTGGAGAGGCTGTCCTGTGCCACTGCATCAGTGCAGCCCTCGCCTCAACCCACACGGGCAGACCGTCAGCCTCCGCTCTTGCCCTGGGTTCCTCCTGCCAGAGACATTGAGGATTTGTTTTTCCCTAGCTTTGGCATGGCTGGGCAAAGGCTTGGGGAGAGGTGCTGCTTCTGAAGTGGCTTGCTGGGCTTTTTGTTATGGAAGGAAACGCTGTGTGATTATGGCACCGGCTCTGGCAAGCTGACCTTTGGCTCAGGGACCAGGCTGTCCGTCCAGCCCAGTGAGTGTGCAGCTTTCCTGTGTTTCGTCTGTCAAAAGTCCTTGAGTGTCCACCGGAGCACCCTGTAGATGAAGTTGTTGAGTCCGTGTCACCTTTCGGAGGGGAAGGAGAAAATAGGCGCTCTTTCAAGGTGCTCTCGTGCTTGGAAACATTTCCAGGTGTTGGACTTCTGCTATTTAGAGAAACGTGCTATGGACACGGTGCTCCAGGATGCTGATAGTCTGGCAGCGAGCAGGAATAGAGGCGTGGTTTAGGACAGACGGACAGACTGACCAACTAGTGCCTAGTACCTGTGTATGGCTGTGGAAGGCTGTGGGGGATACGTAAACGGGGTTCAGTTCTGTTCCTTACCTTGAGACTTTCAGTTAACTTGGGCAAGACTCAGATCGTGCTCGGTGCCAATGTTTCCTGACAGTCATGTCAAATAGCTCTAGGTAGGTAGATTGTTTTTCTGAGCATAACCAGAGAGAGAAAAGCTGGGGATCATTTTGATGCTTGCTTTCAGCCTGGATAAGGTGTGGACAGTGAAAGAAGGAACCTAGTGTGTCTGAGCAGACAGCCAGAAGTGGGAGGACCCTCAAAAATGCCAAGCAAGTGAAATTGCCCTCCACTGACCCACTCTGCAGAAATGCAGCACGTTTCCACTTTAGAGTGAGCACCCCGCTTGCCCAGGGTGTAAGTGAAGAGGCTGCCAGTACAGCCCCACTGGCGGAGGTGTTGCCAGCTGGGTGCTAACCCTCAGGGTTTCTGTAAAGTGCCCTGCTGTTGTGACAACAGCCTCGAATTCACCTTTGGCTCAGGGACTAAAGTCACTGTCCGGCCAAGTAAGTCGGTTAATGCTTGAGTCTTGTAATCTCGCCTGACAATTTTGTCTTAAGGCTGTGCTTCAGCAACAGCACAGGACAAGCACACAGGAGAGGAAAGGTAAACTGAGCTCTCAGGGAAATCTTATGTTGTTGCTAAACTAGAAAACCGATGACAAGAGTGTGCTTTTTCTCTTTTGCACAACAAACCAAGGCCAAGCCATTTTGGCCCTTTATCCAGAAAAGGTCCCAGTGCCAGTGAATGACTGGTATTCTCCAAGCAGCCTGAGAAAGTCATTCCAGACCTGAGTTTTTATCTTTCCCTCCTCTCTGTGTTGCAGCGCCCAAGGCAAATGCCGTCTCCTGTCCCAGGGGCTCATCCCACTCCTCGCAAAAGGAGACCAGAGCGGGTGAGGAAGCAGGCTGAGCCTTGGGTTCTTGTTAGGGTGTGCAGCACTGTGTGACCAACAGCGCAGGAAAACCCCAGTTTGGGCCAGGGACGAAGCTACATGTTCTGCCAAGTACGTTTTCATCTCCTGCTTCTCCACTTCATGCTGTCTCCTCTTGCTGCATTCCCACTTTTAACCAGCTTAAGACCAAAAAGAGAAGTCAGAGGTGCAGCTGAAAGACATGGAGGATTTGTTTTTCCCTAGCTTTGGCGTGGCTGGGCAAAGGCTTGGGGAGAGGTGCTGCTTCTGAAGTGGCTTGCTGGGCTTTTTGTTATGGAAGGAAATGCTGTGTGGTTATGGCACCGGCTACGGCAAGCTGGCCTTTTGGTCCGGGGCCCGGCTGTCCGTCCAGCCCAGTGAGTGTGCAGCTTGCCATTCGTCTTCCATATGCCTCTCTTGCAATAGTGCTTTCATATTCATCCCTTTATTTTACCTTCACACACCTGAAATGCCTTCTCTCCCATCACAGGCTCTGAGAATGCCTTCAGTGCAGTCTTTAATGAGGTTGTGGTTGGACAGAGTAAATCTCAACTGGAGGTCTGCATGAGTTTTGGAAAAGTGTCACCTGTGCCTTGCTGGGAAGGTCCTTGTCAGCCACACTAACGGCTTCCTTGCTATGGGGAGACGAGAGCGTTTGTGTAATGGCTTTTGCTGCTGTGAGTGCCGGTGGGAACAGGTACACCTTTGGAGCTGGGACAAAGCTAAGCGTGAAGCCTTGTGAGTTCTGTCAAAGCTAGTTTTTAGCCCTGCAAGGCAATGCAGAAATGTCCAAGGCAATAATGTCAGGGTGTAAATTTTGGGAAGCCTCCCTGTGAGCACACACAACCTTGTGCCCTCTTCTCTGGCAATGGAAAAGCTGCGATCTGCTGTGGGAGGAGGGGGGGTCAGGGGAGAAGGTTTGTCTTTGGGAAGGGGAGAAAGCTCTTTTACAAAGGCATGTAAGTGCCATGAGATTGAGAGAAACGCATATGTGTCAACAGACATGTCCTGAGCAGCACTGGCTGCTCCTGAAGGGGCTCAAAGGCAGCGCTTGCAACCCTTGTGGGCAAGGGCACTGTTGGAGGAAGAGCAGCTGTGTGTTAGCCTGGTGTGTGTGGAAGGATGCTGTCATAGCTCAGGAACTAGTGATTTCCCTTGTTTTTCACTGTTTTTTCCATGCTCTGCTGGGAGAGACAAATGTCAGCCTCTTCTGCAGGTGACGGTGTTTCCTTTCTGCTAGCTGCAGGGTTGTTGTAAAGCTGGCTGTGGCTGTGGCAATTTGCAGGGACAGGTCTTGGCAAGCTCACCTTTGGGCACGGAAGCAGACTTTCTGTGAAACCCAGTAAGTAGCTCTGTGTTAACTGGCTTTCAGTGTGCCCCAGAGGAGCATCTTGTTTTCCCCCCTTGATCTGTATGGGAAATCCTGTGCTGTTTTCTGGAGTAAAAGTTGTGTGCGGTTTTTGTTAGTGGATGTGTCACTGTGTGATTTCAGCATCCACCTGGAAAGTTGCCTTTGGGAGCGGGACACAACTGATGGTGAAACCTCGTAGGTAGAAAGCCAGCCTGAAGGAGTAAGGATAGGAAAGTCGCATCCCTTGCTTGGGAAAAAAACAGCAGAGCTGTGTTGGAAACTGGTCTGCACGGGGAAGGAGAGAGAGTGTGTGTGTGTGTGTGTGTGTGTACGTGCGCGCGTGTGTGTGACAGAGCGAGAGCAGCCAGAACCCAGAAAGACATTTTGAAGGTGTGCAGTGTGTGCAGGAGAGTCCAGGGGAAGATCTCTGCTTTTAGGGCCAATTTTTTGGGGCTGAGTGAGGAGTTATGATCATTATCCTGCATCTTTTCTCTACGTGGGACAAGGATGCACTCAGGGGTCATCTCTGTCAGAGCTGAAAGGGATGACCAGCTGCAACTGTTGTAAAAGAAGTGCCCAGCCAGCAATGCACAGCTTTGGAAGGAATAAGCTTGTGCAGGGGAGACGTGACTTACAGGGTTTTTGTTGTGAAGGCAAACACTGTGTGACTAATTATGGCAACCAGGTCATCTTTGGAGGTGGAACTCAGCTGAGGATAAATCCCAGTAAGTTTTAAAGCCTTTTCCTGCACCACTTGGTGGAACAGTTTTGTGGTCATGAACTAGCGTAACTGAAGTGGAGGGAGACTGGTTCAATCTGTGGGGCTTTTTGCTCTGCTTTCTCTGGTAGCAGCAGGGACCTTGGTTCAACAAGGCCGTGAATTTACTCCTTCTGCTTACTCCTGCTAGCTTCTGCTCTCTGCCTTTCACATAAGCAGGCCGGCGTCCTGAACGCTCTTGCTCAGGAATAGACATTTTGTGCCGTGGCCCTCCGTACCTGTGAAAATTGGGGTGGGTTGCTGATGGCTCTGTCTAGCACAGCCCTGGGTGGTTGTCCTTTGCTCTGCTGAAGAAAAGCCAAATTAATAATGCTCTTGTTTGCACCAGAATCCTAGCTGTCATCCCTCCTGTAGATGAGATTCCCAAGAGGTTTCTTATCAAGGCTACAGTTATTCCTGGCTTCAGATGCCTGGTGTTGATGGGAAGGAGCTGCTCTCTTGGAGATGAGTTGTAAAGTAACTGGCATGAGAGCTGAAGGTTTTTGCTGAGGTGTGAAGGACTGTGTGAATACAGGGAACTACAAACTGACGCTGGGGACAGGGACGCGCCTGGTTGTGAAGCCCAGTGAGTACAACTGCTGCCCAGCTGCGGGTATTTCTTGTGCTCTGTTATCCCAGTCCTCCCTTTCCACCTCCCTGAGCACTTACCTTTATCTGATCGGAGCAGGCATCCCCTGGAAGCGAATGGGCTCTCCTGAGCTGGGCCCTTCTTTCCCAACCTACTCTCCTCTTCATCAGCAAATAGATCTAGGCTTGGTGTGGAAGAAGCGTGCACCATTTGACAGTCACTGACTGGTCATCCCACAGCAGCCTTTGAAACCCACAGACACCCAAACCCAATGAATTTCCATGGGTTCCCTGCACATAAGCACGCTTTTCAGATGCGTGGTCCCCCTGATTCTGGGCAAGCATTACCATGGGTGGGAGTTGTCACCCATGCATCTTCAAAATTAGGAAAGGCAAAGGGAAATGCTCTTCTGAAAAGTGCAAGTGAGCTGGGGAATAGACTTTCCCTTGTTCCAGGTCATGACGCTGGACTCGAGCCTGTTGTGTCAGGGAGCTTTGCTGCAGCCCGAATGCAGGCGCTTTCTGTTGGAGATCATGTGCAGGGCTGACAGAGACATTTTTGTAATGAAACGTGTCAGAGTGTGAATGTTGCAAGCAAAGTCACTTTTGGAAAGGGAACGGTGCTTTCAGTGATACCAGGTAAGCAGCAACTTGCCCTGGAAACTGAAACCTCTTCATTTTTGTCCTGCTCTTAGTTGTTTTGAGGGGAACAATTTTGGGAAGTGCAATTTTGGGACACCTGCAATTCTCCAGGTGTCCCTTGGGCTTGGTTTTCCCGCATGTCCCGTTGCCTTGTGCTCCTGTGCAGCCTGTTACAGCGTCAAAGCTTCTTTAAATGCCTGTTGCTGTTCCTCCCTGCACCCTGAGTATAGATGGATGTGTGTGTCATAGAGAACTGACACTCCAGAGAACTCTGGAGGCCTGGTCTCATCCCTACTGAAGTTGCTCCAATGGTCTTTTGGCTCTCCTGTGTCACTGCGCCCCAACAGGGTTTGTGTTGCAGTGGGAAGCAGTGCGTGAGCAGTGGTGCTGACCACAAAGGCACCTCTGGGAGTGGGACGAGGCTCCTTATGATGCCCAGTAAGTGCTTGCTGACCAAGGCAGGAGTGCCTGATGCTTTCAAAGCTCTCTGAGCTCCAGGGAACATACACCGTCAGACTGGTTTTCTCTCATCTTGGCGGAGTTTTCCCACTCTAACAGCAACCCAGGGGACAGCCTGGAGGCACTGTGGGAACAGGAGGAGGAGGTTCGAGGGGTGCCCCTTAGTTCTGGCCCCAGCCCTGGACTCAACCCACACGGGCAGACCGTCAGCCTCCGCTCTTGCCCTGGGTTCCTCCTGCCTTGTGTCACCCTTCTGCTGCCCCTCCAAGCCTAGACACGGCTGGCCAAAGGCTTGGGGAGAGGTGCTGCTTCTGAAGTGGCTTGCTGGGCTTTTTGTTATGGAAGGAAATGCTGTGTGGTTATGGCACCGGCTACGGCAAGCTGACCTTTGGCTCAGGGACCAGGCTGTCCGTCCAGCCCAGCGAGTGCGCAGCTTTCCTCTGTGTCCTCTGTCAAAAGTCCTTGAGTGTCCGCCGCAGCAGCTTGTAGACATACGGGTTGTATCTGGGACGCACATGAGAGGGGAAGGAGAACATAGGCACTTTGCTCTAGAGTAACTGGCATGAGAGCTGATGTTTTTTGCTGAGGTGTGAAGGACTGTGTGAATGCAGGGAACTACAGACTGACACTGGGGACAGGGACGCGCCTGGTTGTGAAGCCCAGTGAGTACAACTGCTGCCCAGCTGCGGGTATTTCTTGTGCTCTGTTATCCCAGTCCTCCCTTTCCACCTCCCTGAGCACTTACCTTTATCTGATCGGAGCAGGCTCGTTCCTGGCTCTGACAGAGCCCTGGATGCCCAGGGCCTTTCCTGAGCTGGGCTCTACTGGGCCCTTCTTTCCCAGCCTACCTTTCTTTCACTCAGCAAGAGGATCAGGCCTTGTCTGGCAGAAGTGTGCACCAGTGGGTGGTGGTTTACTACAGCGTACAGCATTTCTGGATGCTGCCGAAAGTTTTCTGCTTATGAGGAACAAAGCCAGGGGCTCGGGCTCCCCAAGAGCAGGGATTGCCTTTCTCTCTGAGGATGTGGATGAGCTTTTGTTCTTGTTGAGGTGAAAACCACTGTGTGAACTACGACAAGCTCACATTTGGCAAAGGGACACGACTTCAGGTTTTGCCTAGTAAGTGCCACCACTTTTTGTAGTCTCCTTCCACGTGTGGCAAACCTACCGACTGCCCCACGGGCAGCGGGCTTTCCACCATCTCTCCTCCTGGGTTTGTGGCTCTTCAGCTGTGGGGTTACATGCTGCTTGATTCCCTCCAGGACAGGCTTTGTCTCAGGGCAGAAGCAACAGTCCTCCCGAATGGGGTTTGTGCCCATAGGTCCAGTGGTGCTCTTGATCCCACAGGCAGATCGGGGGGGTCTGCCCTTCAGGGTGTAGCTGACTCCTAGTGACAGTCAGCACTGTCTAGTCAGGCCGTGGATGGGTGGATTGAGAGAGGAAATGCTGTGTGACCATGGGAGCTGGTGCGTATAAACCTGTCTTTGGCTCTGGAACGAGACTCACTGTTAGGCCACGTAAGTCCAACACTGCTCCTATGCTTTCTGTTTTCTTTGAGGCCTTTCTTAGCGGGGTTGAGAGCAGTAGCGTGGCTGGGTGTTTGGTCATTTATGTATGACTATGATTTATGTGTGACTATGATGGACTATGGTTTAAGGGAATGTGCCCGCTTAGTCCAAAATGACCCTTGTTGCTCTTAGTTTGACTGGGATGGACAAAGCGGCCACACGCCTGCTTCCAAATGTCCCAGCTGCCCCGTGGAGAGGCTGTCCTGTGCCACTGCATCAGTGCAGCCCTCGCCTCAACCCACACGGGCAGACCGTCAGCCTCCGCTCTTGCCCTGGGTTCCTCCGGCCTTGTGTCACCCTTCTGCTGCCCCTCCAAGCCTAGACACGGCTGGCCAAAGGCTTGGGGAGAGGTGCTGCTTCTGAAGTGGCTTGCTGGGCTTTTTGTTATGGAAGGAAATGCTGTGTGGTTATGGCACCGGCTACGGCAAGCTGACCTTTGGCTCAGGGACCAGGCTGTCCGTCCAGCCCAGCGAGTGCGCAGCTTTCCTCTGTGTCCTCTGTCAAAAGTCCTTGAGTGTCCGCCGCAGCAGCTTGTAGACATACGGGTTGTATCTGGGACGCACATGAGAGGGGAAGGAGAACATAGGCACTTTGCTCTAGAGTAACTGGCATGAGAGCTGATGTTTTTTGCTGAGGTGTGAAGGACTGTGTGAATGCAGGGAACTACAGACTGACACTGGGGACAGGGACGCGCCTGGTTGTGAAGCCCAGTGAGTACAACTGCTGCCCAGCTGCGGGTATCTTGTGCTCTCTGTTATCCCAGTCCTCCCTTTCCACCTCCCTGAGCACTTACCTTTATCTGATCGGAGCAGGCTCGTTCCTGGCTCTGACAGAGCCCTGGATGCCCAGGGCCTTTCCTGAGCTGGGCTCTACTGGGCCCTTCTTTCCCAGCCTACCTTTCTTTCACTCAGCAAGAGGATCAGGCCTTGTCTGGCAGAAGTGTGCACCAGTGGGTGGTGGTTTACTACAGCGTACAGCATTTCTGGATGCTGCCGAAAGTTTTCTGCTTATGAGGAACAAAGCCAGGGGCTCGGGCTCCCCAAGAGCAGGGATTGCCTTTCTCTCTGAGGATGTGGATGAGCTTTTGTTCTTGTTGAGGTGAAAACCACTGTGTGAACTACGACAAGCTCACATTTGGCAAAGGGACACGACTTCAGGTTTTGCCTAGTAAGTGCCACCACTTTTTGTAGTCTCCTTCCACGTGTGGCAAACCTACCGACTGCCCCACGGGCAGCGGGCTTTCCACCATCTCTCCTCCTGGGTTTGTGGCTCTTCAGCTGTGGGGTTACATGCTGCTTGATTCCCTCCAGGACAGGCTTTGTCTCAGGGCAGAAGCAACAGTCCTCCCGAATGGGGTTTGTGCCCATAGGTCCAGTGGTGCTCTTGATCCCACAGGCAGATCGGGGGGGTCTGCCCTTCAGGGTGTAGCTGACTCCTAGTGACAGTCAGCACTGTCTAGTCAGGCCGTGGATGCCCAGCTTTGCCAAGTGGTGGGGAAGGTTTTTGTTGAGAGAGGAAATGCTGTGTGACCACGGGAGCTGGTGCGTATAAACCTGTCTTTGGCTCTGGAACGAGACTCACTGTTAGGCCACGTAAGTCCAACACTGCTCCTATGCTTTCTGTTTTCTTTGAGGCCTTTCTTAGCGGGGTTGAGAGCAGTAGCGTGGCTGGGTGTTTGGTCATTTATGTATGACTATGATTTATGTGTGACTATGATGGACTATGGTTTAAGGGAATGTGCCCGCTTAGTCCAAAATGACCCTTGTTGCTCTTAGTTTGACTGGGATGGACAAAGCGGCCACACGCCTGCTTCCAAATGTCCCAGCTGCCCCGTGGAGAGGCTGTCCTGTGCCACTGCATCAGTGCAGCCCTCGCCTCAACCCACACGGGCAGACCGTCAGCCTCCGCTCTTGCCCTGGGTTCCTCCTGCCTTGTGTCACCCTTCTGCTGCCCCTCCAAGCCCGGCTCCGGCAAGCTGACCTTTGGCTCAGGGACCAGGCTGTCCGTCCAGCCCAGTGAGTGTGCAGCTTTCCTGTGTTTCGTCTGTCAAAAGTCCTTGAGTGTCCACCGGAGCACCCTGTAGATGAAGTTGTTGAGTCCGTGTCACCTTTCGGAGGGGAAGGAGAAAATAGGCGCTCTTTCAAGGTGCTCTCGTGCTTGGAAACATTTCCAGGTGTTGGACTTCTGCTATTTAGAGAAACGTGCTATGGACACGGTGCTCCAGGATGCTGATAGTCTGGCAGCGAGCAGGAATAGAGGCGTGGTTTAGGACAGACGGACAGACTGACCAACTAGTGCCTAGTACCTGTGTATGGCTGTGGAAGGCTGTGGGGGATACGTAAACGGGGTTCAGTTCTGTTCCTTACCTTGAGACTTTCAGTTAACTTGGGGAAGGCTGGAAATCTGGATCGATAGGAAGGTGGACTTCATCAGTTACTCTGACCTTAGACTGTGTTCATGTTGTTGTTGTTATCCCTTTTTTCCATTCCAGCACAACAAGGCTTTGGGATCATGTCTTCAAATGTCTTTGCATGACCTGTTGCACCAGGCCTAACTTTAAAGTTAATAGACTTGTTTTTCTTCTAATGAGCATCTTAAGCAGCTTCATAACTGAGGGCCCATTTGCATAGTTCAACAAGTACAGTACTGAATCTCCATAACCACCCCTATTGATGCTCTTAGCCAGCAACTTGAGGTTTTTTCAAGTTTAGCATTCATCGGATCAGAAAATCATGGAGGTTGGAAGGCACGTTTGGAGATCATCTACTCCAAACTCCTTGCTCAAAGCAGTGTCAACTGAAACAAGTTGCTCTGGACTTTGTCCAGTTGGATTTTGAACACCTCCAGGGATATCCCTTCTGAACTAAGTGATACTGTGACTCTGGTGGTGAAGGTAAATTCTCCTGGTTTTGCTGCAAAAGCCTTTAAAAAATGCCCACATTATCAGTCATATCTAGGGTGAGGGGGAAAAAAGAAAATTCTGTGCAGTCTTTTTTCTGAGCTGTCTGATGCATACCTGAAACCTTAAATGGTGGGCAAGCAAGGTTGGAATTTGTGAAAAACAATCTGTATGAACACATTTTTTTTCTGAGCCGAGAAACAGTGATCGCTGGCTCCAGATTCACACTTGAGAGGAGGCAAGGCTGTTCTTTAAATGAAGTAAGACGCTAAGCAGAGTGTGCATGCATGTTTTGATTACCTTCTGGAATGAGAATTGTCCATAGAAGTTGAGCAATTGGGAAGATTTGCTGTTGTGATAGTGAAAGTGTCATTGAAAGAAGACAGAAATACAGTTGTCTTCTCCACTTATCTTGATAGTTGGACTCGTACTATAACTCAGTACCTGTTTGTGCTAGAACTGGCTAAACACTGTCTGAGCTCTTGATCTGGTGGGGAATGCTGCACCACAGGCAAAATGACAACCAAACAATGAAGAGTAATAGAGTACTTAATCATGAAAATTCTGTGTAAAAGGAGAGTTCACTCAGCTAGTGCTTGTGAAAATTGACCTGGTTTGATGAGATTAGTGGATTTTCCCTCCACGTTTTTCTTCAAAATACCAGTGTTAGTAGCCATTTGCATTTACTTAGGAAAACTGGGGACAAAATCATCTTTGTCTTGGAGAATGAGAAGGAAAAGAATGTTTTGGCTGGGAAAGCAAGACTTTTTTTTTTTTTTAATAAGCTCTGCATCATAATGTGAATTATGGGTCACTAAATAAGTTCATCTTTGGCAAAGGAACAAAATGGTCAGTAAAGCCCCATTAAGTATTCAGGCCATTGCATGGGAAAATTATGAAGGCGGGGTCTGAGGAACTGGGATTATTCCATTATTTACTGAAAGAAACTTCTTTACAAAGGGATGTTTTGAAAATGCATCTGAATACTACTCAGGTATTCCGTGACCCAGTAGAAACTTATTTTCTTGGCTTTCTACTTGGGATTCAGTTTGCCACAGCCCTTGTTAATAGCAAGAGCTATTACAAATGCTGTAATGAAAACACTGAATGCTCTTCAGCAGCCAAGTATCAGACAATGAAGAAGGAAAGGAGGATTAGTGGGAAGAGCCTCAGGCTGGGAAACCATCTGCAATGACTAATTGTAGGCACCGTATTTTGGACATAACAACACAAGCTACTTAAAGTGTTCCCTGCTAACTAAAAAGTAGGTTCTTCCCATCTCTGATACCTGAGGCGACTGTAATCAAATCTAGTTATTCCCATGATTTTAAACACGGAAAAAGGTATTTGTCAGAGAAAGGCTAGAGCAGGTCTTTGGAAATCTGTGTGGGTATTTATAGCTTCTCTCAGAGGCAGATCCATGACTCAATGTATCCAAGCCCTCCAACACCCACTGAGGTGGTTGAATGAAGAGGCCCATTTTGTAAAGACCTGTCATACGGTGCTAGTACTGGAGGATGGGGAAAACTCACATGGGGGAGCGGAACGAAACTTCTCATTGCCCCAGGTGAGCTGCCTCTTCTTTGAGTCAAGGTGGAATCAATATAGATGGCACTGTACTCGAGCTTCAAAAATAACAGTGTAGACCTCCTATTTAACCAATGTGCACCAGAAAAGGGTCCACCCTGGGGAAAGGAAGCAAGTGAAAAGTGAGAACAAGTAACTGAAATACAAGAAGAGAGATGTGAAAAAAATCTAATGGTCTTTAGTGAGTGGTGCCGGTTTGGATTTGTCAAGGATGGAGGTGGAAAGGGAATTGCTTCATGGCTCTTCCTTGTGGTGTTAATGAGACTGTGGTGCGAGGAGGAAGAACAATAAGCAATGGACATGGAAGTAAGACATAACGCATTGCAAGTGTGTGTGCGGAGAAACTGAAGGATTTCCTTGAGGAATGTTATTCAGGTGGATTGGGGTGGATAGGAGTGTACAAAGGTTTTTGCTATGGCAAACAACACAGTGTCTATGAATACCTACCAACTTACATTTGGACATGGAACCAGGCTCGTGGTAAAACCAAGTAAGATTTCTGAGATTTGGGACATTGAGTTGTTCAGTGGAAAAATTCAATCCACCTAAAATAAAGTAGATGTTTGCTGAGAGTAGTGAAATGCAGTTCAGAAGCAGGCTGTTGACAAAAAGTAATAACAGTGATCTCTTGGTTACTACACTATCTGCTGGATAGTGTAGAACAGATGGTCTGCGGAGCAATGATGTAAATTACACAAGCTGTGGACCTTTCCTGTGAGAGAAGACATAAAAACTGGCAATTTCTGTAGGTGCATGCAACTTATTTTCCCACTGTGAGTAGTTTCATGCTTGCAACATTGTCTAAGCAAGGTTTGAGTTTTAATAAACTTATGTTTGGAGTAGGACCTAACCTCTTTATTTCTCCAGGTATGTGAACTTTGCAAGCTAGGTAAATGCCTAACTATAGGTTAGGTACACTCAGGTTTGAAAAATATTCACAGAAAACTCTGTAGACTATTTCTTCCCTTCATTTGGAATAAAATTATGAATAAGAAAATTGATCCCTAACTATAAACAAAGGAGGATTTCCTGATAGCTGCTTGGATTTGGAGATATACAATGCAACAACACTGAAGGAAAAAAAAACAAATTAATTCTTTCCTCCTTTGAAAATTGTGAGTATATACTCACACCTAAGAAACTTTCCTGAGCATTTGACTCAGAAACCTCAAGTAAAATTTTTCACTACTTCAGTAATTAAATCTCAAGTAAATTTTCAGCCAGAATTGTAGATTCTTCAGGAGATTTTTGACTTTCAAAAAAGAAATAATAGCTAAGAAAAGTAAAACGCTCTTAGAAGACTGCCAAAAAAATTTTCTTCCCCCATTGGAAGAGAGTGAAAGGAATTGTAAAGACTTCACCTGTGGCTTAGGTGTTATCTCTGCTTTCTCAGAAATTAAATCCCATTTTCTCTTTGGGATGGAGAGCAAACTGAAATGCGGTCTAGGTTTTGCAGGAAGAATGGGAGAGGTATCACTGGTGCTAGGATTTAGCTTGCTCATTAACTAAAGAATTAACTATGATCTCATTCTCCATTTAATTTACAAGCTCTTCAGGGACAGGGGTTTTTTATGGGTCGACTTTAAGGAAGGACGCTGGGCTTGACAGTAACCAGTGAGTGAGGTTTTGATGCACTGTGCCCCAAGCTCTGTTTTTGTGTGAATGCATTTTTCCAGTTATGTATGACTTGGTTTACAGGGCTTCCAGCATGCTAAGCCAGTTGTTATCATGCAAAACTAGCTACTTGTGCAAACTGGGAGGATGCATTTGGACACTCCTGGCTAAATTAGCCAAGTTTGGCTCCAGCTGGTTTCTTTTTTGTGGTTTAGTTCTGGGGCTTTTTTTTGGTGGGGTTTTTGTTGTTGTTGGTTTTCCATTTACTAGCTTAGATGAAAACTTCTGTGAATGCATGGCCGGAATTCAGTTTCTGGTATTTGACATTTCTGCATTATTCTTTTCAGCCCTTCTCACAATAATCACACTATTCAGATTCTTCTGCTATCTAGGGCAACTCAGGTTCTCTGTGGCTCTGGATAATGGAAAATTGGCTATATATTGCACTTACAGAGTGCTTGCTTGTGTATGTGTAGCTGTATAAACATCACTGCTGAACCTGAGCTGCTGTGGAAGACCTAGTTCTGGAGAGGATGGAAGGGAGATTTCTGTTGTGTGCTGAACCACTGAGCAGACTTTGGGGCATGGTACAAGCTTATGTTTGGTAGTGGCACCCCCCCTTAGAGTGGAACCTAGCAAGTATTAATTAATACAACATGAAGTGCAGCCTGCAAAGGAGGGTGGACATTGCAAGAGAACAGAGCAGAAAAGTAACACGGCTGGTGAGACTCAGCAGCAGCAGTTAGAAAGATTCTAAACGCTGTCTGGAAAGTTGTATATGCACACATTGATTGACAGATGCTGCTGTTGTGTGGAGATAGAGGAAAGAATAAACAGATGACTAACTAGGTGGTGGACAATAGCTAGACTAGTGTGTGTCAGGAATGATTAAGCAGGCGGAGGAATGTGGCTGAAGGAAGTGTTTATTTCACTATATGTGCTGAGGAGGTGGCCAATAACGTTGGTTAGATTATTCCAATAAGAATCTTGCATTGTCGTGTTCTCAAGTCTTAATCCAGCATATGTGCATACCAGTGCACCATTTTGCAAAGCATAGTGTCACAGTGTAATACTGTGAGTTATGGCAAACTTACATTTGGAGCTGGAACCAAACTCATGGTTTCTCCAGGTATGTCTGAATTCTCAGATGTGATTCCTCTTGGAAGTACTTCTTTCACTTTGCAAGTTATTTTGCCTGTTTCATCACTCCACAATATATTGGGAAGAGAACTATAAATTGTCAGCTGGCATAAGAGCAAGTGATTTCCACAGCTGCATATATATTTTCCCCTCCCTATTCCTGATGATGAACTAGCCATAGCAGAAGTTTTACATGCAAAAGGATTTTTCTTGGAAAGTCAACAGGAAGTGGGCTCCTAAATCAAAAATCCTCATGGAGAGGAGAAGCAAAGGGAAATGGTGAAAGCCAGCATGGGCCAGTAAAATGCAGAGTGGTGAGACTAGTCTCATAAAGCTGTAGCAGGTAAAAAGGACTTTTCTAGTATTTGGATGCTAGTACTTTAAGATAACAAGACTCCTAATTGTATGTGGATGCAAAATGCAAGCACATATTGGGTCTTTGCTTCAGAGATCCTCAATAAAGCTGTAATGATAGGGGGTGGGTTTCTGTCCTATTGTGAAGCATTTATATAAATACCGAAAGCTCAGGAAGCAAGCTTATCCTTGAGAATGATACCAAGTTTGTAATAACAGCCAACTAGTGTTGAGTACAGTGAAATTACCTTGGCCTTCAACATCCATGTCAAGCTTGGAGCACATTAGAAGTGAAGCTCTGAAACTGTTGGAGAACAGTGTGGCAAGTCTTAAAAGCTAGGCGTGGAATAGATACCCAGACAGAGGGGAAAGAAGTCAAGAAGCTAAGTTCATTTTGAATGATTTTTGTGGTAAGATGGAAAAGTGACCCTGACCACAAAATAATTTTTTCTGAACAAAAAAAACATGAAAAAAAATTGTGCTTTGACAGTTGCTGCCACAAGTGTCTGAAAAAAAATCCCCCCAAAACCCCACACCTCTTCTCTTGTTTGAAACTCTTTGGAAAAGGGAAAGAAAGTAAGGCAGATCCTGAGACACCAGTATTTTTTTGTAAATGCATCAATTTTTCCAAATTTCTTAAGAATACTTTTAGGAGTATTTAATATCTAAATGCTTTGGGTTTACTCTTGAAAGTAATGTTTCCATTTCTTAAAATGGTAGTGATTGTTAAGAGAATTTCAAAATAATTTTATTCTGAAAGTTAAAAAACACAGCAATATAAAGAAACTATTCATTCTGAAAACCTCTGGGGAAATTCCTCATATTTCAGATGACCCTCCTGACCCTGTTCAAAAACATCTCAGAAAAATGAGAATCTCAAGTTTATACAGAGCTGTCACCAAGCTAAAGCAGCTATAAATCAAGGCTCTGCCTGAGTTCATTTACATGTCCCCAAATTTACTATTATGGTCATGTCTGTGTGCAACTGCTCTAGATCTCGCTCTGGTCACACTGTAGAACCTAAGAGCTTCCCGAATGCATACTGAAACCTCAGTGTTTAATGGAAGAATAAGCAGTGGTCTCCCTGCCACAAAGAAATTGCATACCAATAAGTGTACTTTCTACTTAAAAGCTAAATGGCAAATTTGCTCTGGAATCACTCTTGACTAATTCAGATGGCAAATCCAAGAGAATGGGATGATGGAGTTTGTACTACACCATCGATCAGTAGGTGAGCTGTGAAGTAACAGTAAATAAACGAATTTTTGAGAGAGGAATCTGACTGGCAGACTAAATAAACAAGTAATGAGATGAAGAATAGAACTTGTGATGCAGGTGGCTTTCTGGAAGCAATGGGATAAATATGATGGAGGGGAATATTAAGAAACAGGTGTTTGGGAGTTTGAAAGGTGCAAAACACCACATGAAAAGAAAGTCAGTTGGAGGAGAAGTCCTAGATAGGTGGATCTGTCTAATCATAGAGATAAATAGGATTTCTTTGGGTGGAGTATTTCATTGTTGAAGGTTCCATTCAATACCACTCTGGATATTGTAGAGGTCTGTGCTATTGTGTGACTATGGAAGTAGTTATAAACTCACATTTGGATCTGGGACAAGACTTCTGGTTTCTCCAGGTACATTTATCCTGATTTTTTGCCTAATTTGCAAGATTGTTGTGGATACACACCAAGATCCAGGAAATGGCAGCAGTCAAAGGCATAGTAGCCTGAGGTCTCACCTTAACCAGTGGAATTTATTCCACGGCAGCTGTCCAAGCAGTCTTCCTTGAGGCAGCTACAGGCAGGCATGTGCTATCAGTGCTCTTCCATCAATTGCATTCCTCTGATAAGCTAAGACAAAGCCTGGTTTTGCTCTTCTGTCAAGTAAGGTATGTGGATTTGTTCTCTCTTAAGGGTAAATCCATGCCACTTCCATTGGCCTCAAGCAAAGTCATAGATGATGTAAGTCAGATGAAAATGCACTGAAATACAAGAATGGCTATAATATTTATATTGCTGGACATGAGCCGGCAATGTGCACTCGCAGCCCAGAAAGCCAACCATATCCTGGGCTGCATCAAAAGCAGCATGGCCAGCAGGTCGAGGAAGGTGATTTTCCCCTTCCACTCCGCTCTGGTGAGACCCCACCTGGAGTACTGCATCCAGTTCTGGAGTCCTCAGTACAAGACACGGACCTGTTGGAGCGGGTCCAGAGGAGGGTCACAAAAATGATCAGGGGGATGGAACACCTCTCCTATGAGGAAAGGCTGAGAGAGTTG